>NC_030684.2:128224079-128596579 GCF_000004195.4 Xenopus tropicalis | reverse complement strand
TAAAACAGTACCTGTACTTGATCCCAACTAAGATATAATTACCCCTTATTGGGGGCAGAACAGCCCTATTGGGTTTATTTAATGGTTAAATGATTCCCTTTTCTCTGTAATAATAAAACAGTACCTGCACTTGATCCCAACTAAGATATAATTACCCCTTATTGGGGCAGAACAGCCCTATTGGGTTTATTTCATGGTTAAATGATTCCCTTTTCTCTGTAATAATAAAACAGTACCTGTACTTGATCCCAACTAAGATATAATTACCCCTTATTGGGGGCAGAACAGCCCTATTGGGTTTATTTCATGTTTAAAATTATTTTTAGCAGACAAAGTATAGAAACCCAAATAACGGAAAGACCCCTTATTCAGAAAACCCCTGGTCCCGAGCATTCTGGATAACAGGTCCCATACCTGTACTTTACCTTGCTACCATTTCAGCCATATTAATAGCACTAATGCCTGTATTTTTAATAAAAGAAATGGAACATTTATTCAATCCTAAAAGGAAGTTTTCAGCTACCGGACAAATAAAGCTTTGGATTTTTTTAACTGATGGAATGTATATAAGATCAACAAGGAAGCACCAAACATACACTTTAAATTGTGAAGATAAAGCCAATAAAGATGATGAATCTCTCCTTCCCTTAAGGACAAACATTTATTACACATTAAAGGGCTAGCTCACCTTTAAGTTAATGTTTAGTATGTTATACAATGTCCTAGTTTTCAGTTGGACTTGATTACACATCATTCCCATCAGCCCCTGCCCCAGTGAGCTTACAATCTAAGGTCCCTATCACATTCCCATCAGTCCCTGCCCCAGTGGAGCTTACAATCTAAGGTCCCTATCACATTCCCATCAGCCCCTGCCCCAGTGAGCTTACAATCTAAGGTCCCTATCACATTCCCATCAGTCCCTGCCCCAGTGAGCTTACAATCTAAGGTCCCTATCACATTCCCATCAGTCCCTGCCCCAGTGAGCTTACAATCTAAGGTCCCTATCACATTCCCATCAGTCCCTGCCCCAGTGGAGCTTACAATCTAAGGTCCCTATCACATTCCCATCAGTCCCTGCCCCAGTGAGCTTACAATCTAAGGTCCCTATCACATTCCCATCAGTCCCTGCCCCAGTGGAGCTTACAATCTAAGGTCCCTATCACATTCCCATCAGCCCCTGCCCCAGTGAGCTTACAATCTAAGGTCCCTATCACATTCCCATCAGTCCCTGCCCCAGTGAGCTTACAATCTAAGGTCCCTATCACATTCCCATCAGTCCCTGCCCCAGTGAGCTTACAATCTAAGGTCCCTATCACATTCCCATCAGTCCCTGCCCCAGTGGAGCTTACAATCTAAGGTCCCTATCACATTCCCATCAGTCCCTGCCCCAGTGGAGCTTACAATCTAAGGCCCCTATCACATTCCCATCAGTCCCTGCCCCAGTGGAGCTTACAATCTAAGGTCCCTATCACATTCCCATCAGTCCCTGCCCCAGTGAGCTTACAATCTAAGGTCCCTATCACATTCCCATCAGTCCCTGCCCCAGTGAGCTTACAATCTAAGGTCCCTATCACATTCCCATCAGTCCCTGCCCCAGTGAGCTTACAATCTAAGGTCCCTATCACATTCCCATCAGCCCCTGCCCCAGTGGAGCTTACTATCTAAGGTCCCTATCACATTCCCATCAGCCCCTGCCCCAGTGGAGCTTACAATCTAAGGTCCCTATCACATTCCCATCAGCCCCGTTCCAGTGAGCTTACAATCTAAGGTTCCATTTGAAATGTGGGAGGGGTCAGTGACTTCGACAACCAAAAACCTGTTGCTCTGTGAGGTTACAATTTTATTATTATTGTTATTTATCTTTCTTTTATGATCCTGTGCTATATTTTTTGGTTTCTAGGAAAATTTGGACCCCAGCGATCCAGCTAAGTGTTTAAATTCCAAAGTGTAGAGCTGCTGAGGTTAATTAAAAAACCACAAAAAATAAAATTAACAATTCATTAGACATCATCTTTATCTTGGTCAATATTATATATATATATATATATATATATATACAGTATAATATTACAGTATACTGCAATATAGATTGTAAGCCCTTGTGAGCATGGCCCTTTAACCCTGTTCATTTGTACAGTGTAGCAAGGTGATATATTATGTATTTTACATGGGGGGGTGGGGGGCAACTGCTGTGCTTTGGTATGTATTTTTGGGGACAATAACCTAAATAGTATTGCTAGCCTGGTAATGCTACATTAGTATAATTAATGATTATACACAGTGAATAATGTACCCCCTCTTGTAAGTCACCAAGAAGTTTCATAGAAGCCAAGTGCTTATATACAAATCATGGAATTCCAAAGTGACTTCTAATATTCTCTTATTTTACAACAGGGGGTGAATTATTTATTATAATACATGAGTTTTAGGGAGTCATGTGACAGAGACTGTGACTAAGCACTGATATATAACATATAATTTATGACATCACCAAGCACCATTTATAAGGATATATTTTACAGGATATTCGTGGCTCTTTTGTACAATATACAGGTATGGGATCCCTTATCTGGAAACCTGTTACCAGCAAGTTCAGAATTAAGGGAAGTTCATCTCCCATAGATTCAATTTTAATCAAAAACTCTAATTTTTCAGAATGATTCCCTTTTCTCTGTAATAATAAAACAGTACCTGTACTTGATCCCAACTAAGATATAATTACCCCTTATTGGGGCAGAACAGCCCTATTGGGTTTATTTAATGGTTAAATGATTCCCTTTTCTCTGTAATAATAAAACAGTACCTGTACTTGATCCCAACTAAGATATAATTACCCCTTATTGGGGCAGAACAATCCTATTGGGTTTATTTAATGGTTAAATGATTCCCTTTTCTCTGTAATAATAAAACAGTACCTGTACTTGATCCCAACTAAGATATAATTACCCCTTATTGGGGGCAGAACAGCCCTATTGGGTTTATTTAATGGTTAAATGATTCCCTTTTCTCTGTAATAATAAAACAGTACCTTGTACTTGATCCCAACTAAGATATAATTACCCCTTATTGGGGCAGAACAGCCCTATTGGGTTTATTTAATGGTTAAATGATTCCCTTTTCTCTGTAATAATAAAACAGTACTTGTACTTGATCCCAACTAAGATATAATTACCCCTTATTGGGGGCAGAACAGTCTTATTGGGTTTATTTAATGGTTAAATTATTCCCTTTTCTCTGTAATAATAAAACAGTACCTGTACTTGATCCCAACTAAGATATAATTACCCCTTATTGGGGGCAGAACAGCCCTATTGGGTTTATTTAATGGTTAAATGATTCCCTTTTCTCTGTAATAATAAAACAGTACCTGTACTTGATCCCAACTAAGATATAATTACCCCTTATTGGGGGCAGAACAATCTTATTGGGTTTATTTAATGTTTAAACGATTTTTAGCAGACTTAAGGTATAGATATCAAATTACCCCTTATCCAGGAAACCCCAGGTCCCGAGCATTCTGGATAATGGGTCCCATTCCTGTATACATATTATCCTTTATTTATAGGGATTATACATCATACACATCAATCCTACAATATATATATATATGTACATATTTATGTGATATACACACTTTCACCAAAACACACTTATTATTTGTCTAAGGGGGCAGTGGCATAACAACAGAGGAGGCAGACCCCATGGTCGCGTGGGGTGAGATTTTTCAGACTCTCCATTCATTGAAAAATGTGAAAAATGTGTTGGGTTTTTTTCGTTTTTTTTTCGTGCTTTTGCTATTCGGGTCTTGTAATAAATTACTACACATTCCACATTTGTTGTTTTACTGGAAATGAGTTTAGTCGCGGTTTCAAAAAACTCTAAAACCACAAACGGGCCTCCCCATGTAATGTTGCTAAGATATTTTGGATATGGTTTAGTAAATGGATTAAAAAAAAAGAAACCTTAGTTACACAATCCATCTGCTTTCAAGTTGCCGGGGGTCACTATCCCTAGCGACTGGACAGGCAAAATAGAAAGGTAAAGCTTGACAAGACAAGATCTGCTTCTATTGCTTGCTTTGGATTCTGAACATGAATTTATTTGGGTTAACCTCCCCTTTACACATTTTGAATGTCTTTATCATGAAGTTGTGTTGTACCCTACTGCCAGTGCTTGCCTTGTATCCCTCCCTGCCTTCCTACCCCTCCCTCCTCCTCGACATCAGAAGCCGTTCTTTATCTCTCGCCGCCGCCATGAGTTCCCTTTGTCCCCATTCCCTACACAACAGCAGACAATTAGCTTTGTTTACAGGAGAGTAAGCTTCTCGGGAACATGTGCCGCGGAACGCGGTCGTGTCAATCAGCAACCGGGGGCGCTTGCGTGGCGGTAATTGGGAGGGTGAGCTGCCGAATGACAGCTAAGGGCAATGTGCCAGTCGTGACTAAGGGACGGCTATAGATAGCATGAATATTTCAGTTATATAGTGCTTTCCGTCAGTCAGCTGCCCATCTTTGGGCACGGTAAGCATATTGGCACATCAGGAGTTAAAGCAATGAGTTCAAGGGCACAAGTACACGGCGTAGGGATTCAAACCTGGGACCCAGGTCTTGACCAACAGATCCCAAGTACAGAACAAGGACCGATAATTGATTCTTCGATTCATTATTGACATATAATTAGACATTTTAGAACAATCGGAAGAAAAATCATTGTTGTTTGTACTATTACCCTCCAGATGACTATAATTTTATATACTGAAACAGACAGGGGAAAAGTCAGGCTGCCAGGGTGGCAAATAGAGAACTGAAAGGGGGTGCAGCAGGGGTTAATTTACGAGCTGCGTCCCCCTTGCCTTCATAGGGCGCATATGCATAAAGGAGACTGTCAAGTTACAATAGCAGTTATTATTAATGATGCTTAATGGGGGGGGGGGGGTGGAAAATACTAACATTATATAATGCTCATCATTTCTCCTCTCTTGACACCGAGTTGGTGAACTGGGTCTATACACATGTGAGCAGCACTTATCTCCCTTATTGGTATATGTTCCAGATATAACAATGGAGAATAATAATACTATAACTGTTATAATAAACCTTAGACATTATCTATTGATAAAGGGGAATATTTGCTAAATCAGAAGTCAGAGATCAGTTTTAACTATGCTTGCGATTGTAAGGTCAAACAGAGCCAATTCACTGTCTGGCTAAGGATTATGGGAGATGTAGTACATAGGATCGGCAGACTTTCTTCTATAAATAACACCACAATGGCATTTTGTTTTCCACTTTTCCATTTTTTATTTTGTAACCAAAAATGTAAACAAATCAAATAATAATTCAATTAGAATAATTTGTCATACTGAAGCTGTTTGTGGAGATACAAAAATGATTGTAAAAGGTATAATAGATAGTAATGCCTTGGGTAGGAGTTTCAATAAAAACAAAATAAGTAAAAATTAAAAAATGAAAATAAAAGAACTAAAAGAAAGTTGTACCATGGTTGGAGGTATTTATAGGTATTTCTATACTGATTATTGATTTCTACCCTCCTTCCTTATTGGCTCCCTGTTTATACTGTATATATATATATATATAGCAATATTTGTCCCCTGTTTGTAGAATGATGCCTATATTGTATAAACAGGCACATATACATATATATAACGATTTTTGCTAAACTGTAATATTTTATTTTGAATTCTAATTGCCCAAACAAAAATATCTGATCAAACTGAGTTACAGAGTCAGACCAACCGTCATTTTACTAAGATTTTATTTTTAGATAATAAATAATAATAATAAATCAGTTATCATTATCGCTAATCAGTCATTTTATTTAGATTTCGCTAATGTAAATATACACTGGTGACTTTGTGTTATTAATCACATTATTAGAGCTGTGCTTTACGTTGTGGGATTTTTGTTAGTAAAATACCGAGTCTGACAAGGCAGGAAATTATTTCCCTTTCAAATATGTGAATATACTTCAGTTTATCTCATTCCACCAAATAACCAATTAGGGGTTAGTCTTAAGGCTAAAAGAAAAATATAGAAATCATTTTATGGATAAATAATTCATTTTACATCTATATTTGTAATTAAAAAATGCTCAAATATGGAGATTATTATGATATTATTTATATACATTCATTGATTACCATTAGTAGTAGCATTATATCTATTTTATTTATTATTATGTATTATATAATATATTTATTATTATTTATTTATTAGTAGTAGTTTGGTTATCTCTATTATAAATATGACTCTTATTATTATTATATTATATATATTATTTTCTGAAACCTTGAACTTGCTTCAAAAGAAAACAATAAATATCTGGAGTTTCTGTAGAAGCCAATGGTCTCTAACAACTTTATTTATTTATTAGATTTTCAGACTCATTAAAAATTATTCTCGCCAGCGAGTGACTTTTTTTTTACTGCGCTATTCCATTTGAGGGTTTTCTTAAATAAGCTAGCTTTTAAAGGGAAAAAAAACTTGTGTTTTTTTGCAGATTATTTTTCCGTCTAATTTTTAAAAATGATTTCCATTTTCTTTGTAATAATAAAACAGTACAGGTATGGGACCTGTTACCCAGAATGCTCGGGATCTGGGGTTTTCCAGATAAGGCTGTTCTGCCCCCCATAAGGGGTAATTATATCTTAGTTGGGATCAAGTACAGGTACTGTTTTATTATTACAGAGAAAAGGGAATCATTTAACCATTAAATAAACCCAATAGGGCTGTTCTGCCCCAATAAGGGGTAATTATATCTTAGTTGGGATCAAGTACAGGTACAGTTTTATTATTACAGAGAAAAGGGAATCATTTAACCATTAAATAAACCCAATAGGGCTGTTCTGCCCCCAATAAGGGGTAATTATATCTTAGTTGGGATCAAGTACAGATACTGTTTTATTATTACAGAGAAAAGGGAATCATTTAACCATTAAATAAACCCAATAGGGCTGTTCTGCCCCCAATAAGGGGTAATTATATCTTAGTTGGGATCAAGTACAGGTACTGTTTTATTATTACAGAGAAAAGGGAATTATTTTTAAAAATCTGAATTATTTGATTATAATGGAGTCTATTGGAGGTGGTTTCTCTGTAATTCAGAGCTTCCTGGATAACGGATCCTGTACCTTGACCTTGTACTTCATCATAACTGAGATACAATTAATCTTTATATATATATATATATATATATATATGTAATTTGTATCACCAAAAAATTAATATTATATTATTTATATTATAGATTATTTTGTTACTCTTCCATACAAAGTGCAATGTTACAGAGTTGGGAGCTGAAAACCCCCAAATTTCTCAAATTTATTAAAAATATTACATTTAAAACCATTTGTTTTCTCAATTGACAGGATGAAAATACTGATATTTTCTGTATTTTTTTAAGATTTTTCAAATCTCTGTTTGTATCTGCCATGAAGTAGTATCTACTTGTTTTTATATTAAACGCTGTGAATATATGTGTGTATACAGGTATGGTAAACCTTATCCAGAAATCTGTTATCCAGAAAGCTCTGAAATACAGGAAGGCCATCTCCCATACACTCCATTTAAATCAAATTAAAGACAATGATTTCCTTTTTCTCTGTAATAATAAAACAGTACCTGTACTTGATCCCAACTAAGATATAATTACCCCTTATTGGGGGCAGAACAGCCCTATTGGGTTTATTTAATGGTTAAATGATTCCCTTTTCTCTGTAATAATAAAACAGTACCTGTACTTGATCCCAACTAAGATATAATTACCCCTTATTGGGGGCAGAACAGCCCTATTGGGTTTATTTAATGGTTAAATGACTCCCTTTTCTCTGTAATAATAAAACAGTACCTGTACTTGATCCCAACTAAGATATAATTACCCCTTATTGGGGACAGAACAGCCCTATTGGGTTTATTTCATGGTTAAATGATTCCCTTTTCTCTGTAATAATAAAACAGTACCTGTACTTGATCCCAACTAAGATATAATTACCCCTTATTGGGGGCAGAACAGCCCTATTGGGTTTATTTAATGGTTAAATGATTCCCTTTTCTCTGTAATAATAAAACAGTACCTGTACTTGATCCCAACTAAGATATAATTACCCCTTATTGGGGGCAGAACAGCCCTATTGGGTTTATTTAATGGTTAAATGATTCCCTTTTCTCTGTAATAATAAAACAGTACCTGTACTTGATCCCAACTAAGATATAATTACCCCTTATTGGGGCAGAACAGCCCTATTGGGTTTATTTCACGGTTAAATGATTCCCTTTTCTCTGTAATAATAAAACAGTAACTTGTACTTGATGGGAACAAAGCTGCATACATTTATATTGGTGGCAAAACAGTGCTATTTGGTTTATTTAATGGTCATATGATTATTAGCAGACTTAAGGCTTGGAGATCCAAATTATAGAACTATCCTTTATCTGGAAAACCCTAAATCCCAGTGACCAGAAGTCCAATAGCTGTTTGCTTTCTGTATCTTAAGCCTCATTATTTTGCTTCTTAGATATCCATCTACATCTATAAACCTGTAAAAGATACATTAAGCAGCTTTTACTCATTATAAGGGACAGCTGAATTGTTAGCTTCTGGGCTCACTGCCTGTTGATGATTATTTTTCTTTGTTACCAATCCCCCCTCCCCTACAAAGACTACAAAGTACAATGGAATATATAGGAGCTTTATACAAATAATATCCCCCGCCCACCTTGTCTCTTAGACTATTATAGGTAACACATTAGTGACACTTTTATTTCGGAATTGTGACTAAAATTTTTTAGTTCTGGTATAAAAACAGCAAGTTTCCCGACATGTTTATAACCCAGAACACCAGTCTAACAATGTATTTTGGTGAAACATCTTAAGCCCCTACAGGGGTCCTTTTATTAGCTATTGCTGTTGCTCATAATAACCCATAGGGACAGAATACAAGAGAACTCAGAGCATCCAAATCTGGTGCAGAAGGGAGCGCTACTGACACCTACTGGGCACAGGCCTGAATTGTATTTTATTACAGAAAAGCTTCCTCCGCCCTAAAACTCATTTTTGTTTCTTTTGCACTGTTCTGGATACGTTTTTATTTTTTTCAACATTCATTGTAACTGCTATTGAAAGAACTCTGTCTGGTAAAGGATAAGTAAGCCTTCTATTTTAAAATCCCCTAAAAAGCAGAAGCTCCAGAGTTCCCATTCTGCTCTGCATCAATTGCCGCTGATTCCACTCCACTCCTTACACATCTTTATAGTCAGTGCCACCTAAATATGCCCCAAAGTCTTATATATATAAGTGCCTGAGGCCCCCCAAAATCTGCTGCCCTAGGCACAGGCCCTTGGGTCCCAATATATAAATAGGACCCAGCTTATATGCAGTTCAGTTAATATATTATTGGCCAGTGATAGGGGTAGATCCGACGTGTAGTTACTCTAGGACCACAAAAGTGCAAGTGGAATATCCCCAAATAACCATGAGCATCAACTCAAATGAAATGAAGAGAGTGTGGAACTCTTACTGGGTCTGTGGCACCTGGGTTTACCCAATCAAAGCAATACCGTCACGGGAAAACATGTTTTTTTCAAAACCCATCAGTTAATAGAGAAGAATCCTGCATTGTTTTGCATTTTTTACATTTATTTTTGAAATTTTACATGGGGCTAGCCATATTCTTCATTTTCCAGAGTGCCACAGCCATGTGACCTGTGCTCTGATAAACTTCACTCACACTTTACTGCTGCGCTGCAAGTTGGAGTGATATCCCCCCCCCTCCCAGCAGCCGATCAGCAGAACAATGGGAAGGGAGCAAGATAGCAGCTCCCAGTAGGTATCAGAATAGCACTCAATAGTAAGAAATCCAAGTCCGGCT
Source organism: Xenopus tropicalis (assembly GCF_000004195.4). Taxonomy (NCBI): domain Eukaryota; kingdom Metazoa; phylum Chordata; class Amphibia; order Anura; family Pipidae; genus Xenopus; species Xenopus tropicalis. Next base: position 128,586,693 of record NC_030684.2, on the reverse strand, counting down.
TGGGCCTCCTCCACTTACATGGGAGTAGGAGAAACAATAGGTTAGCTGAAAGCAGTTCTAATGTGTAGCGCTGGCTGAAAGCTCAGACTCAGGCACAATGCATGGAGATGGCGCCTACACACCAATATTACAGCTACAAATACATTTGTTGGTTCAAGAATAAGATTTTAAATGGCAGAGGGAATTATTTGCTATGTCAACAGTGTAATAAAAAAACTCAATATAAGTCATAACAACAGGGAGTGTAATGATTCTGCACCATAATATATAGTGCCCCCAAGTCCCCACTATATGGAGGGCACAGTTCTGAGGGTGAGGGCACGGTGGTGCAATCAGGGCAAGCCATAAATACCATTTGGCTGTATTTGTGGTTACATGTTGGTTACCCAGAGCCTTTTCTACTAAGCCGCAGCTATTTAAACCACTAAGATGCCCAGTGGGGCAATAACAGGGTATGATTGACATCCGGAATCATCCATCTGAACATTGCTGGATGCCTAATCTGTATTTGGCCAGTCGGCTAAAAGATATCTGGTCTTGATAATACCCTGCAGCTGAGATTGCTACCTAGGGCTGCCGCACCCACCTACTGATACATGGCTTTCCCCATCTAGCGCTGGGCTTGCCCTGTCTGCTGTACAGTTGGGCAGCAATCATTTCACAGCATGTTGCATGACTGCATAGGAAGCAGTACAGTCTGCAGCAGGTAAGTTGCACTGGTTACTCATAGTGCTGCTTGAACACACATAGTTGTACATTTAAACAATCCATTGAAGGTCTGTTTACACTGGAGAAGAGGTGCTTATGGGGGGGAATAGGATAACTATATTTAGATATATATTAAACTGTGACGCTTTATTCACCCATAGGTCTTTAGGCATCCACTGAGCAGAAAGAAGGTTCCACGCTGAAGTGCAGATCAATCAGCCGTTACCTGACAGGCTCGAGTGCCCCATTATTTCCATTCACAGAAAGGTAAAGTGTCATATGTCTTACATCCTTGATTGATGGAGAGGCCTGAAGAGACTTAAGTAGAAGATCAGAGGAAACATTTAGACTTTAAGCAGCTGGTTATTCCGGGGGGTCCATGTGCCTCACTCTTCACTGTGCAGGCAACACACTGGAATGGGGGGTGCAAGGTGGGATAACCTTACCACTATAGGAAATGTATTCTTGTACAATACTGACACCTTCTGTTCATTCAGGGTATAACAGCAGCTCTTTTATACTGAGACCAGGATTCCTGCTCTCTGCTCTGCAGTAAGTAAATCCCTGTTAGAATCAAGGGAAGTAAAGGTCTAGTAACCCATAGCAACCAATCAGCAGCCCTTTGTCTTTCACGTTGCCTTTACTTATATAGATTTTTCAGGCTGTAGAATAATTTTGATCAATATCTGGTCCCCTGCCTGTGTAAGGGATCATATGTGTCAGGTACATATACTAGCCCATACCTCATACATTATTTGTGCCCTGATATTAGACTAGAGAATACATGAAAGGATAAATACAGTGCCGATTCCATGTATAATATCCCAGAACACACTGCAGGCTAAATACAGTGCCAGCTCCATGTATAATACCCCAGAACTTATTGTAGGATAAATACAATGCCAGTTCCATGTATAATACCCCAGAACTTATTGTAGGATAAATACAGTGCCAGCTCCATGTATAATACCCCAGAACTTATTTTAGGATAAATACAGTGCCAGCTCCATGTATAATACCCCAGAACTTATTGTAGGATAAATACAGTGCCAGCTCCATGTATAATACCCCGGAACTTATTTTAGGATAAATACAGTGCCAGCTCCATGTATAATACCCCAGAACTTATTGTAGGATAAATACAGTGCCAGTTCCATGTATAATACCCCAGAACTTATTGTAGAATAAATACAGTGCCAGCTCCATGTAAATACAGTGCCAGCTCCATGTATAATACCCCAGAACTTATTGTAGGATAAATACAGTGCCAGCTCCATGTATAATACCCCAGAACTTATTGTAGGATAAATACAGTGCCAGCTCCATGTATAATACCCCTGAACTTATTGTAGAATAAATACAGTGCCAGCTCCATGTAAATACAGTGCCAGCTCCATGTATAATACCCCAGAACTTATTGTAGGATAAATACAGTGCCAGTTCCATGTATAATACCCCAGAACTTATTGTAGGATAAATACAGTGCCAGCTCCGTGTATAATACCCCAGAACTTATTGTAGGATAAATACAGTGCCAGTTCCATGTATAATACCCCAGAACTTATTGTAGGATAAATACAGTGCCAGCTCCGTGTATAATACCCCAGAACTTATTGTAGGATAAATACAGTGCCAGTCCCATGTATAATACCCCAGAACTTATTGTAGGATAAATACAGTGACAGGTCCATGTATAATACCCCAGAACACACGGCAGAATAAATACAGTGACAGCTCCATGTATAATACCCCAGAACTTATTGTAGGATAAATACAGTGACAGGTCCATGTATAATACCCCAGAACTTATTGTAGGATAAATACAGTGCCAGCTCCGTGTATAATACCCCAGAACTTATTGTAGGATAAATACAGTGCCAGCTCCATGTATAATACCCCAGAACTTATTGTAGGATAAATACAGTGCCAGTCCCATGTATAATACCCCAGAACTTATTGTAGGATAAATACAGTGACAGGTCCATGTATAATACCCCAGAACACACGGCAGAATAAATACAGTGACAGCTCCATGTATAATACCCCAGAACTTATTGTAGGATAAATACAGTGACAGGTCCATGTATAATACCCCAGAACACACGGCAGGAAAAATACAGTGGGCCAGTGTGGTTAGTGGAGTACCGCAGGGGTCAGTCCTTGGTCCTTTGCTTTTTAACTTGTTTATTAATGACCTGGAGGTGGGCATAGACAGTACTGTTTCTATTTTTGCTGATGACACTAAATTGTGCAAAACTATAAGTTCCATGCAGGATGCTGCCGCTTTGCAGAGCGATTTGACAAAATTAGATAACTGGGCAGCAAACTGGAAAATGAGGTTCAATGTTGACAAGTGCAAAGTTATGCACTTTGGTAGGAATAATATAGACGCGAACTATGTACTGAATGGTAGTGTGTTGGGGGTATCCTTAATGGAGAAGGATCTAGGGGTTTTTGTTGATAACAAGTTGTCTAATTCCAGGCAGTGTCATTCTGTGGCTACTAAAGGGATGAGAACATAATTTTGCCCCTTTATAGGTCCCTGGTAAGGCCTCACCGTGAGTATGGGGGGCAGTTTTGGGCTCCAGTCCTTAAGAAGGATATTAATGAGCTGGAGAGAGTGCAGAGACTGCAACTAAACTGGTAAAGGGGATGGAAGGGTTAAACTATGAGGTGAGACTGTCGAGGTTGGGGTTGTTTTCTCTGGAAAAGAGGCGCTTGTGAGGGGACATGATTACTCTGTACAAGTACATTAGAGGGGATTATAGGCAGTTGGGGGATGTTCTTTTTTCCCATAAAAACAATCAACGCACCAGAGGCCCCCCCTTTAGATTAGAGGAAAGGAGCTTCCAATTGAAGCAGCGTAGGTGGTTTCTCACGGTGAGGGCAGTGAGGTTGGGGAATGCCCTTCCTAGTGATGGGGTAATGGCAGATTCTGTTAATGCCTATAAGAGGGGCCTGGATGAGTTTTTGAACAAGCAGAATATCCAAGGCTATTGTGATACTAATATCTACAGTTAGTATTACTGGTTGTATATATATAGTTTATGTATGTGAGTGTATAGATTGGTTAGTATAGGTTGTGTGCTGGGTTTACTCGGATGGGTTGAACTTGATGGACAATGGTCTTTTTTCAACCCTATGTAACTATGTAACTATGTAACTATGTAATTATACTGTAATTGCTGAGATATAATGGCAGCTTAGCCAGAAACACCTTTAAGCTGGGGAGGAGAAAGCAAAATGAATGTAATGATATTACCATTAGACAAATACAAAGGGAAAGTATAGCAGCCCTTTAGTAAGAGACAGGAGCTGGAGAAAGTGATGGGTGAAATATTTATATAAAGGCTTATTTAGGAGAAGGGATTTACATGACATGTAATGCTCTGAAAGGAACAGTCGTACAAGAGTTTATTTCTTTAAAGAGTTGATGGAAACTTTTCCTTTCCAAGACTGCCATCTAGTGGTGATACAGTACAGACACGCTGCAGGTCATTTCAGGCCTTAGGACAGAAGGTTAAATGTGAATAGACACAGAATTTTTGGGAGTCACCCTAAATAGCAGACCAGTCTCCCACTCCCTATGATCTGCATCCCAATAAAAACCCACCAAAAATAACCTATAAAAACAGAATATGTTATAGCTGGGAGTGGATACGGCCAGGGGCATGGTGTAGCCAAAACATAATTGAAACAGGGGCCCACCAGTTTGATGCCTTTGCATCTCTAACCTACACACCTACCCCTTATATAGACAGTCATTCATAGGGTTCCCTAGGGTTCCGCCTCCTTATGGGGGGCTCTTACCCCAGTCTCTGAGATACATCCTCCCTTCTTCACTGAGGGGCTCTACGTTAGCCATTCATATCCTCCCTGTTGTATTCTAGAGGTCACTTAACACCAATGGGCTGTCCCAGCACTACCACTCAAAATATCCCAGAAAAATAATTATTGCTATGCTGAATACTTTTACCCCAATTAATTAGGATCTTATTAATATAAAGAGTTTTATTGAATCCTTTATTGATACAGATCATAGAAAATGTCTTTGGTCTGTTGAGGCAGCACAGCACCATCTAGGGGTAAGTGGCAGCCATTGAACAAAGGTCATTAAGATCTGTTCAAAGACCTGTCCCTGTTTTTATTCGATTTGGTTTGTTTAACAATTTTAAAAATTCAGAACTAGAATTTGGAATTTAAACGCTGTCCTGTGACCCTATCAGCCTGGTAGGGGTTTAAATGACAGACCATAGGATAAATAGCAGAGGGTCTGTATAAAGAAATACGTTATAGGAACCTATAAATAATGTGTTGGGAATGCCGGGGTGGTGACATGGCATGGGGAGGGGATTTACATGTAAAATGGAGGAAGCAGACCCCACGGTCTGGCACCTCTGTACCCTCCCCCCACCCCTGCGCAACAGCAGGGTCTGCTTCCTCCATTGTTATGCCACTGGGGTTACTGCTGCTGGGCAAGCTATGTGCCTTTTATTACATATGGGGCTAGTGTCTACAGCAATATTGCACTTGTCTCCTTCTGGAACTCTAATTGAGAAGGCAGCCTGCCTTCTCTCTCCAACAGTTTCTGCCCAGTATTTGCCCTTTTCTACATTTCTAGGTGAAATGAGAACTCAACACCTTACTTTCCTTTCCATTTTCCTACATGAGTCACAATGAGGTTCAGTTGTTTCCGTTATAGGATAAGTCAATGTTAAAAATTTCTTTTGCAATTTACATTAATTGTTTATTTATTTTTGTTTCAAAGCTATTCAGGTTTTAATCAGAAGACTCAGATGCCCTTTTCCATCTCTTCCCTAAGCAGAGCAACATCAGAAACGTCTCTGTTTCCCTTGTGAAGGTACAGTATCTCTCTGTCTGTACAGTTACAGGAACTGACCAGTAGGTGGCGATGTTGTTACAACATTCATTATATTGGCATTATATTGGCATAAACAGCTCTGAAACTGAAAAAATAAATAATGAATGTAAATTGCAAAAGTGCTTAGAAAGTACCCTGGGCAATTTTACATTCATTTTTTTAAAGGTTTACTTATCCTTTAAAGCACTGATTTCAATCTACAACTTTCCATTTTTCTTCTGTGGTTTAAAACAACTTAACTCATTATTTTTTTCAAAATATTATCCCATTTGTCTTTAAATGTAGCATCTCTGCTAATAAAATTGCTACCTTTGCCAACTTCAACCCATGTGGCACAAGCTCCAACTCATTTTTCCAATGTGACGGCATCCCACCACAATTCTTGGGACATCAGTATATATATATATACATCCTCTTGGGTATTGGAGAGAAACCAAGGACTGCCCTGGGATTTAGAAACAGAGGGCCATTGGCATAGTTGCCTTACAACAGACCCCAGGGCCACGGGGTAGAAGGGAACCCAAATGTGGTAAGGACTCCACTTCCTACTTCAAGCCTCCATTCTACCTATGCTTGTCCTGTTGCATCTCAGTGCAGTTCCACCAGTGAGTGCATGTGTGCAGGGGAAAGTGTTGGGGTTCAGGAGTCATGTCACACCATTGCAGCTGGCAGTTGATGGTGCCCCACCCATGGAAAGAGCTAACTGTACCTCGGCAGGACCACGCGTGGCCGACAGAACACTTTCTCGGCACCCTGCAATACACACATAATGTAATAATCAGGCAGGCCGAATGTGTTCTTGGAGCCCAGTATGGCAGTGATAGAATCCAATCAACGTGGAACAGTGTCACAAATGTACTTAAAAGATCAATGCTAGCCTAGAAGTAGTGTCATGGACTCTCTGTACAGTTTATGTGGGGCCTAGGGGGATATTCCGCTTGCACTTTGGGTGTATCCATACCAGGCCACATCTGGTTGCCCACCCTGCCGCTCCCATTAGGCCATGCACCCTGGTGGCTTATAATAAAACTATTATCAGACCCATGTGAGGACTTCAGGAGGAGATTTCAGAAATAATGGAAATCACAAAGGCAGAACCAGCAGCCATTATCATTTTATAGACACTAGGGGAGCAACACCATTAGCAGCCATCTTTTTATCATTTCCGTTATCTATAAATGTAAAGGGATCATTTAAGAATGTTTCCCTTTAATATCATTAGTAGAAGTGGGGAAACTTATTTACCTTTATCCTTCTGGAAAGGTTATGGTCACTTACCTGGGGGGAGGACATTTCCTGGTACTCAAGCTCCTGTGTCTACTTCCTTTCTGCAGCGTTGCCCTATTGTTTCACTATACAGATTCTAAATACAGACTTTGGATAGGAGCAATCATCTTAAAAGACCAGAGACAGTTACCCAGAATTTATAAGACTGTACTGCTGCCTGGAGAGACCAGTGCCTGATTTGGGTAGCAGAATGAGAATTATAAAGCTTGGCTAAGTCAAAAACAGAAATAGAAAAAAAATCATTTAAAAGACCCCAGATGCAAGTGCAAGAACACTAGGGGGCGCACTAGTGTCCGGCTAATTAACTCTGGTACAAGGAGCTAAGCCTGTCCATACTGGCTGCCATAGGGGGTTCCCTAACTTGCACTTTTGAATCATGTGCATATTAGGGCATAGGGGATGAGGGGTACATCTAGATGCCTCCCCCAGGCCCACCCCTCATGAATAAGCAGATCTTCTTGCTCCATTTTGGAGACCTGCATACATTTCTTTATAGGGGGCAAAGGACAGAAAACCTGGTGGACTGTGCCCATTCTGTGCCCTTTGCACCCTGCCCTGCACTTAATAAATGACCCCTACTAGAAGGTGCAAATAAGTAGTTCACATAAGTAGGCATAGGGCTCAGGTGCACTGCCCTGGACTGTCAGCTAGGGGGCAAAGGACTGGCAACGAAACTGACGTCAATCTACTTTTATGTGCCCTGTTTTGGGGCTTCCAGATGTGAATGTTGGACCTTTTCTTGCAAAGAAGCAGGGAGTTGCAGTTCCATCCATCTGATTGTGAATCCAGCCCTGGCCACCATCCACAGTCTATAACCGCAATGAAATCTTCTGTTCTGCTCCGGAAGGAGATGGAAATGGGCATCTGAGGCTTCTGATCTCTTTCCTGAGCAGAGCAACATTAGAACCCTTCTCTGTTTTCCTCCTGAAGGTATATCTCTCTGTCTGTACAGTTACCGGAACTGACCAGCAGGTGGTGCTGTTACACAGTTCATTATATTGGTTGTTAATAAAAACTTAAATAGCTCTGAAACTGAAAAAAATAATGAATGTAAATTGAAAAAGAGCATTAAAAAGCACCCTGAGCAATTTTACAATAAACTTTTTGTTACAGGTTTACTTATCCTATATGATATGACCAGATCAACGATTTTATTCGATTATCTAAATTAGAATAAACGAATAATGTACTATCTGTGTGTCCTTTGTTAATGTTTATTACATACGGTTGCTCCATGGCTTCAGTATAGGCATGCATCTACCTGGCATACAGTAAGTGCCCACAATCCAACCCCAACGATGGGCAGGCTGTATCTGTCAGCTGAGACCCACTGCAGCCTGCCTTCAGCAGAACAAGTGGTTTAACCCTGTAAGTGCCAGTAAGCCTAAAGGAAAAGTGATACTTGGAGAGCAGATAAGAATAAGTTTCTCAAGGCAACTTCGGCGACTTCGGCAAATCGCTATCCCACGGGCGACTTACATTCTAGCCGGTGGGATGGCATTGCGGGAAGATTTGTCGCCCGCGACAACAAAGATTTGTCGCGGGTCGACTAATCTCTCCGTGTGTCACTGCCCTTAAGGTGAATAAAGTAAATTTTATTTTCCGTAAGAGTTCTTTCCCCCCCGATCCCTCCCATTTCCCGGAGCTGCGGGTCCATATCTGATTCCCTATTTTTTTTAACGCTGCTGATTCCCAAATGTCATGTGCGGCGCTTGCGTCCCTGCTGTAGGAAGGTTTGACATATTGAGCATGCTGGCTCTCGCTACATCTGTTTCGATCTTTTTTTAGACCCCTCTTTCTCCCTCCCCTCCTTTCCTTTCTCCCCTTCCCTCTCCCACACCCTGCACTTCTCCCATCCAGCCAGGAACATATGTACAGAGCTGTGCGGAGAGGCCAGGAGAGAGCTGCCATACGCAGTTGTTGAGTAGGAAGCAGGTGCCAATGTCTATTGATTTATCTCCCCTGTGGTATCTGCAGAGCCCCTCTGAGAAAAACTGCACCCACCCTCTAAAAAAAGGTGGTGTCAGTGCAGAGCTCAGGGCACACAGCCTGGGTGCAGCCGGAGGGACTGCTTTGTATCCCATTCTGCTCAAAGTCTGAATGGTTTTGGAACTGCTTGAGTGGGACAGGATGAGATAGAGCATAGGGCCTGTCTCCGCCTGGGACATGCACCCTCAGCAGAGGGCAATATGGACAAGTGAGGAACGCTCTCGCCCTACTGAAGCCAAGGTAAGTCTCAAGTTCTTTGCAGAGCCCGGAAACAAGAAAACAATATTCTGGTTTAAAACACTGTAATTCCCTGATCTGCCCCCCAAAAATTGCATCTATATTTTTGATTTGGGAAAGGTCTGAAGCATAAAGCATAACTAACGGCAACCTAATTGATAAAGGTGATAAAAGTCAATACAGGTACCTGTTATTCAGAATGCTCAGGAGCTGGGGGTTTCCTGGATAAGGGGTCTTTCTGTAATTTGGATCACTATGCCTTAACTCTGTTAAATAATCATTTAAATATTAATTAAACTTGATAGTATTGTTCTGCCCCCCATAAAGATGAATTATTTCTTAGTTGGGATCAAGTACAGGTACTGTTTTATTATTACAGAGAAAAGGGAATCATTTAACCATGAAATAAACCCAATAGGGCTGTTCTGCCCCCAATAAGGGGTAATTATATCTTAGTTGGGATCAAGTACAGGTACTGTTTTATTATTACAGAGAAAAGGGAATCATTTAAACATGAAATAAACCCAATAGGGCTGTTCTGCCCCCAATAAGGGGTAATTATATCTTAGTTGGGATCAAGTACAGGTACTGTTTTATTATTACAGAGAAAAGGGAATCATTTAATCATTAAATAAACCCAATAGGACTGTTTTGCCCCAATAAGGGGTAATTATATCTTAGTTGGGATCAAGTACAGGTACTGTTTTATTATTACAGAGAAAAGGGAATCATTTAACCATGAAATAAACCCAATAGGGCTGTTCTGCCCCCAATAAGGGGTAATTATATCTTAGTTGGGATCAAGTACAGGTACTGTTTTATTATTACAGAGAAAAGGGAATCATTTAATCATTAAATAAACCCAATAGGGCTGTTCTGCCCCCAATAAGGGGTAATTATATCTTAGTTGGGATCAAGTACAGGTACTGTTTTATTATTACAGAGAAAAGGGAATCATTTAACCATTAAATAAACCCAATAGGGCTGTTCTGCCCCCAATAAGGGGTAATTATATCTTAGTTGGGATCAAGTACAGGTACTGTTTTATTATTACAGAGAAAAGGGAATCATTTAATCATTAAATAAACCCAATAGGGCTGTTCTGCCCCCAATAAGGGGTAATTATATCTTAGTTGGGATCAAGTACAGGTACTGTTTTATTATTACAGAGAAAAGGGAATCATTTAACCATTAAATAAACCCAATAGGGCTGTTCTGCCCCCAATAAGGGGTAATTATATCTTAGTTGGGATCAAGTACAGGTACTGTTTTATTATTACAGAGAAAAGGGAATCATTTAAACATGAAATAAACCCAATAGGACTGTTTTTCCCCAATAAGGGGTAATTATATCTTAGTTGGGATCAAGTACAGCAACTGTTTTATTATTGCAGAGAAAAGGGAATTATTTATAAAAATGTGAATTATTTGCTTAAATTGAGTCTATTGGAGATGACCTCCATGTAATTCGGAAACTTCTGGATAACAGGTTTACGGATAACAGATCCCAGACCTGTAATGGAAAAAATACTTTGTCATCTAGGAAAAGTAGTGAAAATTGCAAAAGTATTTTATGATGCAGCCAACGGCAGAAAGAATTTTGTTGCAAAATTTTCCGTTTTAGTTCATAGCAACGTATATATAATATGTATTTTCAGTATCAAAAAGCCATTTACGAGCATTTCTTACAGTGGCTATGAGCTATCAAAATTTGCAGCGGGGAAGTCTAAGCCATTGTACAATGCAATCATTTTGTTCTTAATTTTGCAACGGATTTTGATTAAAATCCCGCTGTATGTATGAAAATCCTACTGCTGCACAGCGGGGATTATAACTGGTACTCGCAGCGCCTCGTGTCATTGCTCATTACTTTGGAAACTCCAAATGTGATTTTACCAACCAATTAGAGATTTCATTTAAGATCTGGGTTTTTTGCAAGATTTCAATTCGGCCAAATTCTTATTATTCAGCCAAACCAAACGTGAAGCCTTAATGTCATGTGACTTTGTAATGGGCAACTAACAGGTCTTGGGTTTTTTACCGACTATAGTTTCAAATTCACCTGTTGAAGATGAAGTCAAATTTGACTCTGCATATTTAATTTTAAATTGGTTTGGCAATTGGACAAACGTATTGTGGAAGAGTCATAATGCATACTGAATTCCTGCATTCCAGCAGTGGGGCTTATTTACAAACACAGGGGAAGATTGCCGCAGCCCAGTTGCTTATATCGACATATCAGATATTTACCCTTATTACACTACCCATAGTACCCTGAATAAATCTGATTGCTGATTGGTTTCTATGGGTTACTGTACTGGGGTATATTTCTCCCGTATTAGTAAATGAAAAAATACAATAAAGGAGATATAAACCCAAAAACACATTTTGTCAAATAAAAGAAAATGTAATTCTAAGAATTTTCCAATATACACACACATATATATATATATATATACATAGATAAATTAAAACATTTTGAAAGATATTTGCAGAGGCGTCTGCAACTAAGAGCAGAATTTCTCTCTTTCTGCACTGCTGGTTCTGACTCTTAAAACTACATAGTAGAAGTCAGCTGCCCTCCTCATTACCTTTAAAAATAACTTTCATACAACTGAAAATGTGTCATTTTATTTCAGGGTTTATATCCCCTTTACAACAGGTATTTTGATGCCGGTGACGCTGTTTCTGGTTTAAGGCACCGAGAATTTGCACAAACGAGTGAATGTAGGAATAAAACTTATTATATCTTATGCCGTGCGAGTCATGTGTTCGGCTTTTTCTGGTCCTCGCTAAAAGGCAGAGCTAAAATAAGAGCAGAACCTAATACCCAGAATGCGCTGATGGAAGCTAGCAACACACTTTCTAGGGCAGTTTGATTCATTCATCTGCACACAAGTGGCACAGGGCAGTAACGAAAACACAGGAGCCATTGCCATTTTTTTATATAAAGTAGGACTTTGCAACGTCAGACCCTTGACTGTTGTTGAACTTCAACTTTCACAACCTGTGGCCAAACGTAAACAATGTGTGGCTGTCCCAGGATAATTGCCCTTGTTGGATCCCCTCCCAAAAGACACCATAATATAATTTATGAAGATTTTGCAACTCTTTGTTTTATATCTGATTTAAAGTGACTCCTTTTTTTTTTTTTTGCTCCAACAATAAATATCCTTTCTATTTACGAAACCGACCCCACTGGGTTTAATGTGGTGAGGTTGGCCGCAGCTGCTGCCGCTGAATCCGCAGCCAAAGCCTATTCGCATGCCAATGGCCTCTTTATTGAGGCTTTCCCTATTTGTGCAGGAGATTACAGGATGTCACAAGTCAGCGTTTGCCCAAACAGCTGTGATAATGTCAGCGCATACAGTGTTGGGCTTCAGAGCGGGACCCTGGCCCATCAGAGCTGTCTTTTTAGGGAGCGAATAGGGGACGGCAATGGGCACCACACATATCCGAATATATGGCTGCAGAGCAGTATATATAGGTAGGAAGTGTATCTGATAGTAAGTGTACCAAAGCAAGATGGTGGCAGTAAGGCTACATGGCACCAACAGGGCAATAACAATTAGGGACCTATTCACGGGCTAATTCAAATGGAAAATCATTCAATTTTTACAGTTATTTTGCACGTTTATTTGACTATTTAAGAAAATTTGCCTCCTTGCAGAAAATGTTTCCTTAGTTTTCTTTCATTGTGATCTTATTGTCCATTTTTCTGATATCCTCAGATGTACCTTTTTAATGCCAAGTAGGGTGGCCATCTTTTGTAGCTTCTAATACCGGCCTGGGTGGGGGGTTGTCTATGATAGGGTGGGTCAATGACATCAGAGACGGGGTTATGATGCAATGGGGGTGGGGTTGTGATGTAAATGGAAACAGCTAAAGTGTGGGGAAGAAGAATGAGTTGGGAGAGGTATTTGGAGGCGGGCAGGAGTCAGGGACAGGACTTGACCAGAGGACTAGTTATTTCAAATTTACTGGCAAGTACATTGGCCTTGGCTGGTATTTTACTGGCTAGGCTGGTGAAATACTGGCCAGGTGGCAACCCTAATGCCATTAAGTGCTTTTGTGGAGCTGATATTAACTGTTATTTATTTTTATTATTATTATTATTATTATTAAAGGGATGGTTTTCATTTTTATAGCACTGCATTAAATAATCGCTGTGACAAGTTCCAGAATTTAATTTTAGCAAGTTTTTTTCACTTCCAACAGGCCTCAAGTGGCATTTGAAGCTTACAAATAAATTATATTGGTGGTTATTAAATCCCTCATATAATGAATTTTTGAGGTTGAAACATAAAAAGAGACCTTAAGGGGTTATATAATAAAAGGCACTAAGTTTCCCAAGGACCATTAACCCATAGCAACCAATAAGCAGGTAGGATTTACTGGTCACCTGCAAACAGCTTATTGGTTGCTATGGGTTGCTCAGACATCTTATTGGTTGCTATGGGTTACTGCTCCTGGGCAAAGTGCCTTTTATTACATATGGGTGTTACTTACAGTCCACTAGTTGTTGCTGAAGGACAACTCCTAGCAGCCACCCTGCCCACAGCTGAAGGTCATACGTATATATATATACTCATGTTCGGTGGCAGTACACAGGGCCACCCTACTGCTTATATTTGGTCTGACAGAGGGTTGGTGACGTTTAGTTTGCCGTCCATGTTTGCTACCTCTCAAGGAATACTATAATTGTCCCAGCGCCCAGAGTGTGCCAGATCAGCTGTTCCTCCAGGTTGTAAATACTCCCTTCCTGACGGACGAGTATTCCGGGAATGGCTGGTGGGGTGTGAACGCTCTGCTGTGTAGTAGAAAACAAACGGACCACACACAAGCAAAATGGCCGAACCTGCTCACACACGGTCATGCTATTAACTCAATGTCAACCTGCTGCCCAGCTGTTGTTGATCTGCAGTTACCAGCACCTGTGAGCAGGATACACTGGGAGTCATACACCTCAGTATTATACATTTTTGGTCATTTAATGTCTATAGAGAATATACTGTGAAGTCCATTTAGTAACTTACTGCTGTGGAGTAACCCATGGCAACCAATTAGCAGGTAGCTTTTCAGCCTGCTGTAAGTAGAATAATGATTGGTTGCTGTGAGTTCCTGCATTGAGGCAAACCTCAAGGCAAAAACACAATACTATGTATTACAAACACATACATAGGTTTGTGTAGGCCACATTTTCTGTTAAGGGGCATATTTGCCCCAATGCAGCAACTCACAGCAACCAATTAAGGTGGCCATACACTGGCCGATTGTAGCTGCCGATATGGGTCCCTTAGGCCGATTCGGCAGCTTATCGGCCCATGTAGGGGCACCAACGACGGGCCTGCCCGACCGCCATCTGGGCTGAAATCGGGCAGATATCAATCAGGCAGTTTAAAAAATTTAGTCGGATCGGGGACTGCATCGTCTCATTGATGTGGTCCCCGAACTGACTGCACCCATTACCGTCGTCTTAATTTGATAAGATCGACTGAATTAGCCTAAATTCGCCCAATATCGCCCACCTGTAGTTCTTAACATGTATGGCCACCTTTATTCTACTTACAGCAGGAAGATAAACGCTACCTGCTGATTGGTTGCCATGGGTTACTCCACAGCACTAAGTTACAAAATGGACTCCACAGTATTTAGGCATGTGTAGGCCACATTTTCTGTTGATGGGCAGATTTGCCCCATGCAGAAACTTATAGCAACCAATCATTATTCTACTTACAGCAGGCTGATCAAAGCTAACAGCTAATTGGTTTCTATGGGCTTCTCCACAGCTTTAAGTTACAAAATGGGCTCCATAGTGATTACAAACATGAGTAAAAACGTACGCATTCACTTCATTTGCCTGCATTTATTTTCATAATCTATGCGCACATGAAGCCACGGGAATGACTGGGGTGTAACTTTATGTGGCATGGGTGGTTGGATATTCCAGGGGTGCGATCCACAACCTCAAAGATAACGCCTCTGTAAAGCTGACATGTTTTTGGTGTGAAAAAAACATGGGAGTCAAACAAAAAGTAGTGGTTTTTACCTAATCTATATCACTGATAACAGCAGGAGTTGCTCAGTGGAGCACTCGCAGAGAGAAGATGCACAGTAGCGATGTCTGATACGCATTATGGCAGACACATCAAACAGCCTGTAGTCACAGCTCGTTTCCACTGAAAGGAACTCCAAACATTTCAATTTGCTCTGCTTGTAAGTGCATATTGTTCTCGTCACTGAATTAGAAAGCGAGACACATGATTTCCATATGTTATTTATATGGAGCAGTTTGGCTTTTCTTCCTGTCCTTCAGATAGAGAAAACAGGAAGTGAAGGGTGCAAAGGGAAATGGTTCCAGACGTATTAAATGCAACAAATCTATAAATGTAAGGTCAGTGAAGCAGCTGCTTATTCTGATGCTTGGGAGGCCTCCGATATTTAGAGGCCCCTCCACAAACCTCACTGGATTTTATTTACTGGCCTCTGGCTATTTGCCTCCATGGCTTAACCTCCTCTCCGCTACATAAACAGAGCATGCCTAAGTAATACTCAATATCTGACAGTGATCCAGTAGTCTCATTTAGTTATATCATGTTTGCAGTGCACAGGAACAGCATTGAATCACATATAGGAACCAAGGCTCCCAGGCAGGACTGCTATCATATTTATATTAACCTGTCTTTGTATTTATTAACCCTCAGTGACATGCATTGCAGCGCCAGATAAATAGTCTGGAAACTGCAGGGGGGGATCATTAGTTTACTGTTGCAAGTGTAAGAGCACTAAGGGGTAAAACACTTGCATCATGGGTCTGGCAGTACCTCCCTTTGGATTTGTTTATCAGGAAAGAGGTTTCTTAACACCTGTTATAGGGCAGGTAGTAACACAGGGCTCCATTGCAACCTAAACCCTACTGGCCCTGTCCAACTTGTGTCCAATCACACTTTAATGAATACAGTGCTGCCAAATGCAGGCAACTCTGTACTCATGGGCCAAAGCAGGTTTCCTGCAATGAGTGCAGAGACTTGCAGTAAGTCTTCCTGCAGTTTTGGGGGCAAAAGGTGTAATTAGCACTGGGATTGCACCACTTTTTTCACTTTGCCCCTACCCTGTAGATATATTAAAAGAAGGGGTAAAAAAAATGATGAAAGTAAATAGCAAACACATGGGTTTCTGGTGGGCCCAGGTGTCAGTCAGTTAGCTCTTCTGCTGTCACAACCCTGGGGCTTAGTGTATCTATTTAATAGAAAAGATGGGACAAGGAGGGAGTGGATTTAAAGTGAAGGAAGAAGAGGTGAGATAGTAGGTTCCGACCCCGAGCAAGTCCAGCCATTTTCATCTCACAATGTTGTGCCCCTAGCAGCTCCCCAACTTGCAACTTGACCAAATGCATTACATGTACCAAATGCACTAAATGGACATCATGAGACTGGTTTTATTATTATAATTATGCTCTTGAATGATCATATTTGCAGTCGTCTTGTGGATTCCATAATTATAAAGTCATCTGTATGTTAGGATAGGCGGTGGGGGGCGGGGGGTTGTTAAATAAAAAAAAAGCACCAAAGAAGTTTGATATATGTTGCTAAGTGAGACTGCACAACACTAGATGGGGGATTTAGCCCTTGATTCGGAACCTGCTCCACAGCTGTCTGCAGCCATGATACAGAGAGATTAGTGATGCATTTTTCTGCTCGCTCCCCAGAGCTCCCATTGACATATACAATATGGTGGGTCTCCTGTTCTGCAGGACACCTGGTCAACATCACTACACCGGAGAGGCCGCCTATTCTGCATCTTGTGTGCACATGTTCCTGTGAGCGTTGTTAAATCTATCACCCGTCCAAAAGCCTGTTCCCCCGATACCTCACTTGTACGATAATATATGTCTACATGTACGGGCTAGCACATCAGGGTCACATTAACTCTTCATTAGGACTCCCTTCTGACCCCAAGCGTGGCAACAGACATTTTATAGAACGTGACCACAGAGTCTATTTCTCATCTCAGGAGAATGCCAATGAAGCGTTTATGATTAACGTAGTACTTAGAAAAGTAAATTATTTTCAAAATCGCAGGATTTACAGAAAAAGTGGTTACATTTTTGTACCAAAAAGGATCAACCTGTTAACCTGTTATATCAATAGGTGGAAAGGAACAAGGCTGCCTTTTATTCCCTCTTTGGTTTTTTTTCTAAATATGCTTTCTTAGCATTACTAGTTCTGTAAACTATAGAATTGTATCAGTCCAATCCTCTTACAGAGGAATCCTGAACCACAGAATGACATTGGTTGCTGACTGGACCTCTCCAGAGGCCGGCTGCCTTTAGGATGATGTAAGGGACCAAAATAATGACCTGCTTGTCCAATATCTGACTGAGGATCTCAATGAGTCTGCAAAGGCCCCTATTATGATCACATTGTTGGCTCAGGAGTCAAATGTTCGGATCAGTCCAATTTGGACCACCACCTGAGAGGCCAAATCAGGAAAGGCAGTGGATATTTCCATGTATGGCCAACTTAAGAGATAGAAGACAGCGCTAGAGAAGAGAAGTGACAGCGGCCAGGAAGCATGAAATGTAAGAATAAAGAAACTGTGAAGAAAGAAAGATGCATTGAAGTGGAGCATAATATGCACAGAGAGAAATGTCAAATGGAGCTTAAATGCCCTCTCCCAAGGGGCACTGGTTCACCCACCCCAACTCTGCAAGCCCCTTTTATGATTCATGAAAGAATTTGCACTGTCCCTATGCCTTTTTTATATCCCTACTGTTTAAGGCCTACCTGTGTACTAACCAATGGTGGAGCAAAGAAGAGAAGGGGGTAAGAATGATAGAAGGAGAGACTGGCATTTGTAATAAAAAGATCTATTTTCTCTCTTACTTGTATAGGATATGCATAGGAATTAAAAGTGTACATATTGCAGATGGACTACAGAATGTGAGGCCACTTGCTACCACACTGCTTATGGGAGCACAGACTTAAGGTTACAGAACAACCCGGAATTCATTGTGCTTCCACATCAAAGCCTGTGTCAGGCAATGCAGAATGTGAAGGACAAATGGGCAGGTTTGGTGCCGTGGAATAAAAAGAGGGGTCAGAGAGCAGCACATGCAGAAGGCTTCCCGTCCTGCCCATCCCGCAGGCAGCTATTTCTATTACTGCTTAGCAGGTGAACCTCTTAATTGGCTTCTGCTTCGGGTTAAAGCTAAATTTAGCAGCCTCTGTGAGCTCCCCTTGCAAAAATAATTGTGGGCACCGAGATGTACGCATCGGGCAAGGGTCTTACAGGGAAGCTAAATGCAGCAAAAAACCACAATCGACTTCATACCTATCAGATATCATCATTGTGGTTCTTGTGTGTCGTTAGAACTCTTCCAATTACTTAATGACAAACTGTGGGAGGGAGGGATATAAAGCATTTTCTAGCGAGGGTTGGTTTTAGGGTAGGGCAGAGATGCTGGGATTACAGGGGTACTCTTACTGGGGCAGGGAATGTGGAAGAAATTGCAAACTAGATATTATTGTATTATTACAGTTGCCCAACCTGTAGCACCCTAGCTGGAGTTCAACAATTACATGCACACTCTGCATTTACTCACTGGTTGCCTCATTGGGTGCCATGAATAATAAATTATCAAGTAAATGCAGATTATAACACTTAAACAAAAACTAAATGTTAAAACTCAGCGGGAGGGCCAATATGCCGGGCACTCTCTAAGGGAGGTAAATGGTAAACCTTGTGGCCCAGGATGGTCTGCTTCTTCCATAAAAATCCCATTGGTCCTGGGGTACTTTTTTTCTAGGGTGCTGTGCCACTCCATTTGATCCATTACCAAGTATCCCCTGCGCCACCCTGAGCAGAAGAATGCCAAGTATAGGAAATGCACCTTATGTTTTATGGTCGCAAAGTTAGCGATTTGTCTCCAACATGTTGGTGAGTGTGATTCTGTTGGAATGAATGGGAGCAGTGTGCCCATGCAATCTGTTTGTGCAACATAGCAAAGGACATAAACACCAACCTGTGAGCAAATAGCAAATAGGTGTGCTACTTACATAAGCAACAAGGGCAAACAATGTGATTGGTTGGCAGGTCATAATACTGGGGTTTATTCAGCTGATAGCAAATGCCCATTCAGTTACAGGTTTCCATAGACCACAAACACACACAGCATGGAATGACATACAGCAAATACAAAACACATCAGGATAGATATGCTGCACATTAAGCGTCACACCTTAATCTCTTATGTATTGTTCATCTTGGACCTGACCCATTATGATATTTAAAATGACTTATAATAAGCAGACCCCCGAATCACCCATATTATTACATTAAGAGCTGTGAATTTTTTCTATTACTTGCCCTTTATCTGCTGCTCGAGGTATTGACCGCCATCTAGTGGCCAGTGTGGCATTTATCTCACGGCTTGATTTCATAAATATTCCAGATATTAGGTAAATACTCAATGCTTTTCATGGAAGATCTACAGGAATAA
Organism: Xenopus tropicalis; assembly: GCF_000004195.4. NCBI lineage: Eukaryota > Metazoa > Chordata > Amphibia > Anura > Pipidae > Xenopus > Xenopus tropicalis. The sequence continues at coordinate 128,567,089 of NC_030684.2, read as the reverse complement.
AACCAATGTTGTGGAGTTAGAAAGATAAATACACACTTTCCACAATCTTTAAAGCTATCAGGATATATTCGCATCAAAGCCAAGAAACTGTATAGTGTGACAGTAATAACATAGTGAATATTGGGTGCAGGGACTTCCCCTGAGCATAGCGCAAGTGAGATGCCAAATCTGCCTGATGCCCATTTGAGGTGTCAGAAGTCTAAAGTTCAAAGCTGGACCCAGAGTGGAGCCCCGCCAATGCAAGCTCTAAATTTTACTCCTGTCCAGACGGTCTTTGTTCCATAATGAGGAATACACTTCTCAATTTAGGCAACTAAAAACTCTAAGCAAGGCCTAGCAGGCTCGTTTTTTTTATCCGCTGGACAGAATGTTCTCAGGCCAACGTTGCCCTGTATGGGGCAATTATTATGACAGCCATTAGCCAGGTTTAGGCATTTATATTCTGCGTGAATGCACAGTGCCTGCAGGGCCATCATTTCTATATAGGCACCTGAGGGCCCATTCCTAGGGCAGGTGCCTGTATAGAAAACTGGAAATTGTTTTTAAAACCCAGTGGCCAAATCCAGTGTTGGGGGCAGCCCTTTCTGATCTGAGTGATACATGCATATAAGTCTGTAGGCAAGAGGAGAAGTTCTTAGGGTAACATCAGATGGAAATAGGCCACTAAGTGCATATAATAACATGCTCTCCCACCTTGAAACAAAGAGTATGGACTCCCAGGCCTACCATTTTGACTTTGGTCCTTCCTGGAAATCCATATTCTTTTGTTTCAGGTTAGGGGGTCAGGTACAGATTTAGGGTTAAGGTGATGCAGGTTTTTTTTCCTGAGCAGCTAAAAATCAGGTTGGATTGTTGCGTCACTACAACCAATTAGACCTTTGTAGGTCTCCAACACAAAACTACCATGGCCTTTCTGAATCCCTTGATGTAAATGGTGACCTACCTAATGCCTCTGGCAGTTGTGCTCCCTGTACTGGAAATGCTCTAGTGCAACAAGCACAATAGCGCACACTAGCGCTAAATGGGGAACTCCACCCAAACACAAGTTAAATGTTTTGAAAAGTAAACATAATTTCAAGCAACTTTGCAATGTAAATCATTTTATAAATATGCAACTTTTTCATGATTTTTCATGTAATAATATGGTTTGGAACAGTTCTCTAAGCCCCGCCTCCTGTTCCCCTGCTGATCTGGCTGGCTACTTTGAGACTAGAATAGTGCCTTCAGCCTGCCAATAAGAAAAAGAACGTCACAGTGCAATGCATTCTGGGTTATGTAGTTCCTGCATGCTGTCTGTGAGCTGTGGAGAAGTTGCTACGATTTGTAACATCAGTGTTTTAGTCCCTTCTCCCCTGCCAGGACTTAAAATGATGCTGAAATAGAAGAACTGTTTTGCAGCTTGATTTCAGCATATACAAATTGTATTTATTCATATTTTTTGAAGGATTACAGTGATAGGAATATTAGGGGTTTCTGTGCTGTGTGGGGCTCTAACAAATTTTGCTCGGAAGCCGGCATTTTTCTGTAAGATACCAGGGGCTGCCACTGGAAAAGTGACCGTATAGTTATAATAGGAGTGACACTGCCGGTTAAAGGAAAAAACCCCAGTCTGCTTTTGCATACATCACAAGCTCAGCCTAAAGATCAGGGCAGGTTTTATAGTGGTGCCTTTACCTTTGGGCTCCTAGAATTAGAACGTTCCACTGTTGAACCACTATTAGATATTTCAGTACAAACGTCACAAGAGTGACTGCAATTAGTACAAAAAGTTAACAATTTAAACCAAAGGCAGACAGATTCCTATAAAGTGGCCAAGATTTAATACAGAAAAGAGAGAAGACACAAGAAATGCATGCCTCCTCTCGTAAAACCTTTCTTTTCCCTGCGCTTGTAGGAGAATGCCAGGGTGGGTTTTGCTAATAGGAAATGCACACTTTTTCCATCTTTTCCTTCCCAAAGCTGAAACGCACATTTTGGTAAATAGAAATTCCCTCTCCTACTGTATTCTCTAACATGTAATGGCAAATCCAGAGAGCTCTCGCCCACCTGAAACCTTGCATAGAATGTCAGAAACCGACACACTCTGACTGAAGCCTGGGAACTTTCTCCACTAAATTAGAAGTATTGTGCTTAATTCAAGAAAAGCCTACCACAGATTTTGAATGATTTTGATGATAATGTGACTGTTGTGACTTCAGTTAAACATAAATTATCTTCTTTTGTTCTCCCCCACCCCTCTTTATAAAACTTAATAAAAATTATAAGTTACAAAAAAAAACATAAATTATCTTCTTCTCAGATATACATCTTAACTTCCCCCTAACCATTACTCCTTATAATACATCAGAGTTCCCTGTATAACTCAGCCTGCAGCCTTGTGCCTTTATATGGGCACAGAACCCCTCAGTGACTGCTAATATCCTTATCATTTACAGTAGGGGGTACATTATCCCTTATAATACATGAGTGATACTCAGAGTTCCCTGTATAACTCAGCCTGCCGCCTTGTGCCTTTATATGGGCACAGAACCCCTCAGTGACTTCTAATATCCTTATCATTTACAGTAGGGGGTACATTATCCCTTATAATACATGAGTGATACTCAGAGTTCCCTGTTTAACTCAGCCTGCAGCCTTGTGCCTTTATATGGTCACAGAACCCCTTGGAGACTTATAATATCCTTATAATTTACAGTGGGGGTACATTATTCCTTATAATACATGCACCCTTGTGCCTTTATATACCTATTACACAGGCATTGACTAATATCCCAATACATTAATTTATACTATGGATTCACCATCCCCTCTATAAATAAAATATACTTCCATACAGATACATGAATGTTCTTATTTACAGAATTTGAATTTGACAGGGTTAAAATCCCAGCTCCAAACAAAAGGGGGGACACTAAAAACTGAAATCCCCCCAAGCAGAAGCATTAATATTCTAGGGGTCGGGGCACCAGGCAGGAAAGCAACATCTGCACTGCATTTATTGCTGAAGACTAGTCACTTATATATGACTTGAATACATGGATACATTACTCCTAATACATTACCTTCCTTCATATTTTATATTCAGATTACCGTTAGTTCCACCCCCCTTCCAAAAATGTGCCCTAATGTGCCCTAATTTTGCTGTCCGGGAAACTGTTAATCATTACCTTAGTGTCTTTGGAAGGGGGCAAAGGCTTCTGTTCAGTGGGTTTTTGCGTGTTTATAATCAGACATCAGCACAACGGCCCGAGGGGGGTTCTATTGCCCAGTGACCCCTATTCCACTTATTGTGCATGGAGATTTACGTTAAAACGAGCAAAATATTTCTATAGATATCTGCACCGTTCAGTTTGGATAAACGATACATTTTTACGGCTACAGTTTTTAATTTATTTTTGGAGAGGGTGACCCTCTCTTTTTTTTTTTGATATATGAAAGATCCAGAAGTGGCACGAAGAATAAATCCCAAACCTGTTGCTGTCATTAGATCTCCTTAATGAAGGGTACGGATCAGTCTTAAAAGGGCTTTCTAAACTGACAGCTATTGGAGCAGCTGCTATCCGTATATCCCCGGACAGCTGCCTCGGAAACGCCTGGAACAAAGCTTGCATGGAGCAGGAGAGAATGGGGGCCCTCTCCCCGCTGCACACCTTCCCCATAATCACCATTGGAGGGTCAGTACACCCACAACTGAACTGGATGGTCTTTATAATACAATACCTTCCATAGACGCCGCTTGTATGAATCCAGTATCTTGTCTTGTGGGGGCTCGATGCCCCCCAATGTAAGGGGTAACATGGAACTTCAACAGTAAGTTTGGTTTCAAACACAATGGGGATACTTTGGGTTAAGGGAGGGCTAGGAAAGTTGGGGTGCCCCAACAACAGCTGAAGGAAAACTAAACCCCCATATAATGTAGGTCTCTATAAAAATAATAACATAAAACAGATCATATGTGAAACTCTGCTTCATTTTAATTAAAAATAAATACTATTTAGTAGTATGTGCTATTGGGTAATCCTAAATAGAAAATTGCCATTTTAAGTACAGGTATAGGACCTGTTATCCAGAATGCTCGGGACCAAGGGTATCCGGATAAGGGGTCTTTCTGTAATTTGGATCTCCATACCTTAAGTCTACTTAAAAATAAATAAAACATTAATTAAACCAAACAGGATTGTTTTGCATCCAATAAGGATTATTTATATCTTAGTTGGGATCAAGTACAGGTACTGTTTTATTATTACAGAGAAAAGGGAATCATTTAACCATTAAATAAACCCAATAGGGCTGTTCTGCCCCCAATAAGGGGTAATTATATCTTAGTTGGGATCAAGTACAGGTACTGTTTTATTATTACAGAGAAAAGGGAATCATTTAACCATTAAATAAACCCAATAGGGCTGTTCTGCCCCCAATAAGGGGTAATTATATCTTAGTTGGGATCAAGTACAGGTACTGTTTTATTATTACAGAGAAAAGGGAATCATTTAACCATTAAATAAACCCAATAGGGCTGTTCTGCCCCAATAAGGGGTAATTATATCTTAGTTGGGATCAAGTACAGGTACTGTTTTATTATTACAGAGAAAAGGGAATTATTTAACCATGAAATAAACCCAATAGGACTGTTCTGCCCCAATAAGGGGTAATTATATCTTAGTTGGGATCAAGTACAGGTACTGTTTTATTATTACAGAGAAAAGGGAATCATTTAACCATGAAATAAACCCAATAGGACTGTTCTGCCCCCAATAAGGGGTAATTATATCTTAGTTGGGATCAAGTACAGGTACTGTTTTATTATTACAGAGAAAAGGGAATCATTTAACCATGAAATAAACCCAATAGGGCTGTTCTGCCCCCAATAAGGGGTAATTATATCTTAGTTGGGATCAAGTACAGGTACTGTTTTATTATTACAGAGAAAAGGGAATCATTTAACCATGAAATAAACCCAATAGGACTGTTCTGCCCCCAATAAGGGGTAATTATATCTTAGTTGGGATCAAGTACAGGTACTGTTTTATTATTACAGAGAAAAGGGAATCATTTAACCATGAAATAAACCCAATAGGACTGTTCTGCCCCCAATAAGGGGTAATTATATCTTAGTTGGGATCAAGTACAGGTACTGTTTTATTATTACAGAGAAAAGGGAATCATTTAACCATGAAATAAACCCAATAGGGCTGTTCTGCCCCCAATAAGGGGTAATTATATCTTAGTTGGGATCAAGTACAGGTACTGTTTTATTATTACAGAGAAAAGGGAATCATTTAACCATGAAATAAACCCAATAGGGCTGTTCTGCCCCCAATAAGGGGTAATTATATCTTAGTTGGGATCAATTACAAGGTACTGTTTTATTATTAAATTTTATATTATTATAGAAAATTCTAAATTTTAAAATATTTGATTAAAATGGAGTCTATGGGAGACGGGCTTTCTGTAATTCGGAGCTTTCTGTATAATGGGTTTCCAGATAAGGGATCCCATACCTGTACTAAGGGCCGCCCCCTGGGATCATAGGATTCTCAGTGCACACAAACAAGCCAAGGCACACATACATCAGCCAATGAATGGACAGAGTTCTGCCTTTTGCTTCCACACTACTTCCTGTTACAGTCAGAGCTGCATTACTTCCTGTCAGCTGATCTCTGAGGGGGCACACATATATATACCCTATATATAGTGTATATATATGATATATAAACTGCCCTCCGTGCCACACTCTAGAACTGGAATATCAAAGACAGGAGATTATTAATGATAGCTATTAGCCAATCAAACCTGCCCGAGAGTCTGGGTCATTGATATCAAGATCGGCCAGGGCAAAAGGAATTGCTTCATACCTGACCGATATGAGAATATTTCATTCTTTCCTATGTAAGGCTCCCCAATCAAACATTGAGCAATCACTTTGACCATTACTTGATTGTGTGTGTTACTGATAATTGTGGCCTCATGTTTAATTGCATTATGTAGCTTCCTTTTTAAAATGTTTTGATTAATTTAAGAAATATACAAAAAAAAACTCATGTATTATAAGGGATAATGTACCCCCTACTGTAAATGATAAGGATATTAGCAGTCACTGAGGGGTCCTGTGCCCATATAAAGGCACAAGGCTGAGTTATACAGGGAACTCTGAGTATCACTCATGTATTATAAGGGATAATGTACCCCCTACTGTAAATGATAAGGATATTAGCAGTCACTGAGGGGTTCTGTGCCCATATAAAGGCACAAGGCTGCAGGCTGAGTTAAACAGGGAACTCTGAGTATCACTCATGTATTATAAGGGATAATGTACCCCCTACTGTAAATGATAAGGATATTAGCAGTCACTGAGGGGTTCTGTGCCCATATAAAGGCACAAGGCTGCAGGCTGAGTTATACAGGGAACTCTGAGTATCACTCATGTATTATAAGGGATAATGTACCCCCTACTGTAAATGATAAGGATATTAGCAGTCACTGAGGGGTTCTGTGCCCATATAAAGGCACAAGGCTGCAGGCTGAGTTATACAGGGAACTCTGAGTATCACTCATGTATTATAAGGGATAATGTACCCCCTACTGTAAATGATAAGGATATTAGCAGACACTGAGGGGTTCTGTGCCCATATAAAGGCACAAGGCTGCAGGCTGAGTTATACAGGGAACTCTGAGTATCACTCATGTATTATAAGGGATAATGTACCCCCTACTGTAAATGATAAGGATATTAGCAGTCACTGAGGGGTTCTGTGCCCATATAAAGGCACAAGGCTGCAGGCTGAGTTATACAGGGAACTCTGAGTATCACTCATATTATAATAGTAGTGGACATGTACAGTATATCCATGCACTGGGGCAAAATATGCATCTGTGCCCCTTTCCCCCAACAACTCTCATTATCATTGCCACCACATTTATGGCTGGGCACTATAGAAGGGAAATAGGTGCAGTGCCCCCCCCCCCCCCTTCCCGTTCCTACCGATAGTTACAGTAGTGTTTTATACGGGATCAAGTACCCCCAATTGTATAATATGAGGATATTAAAAGTCAACTTCAAAAAGACAAGAAACACTTTGCAAATGAACACTGGGAGCAAGGTGTTTGTAACAGAAAATCTGATCCTTTATTTATAAAGTGCGGACATGTTTGATAAATCCTTGCTGGGTTCCTCACGTACCCATGGCTACTGCACAGGCAAAGAGAGGTTAGTGGAAATGGAAAACATAGTCTCGTTGCACGTGTCAGTGCTACATGGCTATAACCAGCTCAGTTTTTTGGAGTTACAATAGGCAGCATATGTTTATAGCCTGGAAAAGGAATGACTTCAGTAAACACCTGCATGATTACAAGTAGTGTTTAACTACGGCTTTCTGCTTATGTTTTCCAAAATAATAACATGTGCATTGTAAAGGATTCTCTAGCATCCTCACCTCCCCCAATGAATCAAATAAGGATATTAGAAAACACACTGGAGTTCCGTTCCCAGTATAAAAGCACTTAGCCTGCTGTCTCTGTACCTTTATATGGTCACGGAAGTCCTTGGTGACTGCTAATATCCTTATATTTTGCAGTAGGGGGTTACATACATTAAATATATATCTTTTTATGCTGCTGCAGTGCTCAGCAGGAGACAAGTGAATGTTCCAGAAATCAAACAACATGCTGAGCTGTCAGAGACAAATAACTGGATCTCCAGGTGCACAGGAAAAATAATGAATGTGGTCATTAACCTTCCAGTCACTATTTAGCTGGGAAAAGTTTTAAGTTTCTATGCAACATACGGCATTATGGAATAGATACATTATAAAAATACACAGTTATCTCTAGCAGACTTGTGCCTTTAGACTGTCATAAATTCCAAAGTGACTTCTAATATCCTTATAATTTACAGTAGGGGGTACATTATCCCTTATAATACATGAGTGATACTCAGAGTTCCCTGTATAACTCAGCCTGCAGCCTTGTGCCTTTATATGGGCACAGAATCGCTCAGGGACTTCTAATATCCTTATCATTTACAGTAGGGGGTACATTATCCCTTATAATACATGAGTGATACTCAGAGTTCCCTGTATAACTCAGCCTGCAGCCTTGTGCCTTTATATGGGCACAGAACCCTCAGTGACTTCTAATATCCTTATCATTTACAGTAGGGGGTACATTATTCCCTATAATTAATATGGCACAGGGAAGAAAGGCAGACCAATCAATTTACGGTACTAATGCTGAATGTTGTACAAACACTAGTGGTGCTGGGAAGTCCTAGTGGAATTATAGAAGGAAATTGCATGCTGTCCATTTCCAAATGACACATATACATGTAAGATGTTATTAGATATTTATATAAATGCAGTTTTCCATCATGTGTCAGGATGTGCTTTTTACCCACGCTCTCTCCTTCTCTGTTTAGTCCCCAGACAACTGAGAATAGGCCTAAATGTAAATACTACTGCATGTTTTTCACATTGGGAGTCTGAGAGAGTAAAGATATTTCCCAAATATTATAACAGAGAGGTAGACAATCCTACAGCAGAAGCACAACACCCACTTTGGTGCAACATAAATAGCCAGCAGATAGTAAAACATAAATAAACTTAAGGGTATCCATGTTCCAGTACTATATAACCAATGTATCAGTTGTAACTGAGAACACCACTGGAGTCACGAGTGTATACAGCGTCATAGACTAACATGGGTTTAATTTTTTTTGTAGCCCATAGGTGCACTAGTTGCTATTCTACGGGTGCATATATGGCATATATATATATATATATATATATATATATATATGTGTGTGTGTGTGTATAAAACATAGCTGTTTTCCCCTTTAGGACTGGGGGCCCCGCACTGACAGGGCTAAGAGAACGCTAGCTCTAGGCAGTCGCAATCAAATGAGATTAGAAAACGTTACCACTCCTTTACTCCATGTACTTCTAGAGTCATAAATAACCCTGATGTTATTGTTTGGGATAAGCTGTTTCTTCTAATCTTCATTCTCCGGGGCCCCCCGAGGCTGCACGTAGGGGTGGAGCAGGGTCCTTAGGGCGCTACATCATTTCACTCTAGGGTTAATGTGTTGTATTTGTAAAGTAATGCAAGGTCTTAGTATCAGCATAAAGGGGGGCCCGTGTATCTGTCCATTATATGCATCTGTAGGATCTCCCCCCCCCCCCCAACATCTGGCCACATGTTGATCTGGGAGGAAATTCTTCCCATCTCTTCTGAGAGCAATTAGTCCCGACTGCTAGAAGTTTGGCCGGCCAAGGCACTCCCAAGCACAGCTGCAGGATCTCTCTGCGTGCAGCAGGTGGAAGGAGAGGGGTGCCCCCATCGCTTGGACGTTGAGTACACGAACCTTTCCCAAGTGGGCTCTTTCCAATTGTTCTTTGATGCATGGAAAATTGCGGACAAATGGTTTATATAAGCTCAGGGTCAACACAACTCAGTGAAAGGGTCGGTTTAACATCCTTGTCCCCAGTGCAGGTGAAAAAAGATATATGGGTTATTTTTTTTGGGGGGGGGGTGAAAGAACTGTGCGAAATGCAGATGGTTTTTCTGCGGAAGAACACGCTGCGCGGTTTGGCGGCCGCCTCTGCTTGCGATAAAACATCTGCATCCCCACATAAATCTCCCCCCCCCCCGAGATGGACATGGCAATGGCAGTGGAAAACATTCAAACAATTTTATGGTTGGCTCAGCAGAAATATGCATAGGAGGCACACACACAGAGGCCGGGGGCCCCCAAAGCATTGCCAGCAGGAGGGCAACGTGTGGGAACTGCTTATTAGACAACTTCCCAATAGATGTGGGCGCTGTGATGTCACCGCAAGGTTTTGTCAGCTGTGAGGGGGGCACTGACAGATGCACCCGGGCCGCGGTTACAGCCGGTGAACGTAATGGGCACATAGGGGAAAATACACCCTGCCATAGGGCAAGGGCATCCCTTGGATTAGTAGTGCGTCCTAATGTGACCGTGGAGAATTTCGCTGTCTGAACGCCAGATTTTATGCCGTTATTTTACAAAAAGCGTATAAAAATTTTGCAGATTTTCCACCGTTTTTTTTATATGGCGAAGCCTTCCGATTTGTGGCCAATAAATCTGCCCCTAAGTCTGATGTAGAGAGTAATATTCTGATTTACAGTTGGTCTTCGGTTTTTACGATTTGTGGTTTTTGAACTATTTATCTTTTTGTTTAGCAGCTCTTCAGGTTGGAGTTTGGGCAGCTATCAGGTTGCTAGGGTTCAATTTAACCTGGCAACCAGGCTGTGGTTTGAACATAATAATAATTAACAATAATAATAAAATTGTAGCCTCGTAGGGCAAGAGGTTTCTGGTTGCCGGGGTCAGTGACCCCTATTTGAAAGCTGGAAAGAGTCAGAAGATGAAGGCAAGTAATTTAAAAACTATAACAAATTAAAAATCAAGACCAATTGAAAAGTTGTTAGGAATAAGTCATTCTATAACATACTAAACATTAACCTAAAGTGAAACACTCCTTTAACATTTTAGTGGGAGCTACCGTGTAGGAAAACATGGGGAGGAGAATGGAAGGAAGATTACATTTTTACATTCAGTGGGGATACTTGTTACCCACCTGGCTGAGAGGCTAGTGTTGGGCTATACAGCACTATTGTTGCCATCTTGACGTACTATAGACCTTTCCCCTTCCCATCTATAACTAATGACTGTCTATGGTATCTTACAGCAGCCCCTCTGGCATTTGCCAGAATCCACAGATTGCCAGCCCAGAAAAGGGGCATCCTTGGAGGTCCAACCATTGTTCAGGGCCTCTCTTGAAGGTCCAACCATTGTTCAGGGCCCCCCTTGAAGGTCCAACCACTGTTTAGGGCCTCTCTTGAAGGTCCAACTGCTGTTCAGGGCCGCTCTTGAAGGTCCAACCATTGTTCAGGGCCCCCCTTGAAGGCCCAACCGCTGTTTAGGGCCTCTCTTGAAGGTCCAACCATTGTTCAGGGCCCCCCTTGAAGGTACAACCTCTGTCAAGGGCCTCTCTTGAAGGTCCAACCTCTGTTTAGGGCCTCTCTTGAAGGTCCAACCACTATTGAAGGTCCCCCTTGAAGGTTCGACCATTGTTCAGGGCCCCCCTTGAAGGTCCGACCATTGTTCAGGGCCCCCCTTGAAGGTCCGACCATTGTTCAGGGCCCCACTTGAAGGGCCAATCAATGTTCAAGATCCCACTTTGCTCATGAAAGGAGTAGAGATATAGGAAACTGTTGATATATCAGTCATTGGGCTATAGTTTGCAGTATGCAGAATATTTTCTTACCTAAACCCATTCTATGTTGCTGAAAGTAATACAGGGCTACTAATGGGGCACCACTTTTTCATGAACTGTGTGCATTAGCCCAGGGGCTGTATGAAGCCTGTGCAGCAGGCCTGTCTAACAGCTGAGCGGCATTAGCAACGCATTCCTCTGCATGACAGGCCAAACTGTACTGCTGCTAAAGCTCTGACCCAGAGAGGGTGGCAGGCAGATGGCCGGAAGGCTTACAAATCATGGGAGACGTACAGTTCTGCCTGGCTTAATGTACTGTATATCTCAGTGTTGAAGGACCCACACCCAAGCTGTACCTGTCTACCCTGCTCTGACCCTCTACCCCCAACCTGACCTGCAACAGTTTTACCCTGCAGCTTCAGATGGAGAAAATAATCTGAAACCCGTAAACCACATTAAACTACGTGCTACCTATTCAATAGCGCAGCTTCACTGTTTATTGACCCAAACCCACACAGTGTCCGCCCGAACCTAACCCAGCCTGCCATATTGCTATTTATTTATTTATGTACCCACAGCCTGCTCATCCATCTCTAGGGTTGCCACATTTTCTACAAAACAATCACCAGCTTCTTATGCTTTTGCACCAGCTTCCAATAATTACCCCTTATTGGGGGCAGAACAGCCCTATTGGGTTTATTTCATGGTTAAATGATTCCCTTTTCTCTGTAATAATAAAACAGTACCTGTACTTGATCCCAACTAAGATATAATTACCCCTTATTGGGGCAGAACAGCCCTATTGGGTTTATTTAATGGTTAAATTATTCCCTTTTCTCTGTAATAATAAAACAGTACCTGTACTTGATCCCAGCTAAGATATAATTACCCCTTATTGGGGCAGAACAGCCCTATTGGGTTTATTTAATGGTTAAATGATTCCCTTTTCTCTGTAATAATAAAACAGTACCTGTACTTGATCCCAGCTAAGATATAATTACCCCTTATTGGGGCAGAACAGCCCTATTGGGTTTATTTAATGGTTAAATGATTCCCTTTTCTCTGTAATAATAAAACAGTACCTGTACTTGATCCCAGCTAAGATATAATTACCCCTTATTGGGGCAGAACAGTCATATTGGGTTTATTTAATGGTTAAATGATTCCCTTTTCTCTGTAATAATAAAACAGTACTTGTACTTGATCCCAACTAAGATATAATTACCCCTTATTGGGGCAGAACAGTCCTATTGGGTTTATTTCATGGTTAAATGATTCCCTTTTCTCTGTAATAATAAAACAGTACTTGTACTTGATCCCAACTAAGATATAATTACCCCTTATTGGGGCAGAACAGCCCTATTGGGTTTATTTCATGGTTAAATGATTCCCTTTTCTCTGTAATAATAAAACAGTACCTGTACTTGATCCCAACTAAGATATACAGCAATTACCCCTTATTGGGGGCAGAACAGCCCTATTGGGTTTATTTCATGGTTAAATGATTCCCTTTTCTCTGTAATAATAAAACAGTACCTGTACTTGATCCCAACTAAGATATAATTACCCCTTATTGGGGGCAGAACAGCCCTATTGGGTTTATTTCATGGTTAAATGATTCCCTTTTCTCTGTAATAATAAAACAGTACCTGTACTTGATCCCAACTAATCCCTATTGGAGGCAAAACAATCCTATTGGGTTTATTCAATTTTTTAATTATTTTTAACAGACTTAAGTTATGGAGATCCAAATTACGGAAAGATCTCTTATCCGGAAAACCCCAGGTCCTGGGCATTCTGGATAACAGGTCACATACCTGTACCTGCAGTGACCCAAGCCTCTGCAGAACTCTAGCATAGGGCCGCTGAGTCCCTTCCCATGGCCAGTAGCCTATTTAAGATAAGATAAGGGGAAATACCCACAGAGGGTTAAGTTACCCTTTACAACAGTTTCATTAAATAATCCAACAGCCATTAGTATCACAGAGTGGTGTGTGGGCTCCAGTGTAGCCAGCAGGAAATCTCATGCCACAGAGCTAGTAAAACCCACAGAACCTGACACAGCTTGCATTTGGCCCACTTTGGGAAAACCCAGACCAGAACTCTTCCCTTACAGGAAATGTGACTTACAGATTGAATAGCACAGAACCTGAGCCCCGCAGCATTTCATCTGCTGGGAAACCGATACCGGGATTTTAATAAGCAGCTAAACCGGCACACAGAGCTTGCATTTCACTCGGTAACCGAAGCACGGAGCAGGGCGGCTACAGGGAAACTGATACAACCTTTAATATACATGGAAACTGGCCCATGGGACGTGCAGTGCTGTGTAATTCAACCGCAGAGCATTTAATCTACAGGGGAAAGCAACGCGCAGCAATAGCACGGCACAGTGTAACAAAGCCGCCGTGATTTTACTCTCTTAGTGGTGGGGGGGAATGTAATAAAAGTCACAAACTTTTGCATTGGGTCTAGTATCCTATAGCAACCAATTAATAGGTAGCATTAACTGACTGCTTGTTTAAAAAGCAAGAATATTATTGGTTGCTATGGGTTACTAGACCTGCTGTGATTTTTATAAATCCCAAAGGGGCGGGTATATAAAGAATGACGGCTTGTTAGGTTGTACCAGGTTTGGGTAATGGTCAGGATTTTGTCAACCCACACATTAGTACCTCCTACATTTTGGGGGGTGGGGGTCCAAGCCCACACTTAAGATCTCTATATCCCTACAGGAACTTGCTCTAAAGTTCCTGACATGGAAGCAACATATACATTTATTATGGTCCATCTGTAAACTTTCCCAAAAACTTGAAATTAAAGTGATAATGACACCTTCCATCTTTTCTCTGGATCAAACTCAGTATCACTTTAAAAACCTACTTAGCGCTATTTCTACTTTCTTAAACTACCCTCTTAGCCCTGCTTCACCCTCTGACTTACCTGTGTCCGACTCCATGATGCCTTCTTCCACTGCTGCTGAAGCTGTGATGTCACACTTGGGGGGCAGGGCTAAGACCTAATATGGCTGAAGCACCAATATAAACAATATCTCCCACCCATGCACAGATAAGTAGCAGGCAAATTGGGGTGGGGGTGGAGCAAGGGTTTTATGAATAGCACTATGTAGGCTTATTCCATGATACTGATATGTTCCTGTAAAAAGCTGGAATGTGTCAGCAGTATCACTTTGCTGTCCGGTTGCTAAGGTCAGTGATCCTGGAATCCAGAAGAAATATTTATTGGGAAGATATACCTTTCTGTTTATTCATTCTGGCACTGAAACAAATGCCTAGTTACAAGGGTCAGTCAACGTAGCCCAAAAAAATGTTATCTAACGATAGCACAAAGATAAAATACAGATTAATTGATACAATATAGGGTCAGGGAGGGCTTTGCCTTGGCCCCATACAGCCAATGTAGGCCATGTTTATTGCAGTCACTCTGTATTTTATATGTGGACCCATTTATTTTGTATGAATTGTTAGCATTTCTATTCTGCCTTTTTCCGGCCTGCGATTAAAAATGCTGGCTGTGGGGTCAGTGACCCCAGCAACCAACACACTGACAGGGAGGCTGCAATATTATTTCTTTCTATTGATGATTTCTCCAGTTAGTTTAGGTGGGCTCCCCCCTGTAGCAGTGCTGCCGCTGGATAATAAAATCTGGGGGTGATAATTTGCAGTAGGGTTTTTGGAAAGCGCGGTGACCTCACTCGGCGCTGCCGTCTCAGCTTACTCCCTTCCCAGTGCCAGCTTCCACACTTTCTCAGGACTGTGGGAATTTTCATAAGCGGCACTTAGCAGGCCTGCCAGCTGCGGGATTAGAACTGCTGGCACAGGCGCGGGATGACTCACTGAGTGCTGGACAACTGCCCACTCGTTTAAATACCACTTGAGATTTAAGAAGCGACGGCTCAGGCCGGCCAAGCTGGGATGTGTCATATCCATAATTTAGCCAGCTCCTAAATCTGCAATTACATCTAGTCCTTTTGCCCAAAATATTTCATCTGTGCCGAAAGCACCAAGCTCATTTTACGGCGATGAACCCTTAATTTCATCTTCCCTTGAGCAAGTGAGGCTTTCCTGGGAATCGCACTTTTTTGGGTTAAAAACAAAGGATTTCTAGTACAGTTATGGCACCTGTTATCCAGAATGCTCGGGACTCAGGGCTTTCTGGATAAGGGACCTTTCTGTAATTTGGATCTCCATACCTTAAGTTTACTAAAAAATGATTTAAACATGAAATAAACCCAATAGGGCTGTTCTGCCCCAATAAGGGGTAATTATATCTTAGTTGGGATCAAGTACAGGTACTGTTTTATTATTACAGAGAAAAGGGAATCATTTAACCATGAAATAAACCCAATAGGGCTGTTCTGCCCCCAATAAGGGGTAATTATATCTTAGTTGGGATCAAGTACAGGTACTGTTTTATTATTACAGAGAAAAGGGAATCATTTAACCATTAAATAAACCCAATAGGGCTGTTCTGCCCCCAATAAGGGGTAATTATATCTTAGTTGGGATCAAGTACAAGATACTGTTTTATTATTACAGAGAAAATGGAAATCATTTTTAAAAATTAGAATTATTTGCTTGTCTATACAGAAGAACATGCTGTATCTCCTGTTTTATATCAAGCTGATTCCTTACAGATTACCTGTTTATTTTACAGGCAGAGGATGAGTCGATGAGGAGGTGAAAGCAGAGGGCGATTGTGATAGATTGGAATGGGTAAACGCCATCTTCCAACATGTTTAGACAGTGTCCTTTTCAAGACGGTCCTTCTGCTTATCTTCTGCGAGCAAGGTAACGAGGGCTAATTACACCAACACGCATTAACCAGGAGGTGCATGTCATTTAGCATTTCCCCAATAAAGCTGACTAGGTCTTATCATTTCTCTATCTATAGTTTAAGTTGACCATGCACATTAGGTTCCACTGGTTTGCCATAGTGCTCCAATATGGACCTTGTCCAGAGGTATTTTCCACCTAGTTTAATAGATATGTGGGCCCATTCTAGCCATATATCAACTGGGTGTTTCTATGTTTGGCCCCATACATGGGACAACAAGATGCCAATTGACTAGTTGACAATGCACATTAGGATCCACTGGTTTTCCAAGGTCCCTAAATAGGTAGATCTGTACCTACATTTCTGCTGCAAGCCTAATAATGCTCTTTAATTTTCCTGCAGTGAATGCCCAGTGTAAGATCATCAAATGCAATTCAGAATATGTGTCTGCTACATTAAACTTGAGGGGTTCCGGCAGAAATGCAGAGATTCAGAAGTGCAATGCCCTGCGCTCCTATTCCCAATGTACCCGCAAAACTGCCCGCACCTGCCGCGGAGACCTGATCTACCACTCTGCAGTGCACATCATTGAAGATCTCATGATTCAGCACAACTGTTCCAAAGAGGGGCCTACAGCATCACCCAGGCCCCAACCTCCCCAGCCTCGCCCCGAAGGCCCCAGGAAACAGGAGGCCTGTGATTATGAGAGAACTTTCCGCGAGAAGCATGGCAAGATTCCAAAGTATCTCCACTGTGGGGTGTTTGGGGACCCTCATGTACGCACTTTTAGTGGTGACTTTCAGACGTGTCGAGTGAACGGGTCATGGCCTCTGTTGGATAATGAATACCTGTTTGTCCAAGCAACCAGCTCACCACTCTCCACTATGTCCAATGCCACAGTTACTACTAAGGTAAAAACCATTGCAGATTCGTCCCTATGAACTTCATTCAAAGCAAGCATGGCAAAAAAACACCATCTACAGGGCTTTTTTTAAATGACTTCAGTGTGGTTTAGGTTTGGGCAATAACTACCCCTAGGTTGCGCTGTTGGTTTTCAAAAGCCTTATGTCATCATTCCTAGGACGTCATAACAGGGCTAATATTTGCAAATTCCCTAAGGTCTTCCAAAACCTCCCTTAGGTTCTACCATGATAGTTATTCTAATTGATAATGGGCCTGTATCCAGGAGATATTAACGTGGATCCAGTCTTTGGTAGATGCTCTAGTCTACCCAACCAAGTTGATCTAAATTCCTTTCCAGCAGCTGAACACTGTCCCCTTCCTGTAGAACATTGCAGGAGTTTCAAAGCTGGACCTTGTTAGAGAAGCCACCATTAGAAGCCAAATAAGCTCCCTAGGGCCCACTACAAGCAGACAAGAAAAAGGGAAAGTTGTGCTCAACCACTAAATTGTCAACCATTAGGCGTTGGTGCAATGAGGCTGTGACCACAAAATACATATAAACAACCGCAAAAAATTCTCTGCACTCACCCATTATCAATATGTAGAAATAGGACATTAGGACATGTCCTAATGTCCTATTTCTATATATTGATAATGGGTGAGTGCAGAGGATTTTTTGCGGTTGTTTATACCCACTACAAGCAGGACAGGCATTTTTACACATAAACCTGGATTTACAGAGGTATTGTTTTCTTGTTATTCTCCATAATGATGCTTTATTTATTCTCATAGATCACCATCATCTTCAAAAACATGAAGCAGTGCATAGATCAGAAGGTTTACCAAGCTGAAGTGGACAACTTACCAGCAGCCTTCGATGATGGCTCAGTCAATGGAGGTAGACGAGCGGGTGGAAGTAACCTTAAGATTTACGACAGGGAGCCCGGGAGCTTAATAGAGATCGAGGCCCCTTATATTGGAACCACCATACGAGTTCGCCAGTTGGCCAAGCAGCTTTCATTCTCCCTGCGCATGCCTGAGGACATCTCATTGGCTTTCCAAGAGGAACAGGACTTGCAGCTATGCATGGGAGGATGCCCAGCTAGCCAATTCATATCTAGGACTAAGGATGTTGGTAGGACAAGCTCTATCAGCACCGACAAGGCCAAATCTATGTGTAGAGCGAAACTCCCAGTTGAGGATGCTTATTTCCAGTCTTGTGTGTTTGATGTGGCCATATCTGGAGATGCCAACATGACAAATGCAGCCTACTATGCCTTGGAGGATGCCAAAGACTTTCTCCCTGAACCAGGAATGTTACATATATTCAGCACAGGAGCAGCAAATGGTCGGCATATACCTGTTGCCTTAATACTTCTGCTGTGCCTGGCTAACACCGTGCAGAACCTGTAGCTATTTGGGCGTTGCATGTTGCAAACAAAGGCCTGGACACAAATGTGAAGATGGTGGACCCAATGTTTGGCAGAAGCTAGATCATTGAAACTGATAGGATTGCCGTCAGTTCTGGTGCAATTCCTTTAGGCACAGCTATTGTACATCTCAGGGCCTATTGTACATATCACGCCTCTGCCAGAAAGACTCTAAATCCCAAACTATTTATCATAAAAACCCTTTTGGATGTTCTTCTGGATGTTCTATGTCACCACTGATCCAAATCACAATGGCCAATGTCATTACGGAACTTTATCACACAAACACCTATATATATATAAATATTAGGTCTTCAAGTAGGGGGGATAAAGGGCACAGACTATATGCCCTTTCACAAAAAAAACTATTTCAAAATGCACCTTCCTAAATCTGAAAGTATATATATATATATTTATATTTTATATTTAGAATGTTTGTTGGCTTAGCAGGAAAATATAGCTTAATAGGGCAGTTTATTTTCCACCATGTTCTTGTAAAATGATGGTTTTGCCCAAGCAGCCATTATCTCTCACTGGTTTGCAAACATCTTTATCACCTCCCACAGCCCTCCCATTGTTCTATAAAGCCCTAATAAGGAGCCAGAAGGGGTGTGGCCTGACATCATTGAAGGAGTGGTCAGGCAAACAGGGCTGTAAATGGAATTCTTCCTATCGGGCACAACTATAGGGCGATGACTTGTAGCATGTACAAACCAGTCCCATATAACTAAGGCACAATACACTTCAATAGTCATTTATGGAACTGCACATCAACATTTCAGATCCTTGTTGCTGTCTTTTTAGATTGAGTAAAGCAAATGAAACCCTAAAAAACAACTTACCGTATAGTTGCTCTTCTGAGCACTTTTGCAATTTACATTTAATATTTTCTAGTTTACGAGATAGTGGCACTTTTCATACTACTAATATGATGCTGTGCGCCACCTGTTGGTAATGTAGACCAACTGAAACATGAAGTTAGTGAAAAATGGAAAGCCTTGTGATGTTGTTCTGCTCAGAAAATTCAGTAAGTGAGCACAGAAGAGTCATCTGATGTTTCTCTGGTTGGTTCTAAGGGTAGCGACAATGCAAAACTTTTCCTTTTTTCACTTCATTTTACACCGACTGTGTCCAGTCATTGAAAATTAACAGCAGGTGGTTTTTTATATATAATATATCATATAGCAGTGTTAAAACTAATAATACGTTGAACACTAGAAGAGAGTTTATTAATACAAATTGCAAAAATGCTCAGAGGAGCACACAGAGTGAGTTTACATTACATAGTAATATGTTAACATATATACATATTTTAGGTTGAAAAAAGACCATCCATGGAGTTCAACCTGCCTGCACTTATCTGAGTTCAAAAATCTAAAATGAGAATGAACCATTAAATCCCACATTTCCAATCCGGCCCTATTGTGGTCCAGTAAGGCTGCACTGGTCTCTCACCACCAGGTGGCGACAGTTCATAGCATAAACCTTATGAAACCTGAGCGACAAGACGGTTGTAGCAGATTTATTAGCGTGTATTATTAGCGCAAGGCATTTCAATAGCATTAAAAGTACAGAGAATATCTGTGCAAATGGTACGATCCAGCAGCACTGGGGTTAAACCACTGTAGATAAGTATCGGTTGCCTGGACAGAAATATTTAATATATTGAGGTTGAATGTTTTATTAAAAATGGGTTCTATTTTTTTGTGAGATTTGTTTTTATATGTTAAATTAATAGGGGGGACAGTGTGGGGTAAGTTGGAGCGCTGTATTTGTGGTTCTCTTTTCCTTCTCTAATGTAGAACTGACTGTCAGGCCTGACCGTGATTGTCCAGCAGGTGGTGCTGTTGTTTCTATTTCATTATATTAGCAGTATAAAAACTACTAATATCTTAAAAACCAGGGAAATAAATGAATGCTCATAAGCACATTACAGAAGAGCATATAGTTGAGTTTAATACTGATTAATATTCTCATTATCCTCCGCTGTGCAAAGGGTGCTGTTACAGTGAGAAATGAGTTGGCCAAGACACCTTTCTTTTCCTTTAGTCACTTTTCACTCAAAGGACATAGAAGAGGCTCAATAAATGGCCAAATGGTCAAATGTGGCCATTTATGTGGTACGCCAGAGCATAAAAGATGTGAATAAAGTCAGTTTGTCCCCTGTCATCTTTATTTATCTATTTATTTTGGTATTGAACAGTGACATAAAGCTTCCAGTAGGTGTCACTGCTGCTTCATTATCTGTAGCCTCTATAGGGCTGAGCCTTTGGATCAGCACTGTGTGTTTAGCTGAGCACTTATCTCTTGTATCAATCTGTTCCAGTAAGTGCTAAACTCAACCAAACCATGGTCCAAAATGATGATATCATCCAAATAAGTCAATGCAACTGTGTGGGGGCCCCCAAAATATCAGGGCTCCTTGCCTCAGTGCAGTCTGCAGCGTGCATGTAGCTGCTCATTATATATATAGAGATGAGGTGGCACCTATAGAACAATGGCCGGGTCCTCCAGTGCCCAATCAGTAATACAGATGGCTCCCACAGACCGAGTTACTGCGGGAGGAGTTATGTAGTGAGAATATTGTGAATATGGGCCATACAGACGGGACTGAGGGTTGGAGTAGAGACCCACAAGGTTGCTTGTATAACCAGCAGGTTATGTGGTGTAGCTGAATGGCTTAAGCAGTGATCTTGATCTTACCGTAAGGCCTTGTAGCCACTTCCTAAGCAGCTTAATAATTAGGATTTAGTGCAAGTCAATTAGGATCCCAGTACAATACTTTCCCTGTAGTGTGGAGCTATTTGCAGATTTAGATCAAGTCTCCCCTGATGCTATGAATAGCATTTATATATATATATACAGGATATATGTTTATATATTCTATACAACACATGGTATTGGGAGGCCATATTCACATCTGATTTGTGGGTGCAACCAACCTTTCCATGCAAAGGTGTAACAATAGAGAGTCAATAGACTGTACTGCTCCCCTGCAAAGGTGTAACATTAGAGAGTCAATAGACTGTACTGCTCCCATGAAAAGGTGTAACATTAGAGAGTCAATAGACTGTGCTGCTCCCATGCAAAGGTGTAACATTAGAGAGTCAATAGACTGTGCTGCTCCCATGCAAAGGTGTAACATTAGAGAGTCAATAGACTGTGCTGCTCCCATGAAAAGGTGTAACATTAGAGAGTCAATAGACTGTACTGCTCCCATGCAAACTTGTAACATTAGAGAGTCAATAGACTGTGCTGCTCCCATGAAAAGGTGTAACATTAGAGAGTCAATAGACTGTGCTGCTCCCATGAAAAGGTGTAACATTAGAGAGTCAATAGACTGTGCTGCTCCCATGAAAAGGTGTAACATTAGAGAGTCAATAGACTGTGCTGCTCCCATGAAAAGGTGTAACATTAGAGAGTCAATAGACTGTGCTGCTCCCATGCAAACGTGTAACATTAGAGAGTCAATAGACTGTACTGCTCCCATGCAAACGTGTAACATTAGAGAGTCAATAGACTATACTGCTCCCATGAAAAGGTGTAACATTAGAGAGTCAATAGACTGTGCTGCTCCCATACAAAGGTGTAACATTAGAGAGTCAATAGACTGTGCTGCTCCCATACAAAGGTGTAACATTAGAGAGTCAATAGACTGTGCTGCTCCCATGCAAACGTGTAACATTAGAGAGTCAATAAACTATACTGCTCCCATGAAAAGGTGTAACATTAGAGAGTCAATAGACTGTGCTGCTCCCATACAAAGGTGTAACATTAGAGAGTCAATAGACTGTACTGCTCCCGTGCAAAGGTGTAACATTAGAGAGTCAATAGACTGTACTGCTCCCATGCAAAGGTGTAACATTAGAGAGTCAATAGACTGTGCTGCTCCCATGAAAAGGTGTAACATTAGAGAGTCAATAGACTGTGCTGCTCCCATGAAAAGGTGTAACATTAGAGAGTCAATAGACTGTACTGCTCCCATGCAAAGGTGTAACATTAGAGAGTCAATAGACTGTGCTGCTCCCATGCAAAGGTGTAACATTAGAGAGTCAATAGACTGTACTGCTCCCATGCAGAGGTGTAACGTTAGAGAGTCAATAGACTGTACTGCTCCCATGCAAAGGTGTAACATTAGAGAGTCAATAGACTATACTGCTCCCATGCAAAGGTGTAACGTTAGAGAGTCAATAGACTGTACTGCTCCTGTGCAAAGGTGTAACATTAGAGAGTCAATAGACTATACTGCTCCCATGCAAAGGTGTAACATTAGAGAGTCAATAGACTATACTGCTCCCATGCAAAGGTGTAACATTAGAGAGTCAATAGACTATACTGCTCCCATGCAAAGGTGTAACGTTAGAGAGTCAATAGACTGTACTGCTCCCGTGCAAAGGTGTAACATTAGAGAGTCAATAGACTGTGCTGCTCCCATGCAAAGGTGTAATATTAGAGAGTCAATAGACTGTACTGCTCCCATGCAAAGGTGTAACATTAGAGAGTCAATAGACTGTACTGCTCCCATGCAAAGGTGTAACATTAAAGAGTCTATAGACTGTACTGCTCCCATGCAAAGGTGTAACATTAGAGAGTCAATAGACTATACTGCTCCCATGCAAAGGTGTAACATTAGAGAGTCAATAGACTGTACTGCTCCCATGCAAAGGTGTAACATTAGAGAGTCTATAGACTGTACTGCTCCCATGCAAAGGTGTAACATTAGAGAGTCTATAGACTGTACTGCTCCCATGCAAAGGTGTAACATTAGAGAGTCAATAGACTTTACTGCTCCCATGCAAAGGTGTAACATTAGAGAGTCTATAGACTGTACTGCTCCCATGCAAAGGTGTAACATTAGAGAGTCTATAGACTGTACTGCTCCCATGCAAAGGTGTAACATTAGAGAGTCTATAGACTGTACTGCTCCCATGCAAAGGTGTAACATTAGAGAGTCTATAGACTGTACTGCTCCCATGCAAAGGTGTAACATTAGAGAGTCTATAGACTGTGCTGCTCCCATGCAAAGGTGTAACATTAGAGAGTCAATAGACTGTGCTGCTCCCATGCAAAGGTGTAACATTAGAGAGTCAATAGACTGTACTGCTCCCATGCAAAGGTGTAACATTAGAGAGTCAATAGACTGTACTGCTCCCATGCAAAGGTGTAACATTAGAGAGTCAATAGACTGTTCTGATCCCATGCAAAGGTGTAACATTAGAGAGTCAATAGACTGTTCTGATCCCATGCAAAGGTGTAACATTAGAGAGTCAATAGACTGTTCTGATCCCATGCAAAGGTGTAAAATTTGTCTGGGTCACTGACCCCGGCAGCCAAAAATCTATTGCTCTTTGAGACTACAGTTTCATTGTTACTGTCACTTTTTATTACTTGCTTTTCTATTTAGATCGTCTCCTATTCATATTCCAGTTTCTCATTCAACCCCCTGCCTGGTTACTAGGGTAATTTGGACGCTAGCAACCATATAGTTGCTAAAATTCCAAATGGGAAATAAAAAAATAAAGACCAACTGCAGGAGTTTTACTCTCTACAACATACTAAAAGTTACAGCTGAACAACCCCATTAAGGCTTGGGTGGGCCCCCCCTGCAATATTGTGCATCAGACCCATTAACCTCATGTTACTCCCGCGGGGTTTCTCCCGGTCTCTGCACCGTACTGTCAGGGTATGAGACTGCAGCTGGACTTGCTGGGCCACCCTAGTGTGTATGTGCCTCTGTACTGTATTGGGTGAGGGCACATCTCAGCTCTACGTGTTTGGCTCTGTACATACGTGTAAGGGTTGCCAAATCTCTGGCCTCAGCTGAGTTCAGCAGGATCTTCTTACAGTGAGAAGCGTAAAATGGGGATATGAAACCTGCCGCCCCAAGCGGGACTCCCAGTTCCCAGAATCCTCAGCCGCTTATTGGCAGTTGTACTTCCCAGAAACCCAGTATTCTTCCCTCTCCAACTTTCCATACTCACGCACTGACCTTTCCTCCTTATGTTTTGTGTTCCTCTCGCTTAGCATTGGGATCAAGTAAGGGGACAGGCATGCCAACGGCTTATCAACAATAGCCAAGGTTCAAAGGGCTTTTGGAATTCCGCAACTTATTATTGCTCTCACTTTCCCTTTCTTCTTGTTTGGCACTTTCTGTTTTAAAGGATAAGTAAACCTTAAAAAAATGAATGTAAAATTGCTCAGGTGCTTTACTAAACACTTCATTATTCATTATTTATTTTTACTTTCTGAGCAAATATAATGAATTTTGTAACAACAGAGTCCCCTGCTGGTCAGTTCCTGTAACTGTACAGTCAGAGAGATATACCTTTAGAAGGAAAACGGAGAAGGCTTCTGACATTGCTCTGCTCAGGAAAGAAATGGGAAAGGGCATCTGAGAGTTCTGATTTCTTTCCTGAGCAAAGCAACTTCTTTTAGGATTGGCTGGGATTCGAGCCAGGATCCTCCAGGGTAACTATTGGGCCAGGAGAGCAGCTGCTGGGTTTTCTTTTCTCTGATTTACTCTGATCCTCACTTATTCTCAGGTTTTCACCTTGCCCTCCTATCATAACCATGCAGAAATATTAATCAGCCAATCAGAGCTGGCCCAGCCCTATTTAAACCCTTCCTTGACCTCACTTCCTTGCTTGAGCATTAGCCTCGCATAGCTTGGGCACTCTGGCTTGTCTCTACTTCTTGACTTCACTCCCATTCCTGCTCCTGTCATTGTTCCTGAGTTTGTGCCACCTAACCTAGGCATGCCACCTTTTCCCTCCAAACTTATCAGCCAGTGTCGAGGGAGGATGGTGATGATGTCACAGGGGGTGGGGTGGCACATCAGGGTCCGTGGGCAGTGTATGGCACTTACATTGCCGGTAAATTTGTAATAACGGGACTGGCCGTAGGGTTGCCACCATTTTAGAACTTTTCTACCAGCCAGGGTTGGGGGTGGGTCCATAATGGAATGGGCTGTGATGCTGAGGGGTGGGGCCATGACATCAAGGGGCGGAGCAATAACATTGAGAGGAGGGAGTCATACTGGGGACTTATCATGAAACTGGGGGTTCAGTGAGTATGGAAGCTAGGAGGTAGATAAGGAGGCAGGCCATGGCAGATTGTACATTGCTGGTAAATTTGGAATCCTGGCCCTAGCCTTGGCTAGTATTTTACCAGCTTGGTTAGTGAAATAACAGCTAGGTTGCAACCCTACCTGGTCCTAGCAGGTGATTTACCTGCAAGGCCTGTAAACTACCAGCCAGGTAGCAACCCTGCTCTTCACTTGATCCATGAGTAGTACAGTTACATGAACTGACCAGCAGGTAGCGCTATTGTTATAAAATTAATTATATTGGCAGTTACTAAAAACTTAATTAGCTCATAAACCGAAAACAATAACAATGCATTTAAATTGCAAAAGTGCAGTTTGACCACTGCTTATGTCCCTGGTTAAACGCCTAAAGCTTATTGGGTAGTTGCTAGATAACACATGCCCCACTGCCCTATTTCAAGTTGAATAGCCCCCCCCCCCCCCCCGGCCAGCAGCTTATTTATATAAACTATATTACATCCTTCCAAACAAAAAAGCACAGTATATTATATTTATATGTACACAAACACAATAGTACGCTTTAATGAGAAAATAAAAAATGAATGTGCGTTTCCCCTATAAGACCAATAAAAGAGGGCAAAGTGAGCCAGAGAGAAAATGAAAGTGCAAGTTGGAGAAAACAAGGGCACAATAAATAATAATAAAGCAATTAGTAAACAGACGGTTGCCATCAACATCACCCTGTTATTGTTGGTCCATATCAAGAAGCCTTGGCAGAAATAAACATTAACGAGGGAAAACAAAAACAGTAATGCTGGCAACATCAGAGGGGGAAATAAATGTTATGCAATCAGGGGGGGAAGGAGGGAGCGCCCGCGAGGGCTTACAGGGCTGGTTGGCTGGGCCCAACGGGTTTTTCCCCAGTGTCCAGCTGGCCAAATCCGACCTTTGTTGTTGAGTTTCCCTATTGAGAACTGTGGTGAACTCTATTTTCACTTTTGGTCAATATTTTCCTTTCATTCCATCTACAAGGCAAGTCCAGACTGGCAATCTGTGGGTTCTGGCAAATGCCAGAGGGGCTGCTGTAAGGTGCCATAGACAGTATTTGATCCCAACTAAGATATAATTACTCCTTATTGGGGGCAGAACAGCCCTATTGGGTTTATTTCATGTTTAAATGATTCCCTTTTCTTTGTAATAATAAAACAGTACCTGTACTTGATCCCAACTAAGATATAATTACCCCTTATTGGGGGCAGAACAGTCCTATTGGGTTTATTTAATGGTTAAATGATTCCCTTTTCTCTGTAATAATAAAACAGTACCTGTACTTGATCCCAACTAAGATATAATTACCCCTTATTGGGGGCAGAACAGCCCAATTGGGTTTATTTAATAGTTAAATGATTCCCTTTTCTCTGTAATAATAAAACAGTATCTGTACTTGATCCCAACTAAGATATAATTACCCCTTATTGGGGGCAGAACAGCCCTATTGGGTTTATTTCATGGTTAAATGATTCCCTTTTCTCTGTAATAATAAAACAGTACCTGTACTTGATCCCAACTAAGATATAATTACCCCTTATTGGGGGCAGAACATTACTATTGTGTTTACTGTTTTAATTATTTTTTTAGTAGAGGTAACGTATGGAGATCCAAATTACGGAAAGAAACCTTTTCTGGAGAACCCCAGGTCCTGAGCATTTTGATAACAAGTCCCATATCTCTCTATGGCTTCTCTATCTCTCTGTCTAATTATCTATCAATCTATCTATCTATCCATCTATCTATCATCTATCTATCTATCTATCCATCTACCTATATCTATATCTATCTCTTTTCTTTCTTTCTTTCTTTCTTTCTTCTATTTGTCTATATCTTTCTTTCATCCTATTATCTATCTATCATCTTTCTTTATTTCTTCCTTTCTTTCTGTCCATTTGTCTATCTATCTCTATTTCTTTCTTTCTATTATCTATATATCCTCTATCTATCTATTCATTCATCTGTCTGTCTGTATATCTGTCTGTCTATCTATCTGCATTCTCCTGCCAGACACTCCACTGGGCCAGATTCAGATTTTGTTGGTGCCAATCTACCCTAAGATATTTGCAGACAAGATGGGCACAAAGTTCATGCCATCGGGGGTATATATGGAACAGCTGTATATAAACTGCCACAGTGCCAGGGGTATAAACAGATAACCAACAATAAGAACCAATGAGAGATCCTTCCCAGGTTCTGCTATGGATCAGACTGATTGTGAAGCTCTCCGGCTGCCCAGCCTGACTCATGTGCAGAACAGCTCGCATCCTGTTTACTGAGAGCAGCAATGCACGGAATGTTTCTTGAGTCGCTCTTGGAACATTTCATAGTAATGGGCAAATTCTTCAACCTCCATCCCACTCACTGATAGGGCGCATGTACTCAATGAGCTGTTTGGGGTTCTTGCTGTATCCTGTACTAACCCACGCTGGGGGAGTGGGCTCATCTCCATGGGGGTTCTTGCTGTATCCTGTACTAACACACGCTGGGGGAGTGGTGTGCACACCTTTAAATTAACTTTTAGAATGTTATAGAATTATCAGTTAGCAACTTTGCAATTGGTCTTCATTTGAATTACTTATGTCTCTTTCCAGCTTTCATATGGGGGGGGGGGGGGTCACTGACAGCTATAAAACTATTTCTCTGTAAGGTTACAGTTTTATTATTATTGTTATTTTTTATTACTTATCTTTCTATTTAGTTCTTTCCTATTCATATTTCAGTTCCTCTTTTAAACCACTGCCTGGTTGCTAGGCTAATTTGGACCCTAGCAACCAGATAGCTGCTAAAATTCTGAACTGGAGAGCTACCGAAGAAAAAGCTAAATGATTCAAAAATCACAAACAATATAAAACATGAAGACCAATTGCAAATTGTCCCAGAATAGCATTTTCTCCATCACACTAAGGGGAGCCATTCACTAAAACTCTTGTTATGCGACAAAACAATGACAAATCTAAAAGAAAAAGTAACGCCATCTAAAACCTGTTGAGATCATGTAGACATCAATGGCAGATGTCCCTTTTACAACTGGAAGATCTTTCTTTGCTTCACGGTTTTAGTGGTTTTCTGGGTTTTCTTTCACGCTGTCATTTGTTTGACAATACGAAAAAGTTGCAGTTTTTGTTCGACGATTTAATTTTAATTAATTCGCAGCTTTGGAGGTTTTTTTCTGGGTCTTTTTTCATTCATGCCTTTTCCATTTGGATCTTTTGATAGATGACTGCCATTCATGGAAATGAAGTTATTCGTGGTTTCAAAAACCTAAAAAAAAACCATGAAAAACTGAATGTTAGTTAATGGGGCCCTAAAAGTTAATTTAAAGGTAAACCCCTAGTTCAGTTTGGGATTTAAATGTTTCATTCACAAATGCAAAATGTTATGAACATGCACAGACAATACTGACAACAGTATTTGCACCCATACATGCCCCTAGCAACGGGTGGCCATACTAGGGAACCCTTGAACCCCTGCCTGTCCGGACCTGGCGTTTGTACAGTTTTACCCTAGCTAGTTGCATTCATGGATGCAATTGACCTGCACCAAAGGAAGCTAATGGAGTTATTGATGCTGCACACACTAAAGTTGCACCATCTCGGCCGGAAATTGGGCACTGCAACTGAATTCACATTTTTACCCCCAGTCTTACTCTGACTGACATTTACTTGGGCTCCAAGGGGTAGCTAAGGGCATCCCTCCCAAATCTCTCCAAACTGGCCTATAGTCTGGAGCACCCCTCCCAAGGTTTAGGGTCCCACTGAGAGGGGGGGCAGACCCTCAGTTTAGGGTCCATTGCTTATGACTTTTAACAGTACCAGTTGGTCGCACCAATAAAATATTGTTTGGTTACGGAATCATATGGCACTAGGAATTCCCAGCATGCCAAGCAGCATGACTTAGTTGTATGCTGCAGTTAAAAATTCATCCACAGATTTGAGCAAGTACTGCCAGCAGTTTTTTTATTCTGGTCCAATGCTTGCCTGGTCCAATGCTTGCCTGGTCCAATGCTTGCCTGGTCAAATGCTTGCCTGGTCCAATGCTTGCCTGGTCCAATGCTTGCCTGGTCCAATGCTTGCCTGGTCAAATGCTTCCCTGGTCGAATGCTTGCCTGGATAACTAAGCAATGACATATGGAGTATATATCATACACAGGAGGCATTACTGAGCAGGACATACACAGCTATATAGTAACATGTATCTGAGCTGTGTATGAAGCCCAGCTGGGATCTGCAGCCCATATGGGATCTCTTGTTCCTTTCTATAGAGGAGGCTGTGGTGGGACACTGCCCGGAAACTCTGTCTGACTCTTTCTCTATGAACAAACTGCTAACTCATCCGCTGCTACAGACCTTACGCAACACTGCGCTTCCTTTAGATCAACAGCTATAGCCTATAAACACCAACAGTGACACATGAATTACTAGTTAATAGAGACAGAGATAGATGATAAATAGATAGATAGCGATAGATAGATAGATAGATAGATAGATAGATGATAGATAGATATAGATAGATGATAGATAGATGATAGATAGATAGATAATTAGACAGATAGAGAAATGTGATAGATAATCGACTGATTATTAGAATAAAAGGAAAGATAGAAAGATAGATAGATAGACAGACAGAGAGATAGTTAATTAGAGAGATAACAAGATTATTCGCCCGCGAACAGGGAGATTTGTCGCGGGCGAATAATCTCCCCGTGTGCCAGAGCCCTTAGACAGATATAGAGATAGAGAAATTGAATAGATGATCAATGATAGATAGATAGATAGATAAGCTAAATAGATAATTAATTAGAGAGATAAAGAGATAGAGAAATGTAATAGATAATTAGATTAAAAGGGAGAGAGCGAGAGAGAGAGGGTGGAAAGAGAGATAGATACTAGATAGATAGATAGATAGATAGATAGATGATAGATAGATACTAGATAGATAGATAGATAGATAGATGATAGATAGATAGATAGATAGATAGATAGATAGATAGATAGATAGATAGACAAAATGAGGGGTAACCCACCGAGGCCACACCTATTTCCAACAAGGTTACTGTATGTTTCAACTAAATTCCACCCATTTCCTCTTTTTGGCCTTTTTGTCTCTCCTTTTCTCCTCTCTTCTGTATAGAGGGCAATGGGGGAAGTCTGGCCAAGCAACAAAATGGCTACTTATCATGGATCTGTCTGTTTAGCCCAAAGGCAATGTCTGGACTGATAGACTCATGTGCCCTTCTCTGTTTCCAGCTCATCTGATAACTCCTCCAAGTCATCATTAGTAGGCAGTTACATGATGGGATTTATTTACTGAGCATCCAGATCAGATGTCAGCCGCTCAGCATGTCTGTATGTGCAAAATTGTGGCCCCCTCGGGTATAGCCCTGCTGCCCAACTGCATTGCTCATTGTGTGGCCAGTAATGTGCTTAATGTGAGTCAGGCATGGCACTATTCTGTTTCACTTTCATTTGGGCGAATGCTTCTAGTGTGAGACACACGGAATATTCCTTATGAGCCATAGATAATTATACCGTGCCAGTAATGGGTAATACAGAAACAGTATTATGTTATACCTTCACTGCCTAACAGTTCTTCTTTCCACATTACATGGGTGAGTAGCACCCCCAACCTTGCACACCCAAGGGTGTGAGAGTGGAACTATAGCAGGGTGACTGTTACCCCAATGTTTCTATATATCTGTAACCTTGTTATGGGCTAAGGGGGCCCAGCCTGAAGGCCAGTTAGGGGGGGATTTAGGGTGAGTGCTTATTTGTACCCTGGGTACCCCTGGAACTATAGCAGGGTGACTGTTACCCCAATGTTTCTATATATCTGCAACCTTGTTATGGGCTAAGGGGGCCCAGCCTGAAGGCCAGTTAGGGGGGGGATTTGGGGTGAGTGCTTATTTGTGCCCTGGGTACCCCTGGAACTATAGCAGCGTGACTGTTACCCCAATATTTCTCTAAATCTGTAACCTTGTTATGAGCTAAGGGGGCCAGCCTGAAGGCCAGTTAGGGGGAGATTTGGGGTGAGTGCTTATTTGTGCCCTGGGTACCCCTGGAACTATAGCAGGGTGACTGTTACCCCAATGTTTCTATATATCTGTAACCTTGTTATGAGCTAAGGGGGCCCAGCCTGAAGGCCAGTTAGGGGAGATTTGGGGTGAGTGCTTATTTGTGCCCTGGGTACCCCTGGAACTATAGCAGCGTGACTGTTACCCCAATGTTTCTCTAAATCTGTAACCTTGTTATGAGCTAAGGGGGCCCAGCCTGAAGGCCAGTTAGGGGGGGATTTGGGATGAGTGCTTATTTGTGCCCTGGGTACCCCTGGAACTATAGCAGGGTGACTGTTACCCCAATGTTTCTATATATCTGTAACCTTGTTATGAGCTAAGGGGGCCTGAAGGCCAGTTAGGGGGAGATTTGGGGTGAGTGCTAATTTGTGCCCTGGGTACCCCTGGAACTATAGCAGGGTGACTGTTACCCCAATAATTCTATATATCTGTAACCTTGTTATAAGCTTAGGGGGCCAGTGTGAAGTTCAAAATCAAATTTAATCAGGGATTCCTGGCACTTATAGTTCAACAAAAGCTGAGGTCAGTAGACTGGACCTACTTGATATACCTTTATTTATATAGCACTACGTATGTACACAGCGCTGTATAAATTAGGGTTGGAAAGCCTGTTTTGCCCCAAGCTAAGCCAACTAAAGACAGCACTGATAGCTGTGAAACTTAAATGGCATTATAAGGAATCACAGGATGGGGCTTGTGATGAATTCCTGTTCGTGCTGCAGGCAACCATACACAGTCATACTATTAGTATCACGCAAACAAGAGTTTTCCAAAAAATAGATGCTTTGGAGGAGGATCCCTGCATATTCCCTGAGTATACAGTGAAACATATTAACAAAATTCCTCACTGAAAGGGGTCACGTATAATTTGGGCACAATGTAGGGCCATAGAGATTGCACCGCATTGTCTGACTGGGGCACCTGGGGCCCACCACAGAAACCGCAAGCCCCCCAAATATTAAATATTCATTGTCCCCTTTAAGTGAATGTGAGGCCTAATTTATTAACTGGATTTAATATACGCATTTATATACACATATATATTATTTATACATTTTATTTGCTATAGTTTTCCATGAACTTTATGACTGTATTCATTATGTATTGTTGCATTTCATTCCATTGAATCCACTTTATTTTATGGATGAGTTCATTCATACTATCCATCTCTTCCTTCCCACCGCGTAAAGCAATTCATTGGTCTAAGTGGCTGCATTAGATTAGACCTGGGCAGTTTTCCCAGTGATAGTGCTGGATCCTGTGCCTCCAGTAAACTTACACTCTGTTTCATTCCCCTGATTATGAGTTTGGTATTTAGCCAGGCCTGACACTTATTTGGTTTAGAAGGTATAGAAGGCTAGCGGCTGAAAGAGAATTCACTCTTGGAAAGTCTAATCTTGTCAGACATGGGTACCCTGATAGGTTGGACCGGCAATGGGCTTGGACTCAAGTAGCCCCCAACTAGTGGACTACGGCCGATTGAAAAGCATTGACATGGAACTGCCATAGATTTGCCATTACGTTTGTCATTTAGTTCAATGGAACTCACCTGCTGTTTCTTATCCAGCAGAGAATATTCCCCACGAGCCATAAGCTTTACTTGCCCCTTGTTACACTAACCTAAAGTCTCAAACTCTGTACATCAGGCATCCCCAACCTTTTATATCCATGAGCTACATTAAAATGGAAAAAGTGTTGGGGAGCAACACAAGCATGGAAAAAGTTCTTTGGGGTGCAAATAAGAGCTATAATTGGCTATTTGGTAGCCCCTATGTGGACTGGCAGCCTATGGAAGGCTCTGTTTGCCTTTACACTGGGTTTTATGCAACCAAAACTTGCCTCCAAGCCAGGAATTCAAAAATGAGCACCTTTTGTGAGGCCCCTGGGAGCAACATCCAAGGGGTTGGTGAGCAACATGTACCTCCTGAGTCACTGGTTGGGGAACGCTGCTGTAGATGGGCATTGCTTTTCCCATGGAATTTCTCATTATCAATATATCTCTAGTACACGGTAGGACTGGGCTGCTGTTGTTGATATGGCTAACAGGAGCTCCGCTGCTCACACTTTACTACTTGACTTAGCAGTACACTGCATTTTTTCACACTAATATACTATTTTTCTAGAAATTGCCAGCACGGGGTATTTTTTTTTAACTGTATGGGCCAGTCAGGTTATGAAATTCCCAACAATGACAGCCATATACTTTGTTGGCATGTAAACGTATATATAGAAAGTTATTTAACAACTTGGCAGCCAGCCCTTTCCCATGCACAAGCCCCCTACACGCCTTCATACTTTCTGTCATCATGAATCACTGGTACTCTCCGAAGGGACTGTCATTAGCTAAGGGGTCTAAATATGTACCTGACAGTGCTTAGTTAATATTTAGTTCTGAGCCAAATATTAAACCCCCCACCCTGTGCATAATGGCATATCTATCTATCTATCTATCTATCTATCTATCTATATATCTATCATCTATCTATCTGGAGTGTTATCGCTGAAGGGGATATGTGGCTGGATTAAACCAACAAGTAACTGCAAATATAAAGGAAACATACACCTCACAACATGATAGAAATTAAGCAAGAGTCTTCTGGAGCCTCTTTCGACCAGAGGAGTTATGCAATGCAGGATCCCCGGCAGTTACTCCAATGTTTAAAGGGGGCCTACACAGTAACAGGGGGACATTTAACTTTTTTTTTTCATCCCATTCACACAATGTATACAATAAGTTTCTACATATAGCACAGTTTTGATGTTGGTTTGTTCTGATTTAATTTTATTCTCAAATGGAGAGAAATTCTATTCAAGGAGCACTAGAGCTATTTGCAGATAGGTGGCGCTGTTCCCCATATAATGGCTTCAGTTCTGGCAGGATTGAGCGTGCATACACTACCCCAACCTGCATGGGGGAAAATTTCCTGCTAATAATACTCCAAACTAAACAAACACTCACAGAAAATAATCTAAACAAATCACTTCCTCCTGTACTTACTGATTCTTGTATAAGCAAAGCTTTAAACTATCAGTAAGCTTGTCTAAAGATACAGGATAGAAATAACTGGCCCCATCCAGTGCTGGTTTCTCTCTGTAAGTCTGACTGTGGGGAAAGCAGCATAACAGAAGATTATAAAGAAATGCCATTGTGACTCCCAGAGCTAAGGGTGAAGACACACAGAGCTACAAGTAGCAGCTACTTTTTCACGGCTACACCAGAAAATACCCTGCCATAGACAATACTGAGAATTGACCCTGCTAAAACACATGCAGAGACAATTATCAGTAAATGATCAGCATAGTCTATTTTAGTAGCCACGACAAGTAGCTGCTACTAGTAGCTCCATGTGTCTTCACCCCAAAGGTGGCCATACACAGATTTAAGATGACAATTTGGACCACTCTGAGCAAGTTGACAGCATATCTGCTTGTGTATGGGGCCCTCAGAATGGCCTCAATCGGCGCCAGTAAATAGCCAGTCTTCTGACTGTATCACATCCGTTTTTAGCAACATCTGCCCAAATTTAGCCCATGTATTGGTCAGGCAGGCCAGTTTGAGGGCCCCATACATGGGTAGATAAGCTACCAACTAAGTCTGAATTGCTCAAATTGTTAGTTTAAATCTGCCTGTGTATAGCCACACACTGTGAGTGTGTATTGTAAGGCAGGATGGTGGCAAGGCAAAGGGCTGTCACTGTGGCATGGTGTATAACAAAGCAAGATGGTGCCAGAAGGTAATGCCAAGGCAGGTGTAACTATGGTATAGTGTGTATATAGTAATGCTGATGCAGGGCATATTCTTTGGGAAACATGCTACTGTAATGGTAGTGACAAGCCTATGATAAAGTGTCAGATGGACATAAGTGTTTAATAAAAAAAAATATTTTTTAATTTTAAATTGGCCTGTTGCCCTTTTTCTTTTGGTTCTATGCTAACAGATTGTCCGCTCCCTTGAGCTGAGGGTCTGGGGCTGGAGCACCTGGGCCATCCTTTCTACTTTAGTGAGTCTTTTACAGTTTATGGATGCAAGATTGTCAGCCATGTTCACGTGTTTGATGGTAGTGACAAGCCACATTATAACGTTGTAGGAGGCAGTGACGGGTTTGGGCACTTCTGCTGAATGTACCCCAGCAGAGAATACATCCCGTGTACCATAGCCCTAAAGAAAAACATTGTTACAATATCATCTCCACACTGCCTAAAGTCACAGGACTCTCGCATCATGTGTATAGCAAAACACAACAGTATCAGTGGAAGATGCTGTAACAGTGACATAATAGTATGTATTAATAGGCAAAAAAGCATCAAGGGATAAAGCTGGAACTGTGGGACAAAGAACTGCATGGGTCCAATCAGACCTGGAACCCCAACCTGTCACCCACTGGAACTGAGGGACAGTGCGTATAATGGCACTGAGGGACAGCGCGTATAGTGATGGAACTGAGGGACAGCGCGTATAGTAATGGAACTGAGGGACAGCGCGTATAGTAATGGGACTGTGGGACAGCGCGTATAGTAATGGAACTGAGGGACAGCGCGTATAGTGATGGAACTGAGGGACAGCGCGTATAGTAATGGAACTGAGGGACAGCGCGTATAGTAATGGAACTGTGGGACAGCGCGTATAGTGATGGAACTGAGGGACAGCGCGTATAGTGATGGAACTGAGGGACAGCGCGTATAGTAATGGAACTGAGGGACAGCGCGTATAGTAATGGAACTGTGGGACAGCGCGTATAGTAATGGAACTGAGGGACAGTGCGTATAGTAATGGAACTGTGGGACAGCGCGTATAGTGATGGAACTGAGGGACAGCGCGTATAGTGATGGAACTGAGGGACAGCGCGTATAGTAATGGAACTGAGGGACAGCGCGTATAGTAATGGAACTGTGGGACAGCGCGTATAGTAATGGAACTGAGGGACAGTGCGTATAGTAATGGAACTGTGGGACAGCGCGTATAGTGATGGAACTGAGGGACAGCGCGTATAGTGATGGAACTGAGGGACAGCGCGTATAGTAATGGAACTGTGGGACAGCGCGTATAGTGATGGAACTGAGGGACAGCGCGTATAGTGATGGAACTGAGGGACAGCGCGTATAGTAATGGAACTGAGGGACAGCACGTATAGTAATGGAACTGAGGGACAGTGCGTATAGTAATGGAACTGTGGGACAGCGCGTATAGTGATGGAACTGAGGGACAGCGCGTATAGTGATGGAACTGAGGGACAGTGCGTATAGTAATGGAACTGTGGGACAGCGCGTATAGTGATGGAACTGAGGGACAGCGCGTATAGTGATGGAACTGAGGGACAGCGCGTATAGTAATGGAACTGAGGGACAGCGCGTATAGTAATGGAACTGAGGGACAGGGCGTATAGTAATGGAACTGA
This sequence comes from Xenopus tropicalis, assembly GCF_000004195.4. NCBI lineage: Eukaryota > Metazoa > Chordata > Amphibia > Anura > Pipidae > Xenopus > Xenopus tropicalis. The sequence goes on along the minus strand of NC_030684.2, from coordinate 128,530,160 downwards.
GGGACAGCGCGTATAGTAATGGGACTGAGGGACAGCACGTATAGTAATGGAACTGAGGGACAGCACGTATAGTAATGGGACTGAGGGACAGCACGTATAGTAATGGGACTGAGGGACAGGGTGTATAGTAATGGAACTGAGGGACAGGGTGTATAGTAATGGAACTGAGGGACAGGGTGTATAGTAATGGAACTGAGGGACAGCGCGTATAGTAATGGAACTGAGGGACAGGGCGTATAGTAATGGAACTGAGGGACAGCGCGTATAGTAATGGGACTGAGGGACAGCACGTATAGTAATGGAACTGAGGGACAGCACGTATAGTAATGGGACTGAGGGACAGCACGTATAGTAATGGGACTGAGGGACAGGGTGTATAGTAATGGAACTGAGGGACAGGGTGTATAGTAATGGAACTGTGGGACAGTGTGTATAGTAATGGAACTGAGGGACAGTGTGTATAGTAATGGAACTGAGGGACAGTGCGTATAGTAATAGGACTGAGGGACAGTGTATAGTAATGGAACTGAGGGACAGGGTGTATAGTAATGGAACTGAGGGACAGTGTGTATAGTAATGGAACTGAGGGACAGCGCGTATAGTAATGGAACTGAGGGACAGCGCGTATAGTAATGGGACTGTGGGACAGCGCGTATAGTAATGGGACTGTGGGACAGCGCGTATAGTAATGGAACTGAGGGACAGCGCGTATAGTGATGGAACTGAGGGACAGCGCGTATAGTGATGGAACTGAGGGACAGCGCGTATAGTAATGGAACTGAGGGACAGGGTGTATAGTAATGGAACTGAGGGACAGGGTGTATAGTAATGGAACTGAGGGACAGCGCGTATAGTAATGGGACTGAGGGACAGGGTGTATAGTAATGGGACTGAGGGACAGTGTGTATAGTAATAGGACTGAGGGACAGGGTGTATAGTGATGGGACTGAGGGACAGTGTGTATAGTAATAGGACTGAGGGACAGGGTGAATAGTGATGGGACTGAGGGACAGTGTGTATAGTAATAGGACTGAGGGACAGCGCGTATAGTAATGGAACTGAGGGACAGTGTGTATAGTGATGGAACTGAGGGACAGGGTGTATAGTAATAGGACTGAGGGACAGGGTGTATAGTAATGGAACTGAGGGACAGTGTGTATAGTAATAGGACTGAGGGACAGCGCGTATAGTAATGGAACTGAGGGACAGTGTGTATAGTGATGGAACTGAGGGACAGTGTGTATAGTAATGGAACTGAGGGACAGCGCGTATAGTAATGGAACTGAGGGACAGCGCGTATAGTAATGGAACTGAGGGACAGTGTGTATAGTGATGGAACTGAGGGACAGCGCGTATAGTAATGGAACTGAGGGACAGTGTGTATAGTGATGGAACTGAGGGACAGGGTGTATAGTAATAGGACTGAGGGACAGGGTGTATAGTAATGGAACTGAGGGACAGTGTGTATAGTAATAGGACTGAGGGACAGCGCGTATAGTAATGGAACTGAGGGACAGTGTGTATAGTGATGGAACTGAGGGACAGTGTGTATAGTAATGGAACTGAGGGACAGCGCGTATAGTAATGGAACTGAGGGACAGCGCGTATAGTGATGGAACTGAGGGACAGCACGTATAGTAATGGGACTGAGGGACAGTGTGTATAGTGATGGAACTGAGGGACAGTGTGTATAGTGATGGAACTGAGGGACAGCGCGTATAGTAATGGAACTGAGGGACAGTGTGTATAGTGATGGAACTGAGGGACAGGGTGTATAGTAATGGAACTGAGGGACAGCGCGTATAGTAATAGGACTGAGGGACAGGGTGTATAGTGATGGAACTGAGGGACAGTGTGTATAGTAATGAAACTGAGGGACAGCGCGTATAGTAATGGGACTGTGGGACAGCGCGTATAGTAATGGGACTGTGGGACAGCGCGTATAGTAATGGAACTGAGGGACAGCGCGTATAGTGATGGAACTGAGGGACAGCGCGTATAGTGATGGAACTGAGGGACAGCGCGTATAGTAATGGAACTGAGGGACAGGGTGTATAGTAATGGAACTGAGGGACAGGGTGTATAGTAATGGAACTGAGGGACAGCGCGTATAGTAATGGGACTGAGGGACAGGGTGTATAGTAATGGGACTGAGGGACAGTGTGTATAGTAATAGGACTGAGGGACAGGGTGTATAGTGATGGGACTGAGGGACAGTGTGTATAGTAATAGGACTGAGGGACAGGGTGTATAGTGATGGGACTGAGGGACAGTGTGTATAGTAATAGGACTGAGGGACAGCGCGTATAGTAATGGAACTGAGGGACAGTGTGTATAGTGATGGAACTGAGGGACAGGGTGTATAGTAATAGGACTGAGGGACAGGGTGTATAGTGATGGAACTGAGGGACAGTGTGTATAGTAATGGAACTGAGGGACAGCGCGTATAGTGATGGAACTGAGGGACAGCGCGTATAGTGATGGAACTGAGGGACAGCGCGTATAGTGATGGAACTGAGGGACAGCGCGTATAGTAATGGGACTGAGGGACAGTGTGTATAGTGATGGAACTGAGGGACAGTGTGTATAGTGATGGAACTGAGGGACAGCGCGTATAGTAATGGAACTGAGGGACAGTGTGTATAGTGATGGAACTGAGGGACAGGGTGTATAGTAATAGGACTGAGGGACAGGGTGTATAGTGATGGAACTGAGGGACAGGGTGTATAGTAATAGGACTGAGGGACAGCGCGTATAGTGATGGAACTGAGGGACAGTGTGTATAGTAATGGAACTGAGGGACAGTGTGTATAGTAATGGAACTGAGGGACAGCGCGTATAGTAATGGAACTGAGGGACAGCGCGTATAGTGATGGAACTGAGGGACAGCGCGTATAGTAATGGAACTGAGGGACAGTGTGTATAGTAATGGAACTGAGGGACAGCGCGTATAGTGATGGAACTGAGGGACAGCGCGTATAGTGATGGAACTGAGGGACAGCGCGTATAGTAATGGAACTGAGGGACAGTGTGTATAGTGATGGAACTGAGGGACAGGGTGTATAGTAATAGGACTGAGGGACAGGGTGTATAGTGATGGAACTGAGGGACAGGGTGTATAGTAATAGGACTGAGGGACAGCGCGTATAGTGATGGAACTGAGGGACAGTGTGTATAGTAATGGAACTGAGGGACAGTGTGTATAGTAATGGAACTGAGGGACAGCGCGTATAGTAATGGAACTGAGGGACAGCGCGTATAGTGATGGAACTGAGGGACAGCGCGTATAGTAATGGAACTGAGGGACAGTGTGTATAGTAATGGAACTGAGGGACAGCGCGTATAGTGATGGAACTGAGGGACAGCGCGTATAGTGATGGAACTGTGGGACAGCGCGTATAGTAATGGGACTGTGGGACAGCGCGTATAGTAATGGAACTGAGGGACAGTGTGTATAGTAATAGAACTGAGGGACAGGGTGTATAGTAATGGAACTGTGTATAGTAAGGCAAAACAGTCTGGGGCCATGAGGTAATCCCAGCCAAACTATCAACTCCAATCCCTCCCATCATTGCCAGGGGATGCTGGGAATAACAAATCAGCAGTAGCACCATAAGGGCACTTGTACAGTACCTACAGTACCCCTTTGTGCCACACGCTTTTACAGTGCCAGGTATAACAGTGCCAGGTATAACAGTGCTGCATGGGGTCAAATTGACTTACACCCTGTTCTGAGCCGGAGGGCAGTTTCAGCCCTTACAGTACTTTATCTATGTTGCGATTCCGTTATACACAGGTGCCACACAATGACATGACTACCCCATATAGACGAAACCAGTCGCAACAGTAAACAACCCCCAGAGCCAGCGAGCCCAGTCCTACACACACACCCCAGCCAGCGAGCCCAGCCCGCCCTGACTAACAGCCTAAGGAATGAGCCGCAGGCCCCGCCCCCTCCGCACTCCTTGCCGCCGCTTGCATGCCCTGTTCACGCGTTGCCGTACGGCTCCCATTGGCTGGCCTCTCCTGTGACATCATTCCGCCGGCCAATGGCAGCTGTGTGCATGAGGTGAGCATGGGGAAGCCGTCGGGATACACGAGGTGGGCGGAGCTAGAGCGCAGAGGCGGGGTTACGTTGGGCTATATCAGGCTGATTTCCTGGTGTTGTTTACAACCTGTAGGTTGGAAAGTGTGGGACCTGCTAACCAGTGCAACTCTGTGCAGGCTTAGAGAGATCACACACTACTGAACTGACACTGAAGTGAAACTAAAATTCTTTGCTTGTTTGTGTGATCCTTACCTAAGGACTATTCTTCATTGCTTGCAATTCCATTGGACTCCTCATTGCCAAACAGGTTGCCCCCTGCAGCCCAACTGTCTTCTCAGGCTTCTTAGTTGCCCATTGGAATAGAACTCATTGTCATCATGGTTGTCTTCAAGAAAGTCAAGTGCTTCGAAGTGTCCTTCGCCGACCCGCAGAAGGTGTACTGCGGCGGGGAGAAGGTAACCGGCAAGGTCCTGGTGGAGGTGGCCGAAGTGACCCGGGTGACAGCCGTCAGAGTGTTGGCTTGTGGAGTGGCCAAAGTATTGTGGTCCCAGAACTGCAAGCAGGAGATGGAGTACTTGAGATTTGAGGACACCTTGCAGATGGAGGAGCAGCCTACAGGTGAGAAGCAATGTTGGGGCCAAAGGTGGGAGGGAAAGATGGAGGTACTGTGAGTAGTTTGGAGGGTTGTTTATCTCTGCATTGCTGGGTTGCCTGATGCTTTCAAAGAGCATTACGAGCATGATAGGAAGTGGGTTTGTAGTCCCTTTAAACTGCATGACGGCTATGAGGATGTGGCTCTTTATACCCGACGACATACCCCTTTGCGTATGTTGATTTCCTATCTGGTGTCCCTCTGTGCTTGGTGGCACTGTAGTAATAGACTCATTAAATGCACCGCTATGGTCATTAAATGCCCCGCTATGCAGTGTCCCTGTAAGCATCATCTGGACTTGAATTTGGGACTTGGCAAATATTCCTGGTATGCAGAGCCTGCTACTGGAAGTGCTGTGTCCTGCGATCCTATTGCACTGGCTCAGTACTGTAATGCACACTGTATGTGAGAAATATGATGCTTGTGTGAAAACTACAGAGGCTATTGGCAGGACATCCCGATCTGCACTGGTGCACGGTTGCCATGGCAGGGTGTGTTAGTTTCAGATCAACCTATTGGATTCAGTCCATATCGTACTGGGAGATTAATAGTATCTTATAAAGAAGATTGTCCTGTCCCTTTCTGTTCAACATAAGGCAATAATGCTACACGCAGTTAGCAATTCAGCATTTTGTGATTCCTTGACAAAACTTTACCAAGCTATAACTTCATTTCTGTGTCTCTTGTTATCTTAAATAGATTCCGATGGATCTGTCATTATGAGGCCAGGCAACTTCTATGAATACAAGTTCGGTTTCGAGCTGCCCCAAGGGTAGGTATCCTGCTTTTATTAAATGTAGCAATTACATTTATCTGCTTGTGTTTTGTTTTTTTGTCTGTTTTATTTTTGTATATCAAGTCTTATGGTCCTGTATCTCTTTGCAGTCCTTTGGGGTCATCATTCAAAGGAAAGTATGGTTCTGTGAAGTACTGGGTTAAAGCTTTCCTCGATCGGCCATCCCATCCTCCCCAAGAAGCACAGAAGCACTTTCAAGTTGAGGACTCTGTGAATGTAGACACTCCAGATCTCATGGTAACTATATTTTATATACTAAGTCCTATAGATCTTATAGTTATGTGCAGTCATAGAAATAAAAGTATTCAATGGTAAAGTTACACCTTATTGTATAAAGTTGCAATACCCAGTTGCAGGTAGTCTTGCATGCTTGGATTATCTGAGGAGTGATCTCCTGCCCTTTCAGCACTCATTATAGGTCAGGTTCATTGACAGAGCAGCTAATGAGTTTATAGATTAGCCCCAGGGTCAGAGGGTCAGAGCAGTAGCTGGTGTCCTGTCTTTAGCAGCTCAGTAGAGCATCACTAATCTTGTTTGTTTCTTCCTGGCAGTCACCAGTGTCTGGCAAAAAGTACAAGAAGATGACGTGCATGTTCATTCCTGATGGCCACATCTCTATGAGTGCCTGCATTAACCGCAAGGGATTCTGTGAAGGTAAGGTTCTTTGTTTAATGTAGATACAGAATTTATGTTTGTATGTTTGGATACTTGTGTACACAGAGCTGTACATTAAAATTATACACTGATAGAACTGATGGGGGATCAATGCAATTACAGAATATAAATAACTACAACAATATATATTTAAGCATTAGCTCAATGGGGCAGGTTCCTCCATTCATTTGTCTCTAACCATCTAAATGATATGTGGTACATATGTATGTATAAGGTTTCAAAGAAGACTCCAAAAAACCTAAATTAAATAAGGTCAGAATTGCAGGTAGAAAAGACAAAATGTTGCAGACAACTAGTTTTTGCATAAAAAAAATGGCTTCCCTCTCAACTAGATTTACCCTTCTTTTATAGGTGAAGACATCTGCATCTCTGCTGACTTTGAGAACACTTGCTCCCGCATCGTTGTCCCCAAAGCTGCCATTATATCCAAGCACACCTATCTGGCCAATGGCCAGACCAAAGTCTTCACTCAGAAATTATGCAGTGTGAGAGGCAATCACATCATTTCAGGCATGACTGACTCATGGAGAGGGAAGAGTATCCGTGTACCTAAAATCAAGCCTTCCATCTTGGGGTGTAACATCCTGCGTGTTGAATACTCCCTGCTGGTAAGTTTTGGCTTAAGTCAGATTGGTTGTTGCAATGTCATCTAGTGTAAATGGAAGTGTCTAGCAAGAAGTATGAAGCTTGCTTAAGTCTACCAACCCATGACAACTCCAATCAGATGGTTCCTTTATTATTTTAACCACCCTAGACTATTCAGAGCTAAATGATGGTTGGTTTCTGTGGGTAACCAACTGAAAGGAACTTGATCAGCATAACCCACCAAGATCTTTGATATGATTACTGAAAAAGTCAAGTGAGAGTAGAAAGGGAAATAAAATCCAGTGCATTGCAGTGATAACTTACTACTCTTCCTTTTACATTGCAGGTCTATGTCAGCGTCCCTGGTGCCAAGAAGATCATCCTCAACTTGCCCCTTGTCATAGGCTCCAGTTCTTCTGGAATGAACAGCCGTACCTCTAGCATGGCAAGCCAGGCCAGCTCTGAGATGAGCTGGATTGAACTGAACATCCCAGGCACCCCAGAAGGTGTGTTTCTTAAAATATTGCTCTGTTTATTGTTCTTTTAGACCAACGTGTTGTATTCAGACTAAAGTCTTATGCATTATTCCTGTTATTTCCCTCAGCTCCTCCAGGCTACCTGGACATTGTTCCTGAAGATCACAGACTGGAGAGCCCCACCACTCCATTGTTGGATGATTTAGATGGAGCCTGCGACAGCCCTATCTTCATGTATGCTCCAGAGTTTAAATACATGCCCCCCCCAACCTACACAGAGGTAAGCTTCTTCTATTGATACTACTTGGCTTGTCCACTTGAATTAGCACAACTTAATCTAAAAAATGAGATGGCTAACCTTTGGCTAAACTATTTGTATTTTTTCTTCATCAGGTTGATGTCAACAAAAACACATGTGTGCAGTAAACCGAAAAGCAGAAACCACCAAGGATGTTCATTCTTTTATGTTTAAATTCTTCACTTGACTACTGTTACACAGTGGCCATGTGGTAGCTGTAAGTGGCCTTTTCTTCAAGGGCTTGGTTCAGGAGCTTGAACCAAAGACAAGGAAAGACTTTCACACTTGCCTTAAACCTGCATCGCCTGATTAAGATGTGCCATGAAGATAAAGAGCGGTCTGCTTTATGCCCTTTGTGGGCAAGAATCTGTGGCCAATGGTGGATATGAGGACATTCGAACACACATAGTATTTGATCACTGAGAGCACACACAAAGACTGATAATTAAGCAACACCAAACTGTTAATGAGTCTGAATGGTGTGATTCTTACTTTTCCCCCTCCCTGCCCTCTTATTTATAAGCAAGGGTCAAAGGATTTCAAATGACTATAGAATGCTAGTCTACCTTTTCTACTGGTGCCTTATGAAGTAGGGCTATAGAAGTCACGCCAGAAAGCATTCCAGCGAGGGCATTAACTCAGAGGACAGAGATGGATAGTAACTTTACTGGCCCTTTTGATATGTTGAAGGGTTTAATTATGTAAATGAGGTGATTAAGAAAATCATGAGAAGCTGGCATTAATATACCCTACAAATGCAATCCCGCAATTATGTTTTCCGAATCCAATAACCTTCTGCGTGTATATCTCTAAAAAACAGGATATGCATGCTGCATGATCCTTTATATATTAACATGCAAAAATGTTGTCCTTTTTTGTGACATTTGTTAGTATTCTCCTGTTAGAAAACAGTGTTAAGTATTTTTGTTTTTCTTTGTAAAGCACTTTCTAATTATTCTGTGGAATGTTTAAGCTATTATAAAAAATTTTTGGGGGGAGGGGGTTGGGCATATGTAACCACTACAGAATGGCTTCTCCTTTATATTGTTCAGGTCTTAGGGCAGGTTTCACTGACCGTCCAGCTATAGTGAGCTAAAAAATATTCTGATTCTCAGCCTGTTGCATAACAGTGTCTTAGGGGGCTTTTGTAAAATTGCAATGATCTCCGGAAAATGATCAGCTTTAATTGTGACATCACTTTCTCAGTCTGTACAATGATTTAAGATGTTTGAAATCTACTGCAGATCTTGAAAGGAAACGTCACCATTAATAATATCTGCCTTTGGGACACGCATGAAATCATTTTTGTTATCGTCCCGACTGGCAGCTTTTAGTTTCACTGTATAAAGGGCTATTTTTATCTCGTTAGTCGACATACAGTATTCTGTAATGAAATAGAAAAAAAACGCCAGTCTTTCAATGCACTTAAGCCTAATGTTGCTGCCTACTATGCTATTTTTAGCTTTCCTAAAACAAGGCTTCCTTTTGCATTGATGTATGAAAATGTGTTTTTGATTTTTCCGCCCTTCCCTGTTCGAACATTCTTGACCTAAACGTTTGCAGACTTCTACTTGTATTGCAGATTCTTGGAGCAAGCACTTAATCTCTTGTACTGTAACTTAGCACTGCAAAACTTCTGTGTTTCCTTGGGGAATGTATGCTTGCACCGAGGAGGGTTTTTTTTTTTTTTTCTTTTGTAAGAGGAATATTCATTGCTGTTTTTGTATATCAGTTACAAAGATTATTATTATATTTTGTACTGTGAAATGTTGCCTGTTTAAAGGCAATATTTATTTTTTAAATAAAGATAAGAAATATATAAAAAAAAAAACTTGATTTGTTTATGAATGAATGTTGGCACTAAGTGTAATTATCTAACATGATTGGATTTCCTCATGTAATCCACGCTAACGTTACAATCCTGGCTCTTGCCAGTTGGCAAGCGTCGGCTGTGTTGATGCCATCATGTAAAACAGGTGGCAATATTTGTCTAGTTATAATGTAAGCCAAGGTTAAATCTTACATTTATTTCATGTTATTGGAGGAAAACCTGTAAATTGCACTCCGAGGGTTTAGTTTATTCTTTATCATATTATTAAAGCTGGCCATACATGCACCAATATAATCATAGAAACAAGGAGATTCATACAGTTTTCCTGTCTGGTAATTGTTAATTGTCAATAATACAATTTCTGTCTAAATGTTAGTTTTAGATTGTTGCGTTGAAACAATATCCGAATGTTCGTCATAAGAACTAAAATCTGAACGTATATGGCCAGCTTAAGTCTGTGAAAGCTAACCTAATACCATGAGCTATCTGGGACAGAATTAACCAAAGCGCTTTATACCTGTCAATGAAGACCCCAAACATCCCAACACTATAGTGGAACCTGGGATAGTGTGGTTTCTAAATAATGGAGCATTTTGGTTGAGAAAATACCCTCCTTATTTGTATGCAAAGCAGAAGGAATTCTATGGAGTAGTCCAGGATCACTCCTGACATCAGTTAACATGGAATATTCTAGGGTAGGGTCTACAATCTTTATTACCTGTAAGCCACATTCAAATGTTAAGAGATTTAAGGAGCAATACAAGCACTACAATAGTTTCTGAGGTGCCAGATAGAGGCAGCAATTTACTATTTGATAGCCCATATGTGGACTGACTGCCTACAAGAAACAGCACACCTGGATTTAATGAACCTAACGTATGTAACAAACTAAACGTATGCACCTATTTTGAGGCCACTGGTTGGGGACAACTGCTCTCTGTTCACTGGCCAGTCTGATTGCATGGCTTTCACCAGTGATCTGGTCAATAGGCTAATGAAATGCTGTATTATTACTGGCTGTTGTGGGCAAATATGCTACAGAGTGGAATGTGTGCTGTCCATGTATATAAGGAAGGTTTGCCTATGTGTGCACAGGCCTTTAGAATATGTGTCATAAGCTACATTGTATTTGCCATTGTAAAATCCACTATATTCTTTTACAGTGCTGACTGATAATTTCAGGTCACACTTCAGTAGCACCTGGAGGATGCTAGTAGTTATAACTGTGCAGTCTGGCATTAGAAGTCTGCAGAGGAACTGGACCCAAAACAAGTATTAGACTGAATCTGTTAAAAAAACAAACAAACAGAAAACTCCACTCGGGATACAGGTCATGGTCAGACTGGTGAAAATGATGGCAAATCCATTAGATGCAAAGTCAAGGCCAGCCAGTGCTTTAGTTTAAACTCAGGAGGCATATCCAAGGCCAGGGCAAGCAGTGGGGATTAAGTGAGGCTTTAAATCGAGATCAACAACCTAAAACAAACAGCAACCAACAATTCAGACATAGCTGCAAGCAAGGCAAGGATGCCTGTGAAATAGAGATGATGCTGAGGTTCTTGGCTTGGTTTAAATTCCTGACAACTAAAAAATTGTTCCTACTATGTATTTAACTCGTCTACAGCTTCATATCATTTGGTATCCTTACTATCATAGTCTAAAGAAGCCTTCATTTTTGTTACATGGGTTCCTCTCTTCCCCAAATAAGTCTTCTCTTTACTGCTACTAAAATATAATTTGTGATCAAAGTGTTTCTTCAGTTGTTTAGACCACTGAAACTTGGCTCCTCCAGACACAATCAGCAGCTTATCAGCCCAGGAGGAACTGTCTGATCCAGATCTGACCAAAAATAATGTCCAGATATATGGGGTTGTGTAATAAAAGACAATAAGTTTGCTCAGAAGCAGAAACCCATAGCAACCAGCATGAATAATTTACTGGTCAACTGTTTAAAAGCACATCTTATTGGTTTTTATGGGCAAACTTAGTGCTTTTTATTACATATGAGGGATATTTTAGTCTGGTTTGAAAATCCTGCCCTGCATGGTCGGCATTAGAAAGCTGATATAGTCATCTCCTGACAGGTCTTATTAGTCCCGATCATTGGCCCGATAGCCAAATGATCAGTCCATCCCAATTTTACCCAGTGCAATTATTATTATTAACATTTATTTATAAAGCACCAATATATTCTGCAGCGCTGTAGTGCAATGGCAGCAAATTGGGGAAAGAGTGTATCTTTTTGTGCATGATCACTTTTAACCATAAGAGGAATAAACGTTTACTAATACCATTCTGTCCAATCAGGGCAATGAGCATTGAAAGTAATGTTCTTCATGCAACTCTGTAAAGAGTGGAGTTGCCATCTTGACCTACTTTTGCCATCTTGCCCTACTGTCTTTTTCTATTATGCTTACTATACCCATTCTACTTGCTTACACAGTTTGCTTAGTGAGGCTCCACATGAGAGTGGTCTAGGACAGTTACCGCAGACTCGGTTTTATATTCTTATCAAAAATGATCTCTTAGTGTTCCCCAGTCTGGCTCTTGGTATCAGTAACACATTTAGTACTGTTCAAAAGCTGCCAGATAATCACATGTGGGGCAAATCACTACATCTATTGTCGTTCCTCAGTTTTACTGAATGTTTTGGTTGACATGTATAATAATGGCCAGACCTAGTTTTGCCCTTACCTTCTGGCTTGGATCTTGGAAAAGCAGTGGTTACTGCTTACAAATGACTGTTTGAGCATTTGCTTGGCAACAAAAACACAGTATTCATGAAGGGATTGAGTCAGAAGGGACGGTTCAGGGGATCTGCCATCAATAAGCTAAAGGGCTTATGAAGTACTTTTGGGCAGATTTGCTTCCATACACAAACACTTAGCAGTCAAGCTTTAATCAGTCTAGTGCACTTTAAGCACTAAAAGCAAATATCCAGTTGAATGGACTGGGGACAGGGCACAATGACCAATTGCCCTACTTTCATTTTTAGTGTTTGCTGAGTTAAAGTGCCAGTCAGAGATAAGATTCACTAGAAATCTCAAAGATAATCAATAGTGCAAACCATACTAAAGTATCACAATTACATTGAACGCTGGGGTTATAAATCTTTAACAACTAGCATACAGGAGTTCAAGTAACATATATACAAACCAAGAAAAGTGTTGGAAAATGAAGACAACTAATCCTTCATTGAACCAAGTGTGAAACTATGTGCCTTGCTCATTCTTCATAAAAAAAAGCCATCAGTGTGGCAATGTGATTGAAGTGGTGCTTGCAGTAAAAATAGTGAGGCATTAGAGCTGACACACAAGGTGCTTAACAGGTGGCTCGCCCTCTTTCTGTTATAAGGCATGCATTTAAGGGTGATCTTTCTTGAGCAAGCAGATACTGACACTATCTGACACTCAACATGGCCCTAACAGTGAGTTTGTGCCCAGTGAGTAGACACTGGGAAATATATCCACTAGCATTATGCAATGTGCCTCTGAACATCCTACCCAAAATATGTCCATGGAATTCCTATTCCATTAAGGGCAACTCGCTACATTTCTTCAGTGGTCTCCTTGCATGTTCCTGGTCGTCTCCTCCGCTCCTCTCAGAGCCTCCATCTTTTTATACGCTGCTCCTTACCTCTGGAACTCTATCCCTGAATCCCTCCGTAGGGAACACTCACCCACTCTCTTTAAGAAAAAGCTCAGCTGTTACCTTCTGGAGCACTAAGGGCAAATGCCCATACCTGGTGCACTCTTACCTTCCAGTTTGTGCCTGTATATTACCCAACCACTTAGACTGTAAGCTCTACGGGGCAGGGGCCTCCTTCCTACTGTGTCTCATACCACATGGCACTTATTCCCTGTGCATTTATATATATTTATTGTATTTATTTATTATAACACTTGTCCTCCCTGTGTGTAATTCTGTATACTGTAAGATTGTACAGTGCTGCGTACCCTTGTGGCGCTTTATAAATAAAGTTATACATACATACATACAACAATCATAGCAAATTCAACCACAGCAGCAGGTAAAAAAAATAACATCTATTCTGTAGTTGAACATGTGTTACTATGGAAGTATCTTGAGTAATAATAAAAAATAATAAATAGCCTCCACTGTTTTTTTTTTTTACCAGACAGTAGAAAAAAAACAACAGTAAGGATAGGTCCTAGCGAGCAGTGGCTCGATCTGTGAAACCAGAGAGGAACAGATGGCTGGAAGCTTGACATGAGGTGATATCTTTCCTAAATTAAGATGTGTTACTAAGAGACTGCTCATAGGAAGGCCAATAATTCTGCTATTGCAGGTCAGCCAACTGTGAAGCAGAAACAAAATCTCTCATGAAAGCAAATATTAACTTTAGAGACATTAATGGGTTTTTTCCTCTTTTAAAGGCTTTTTTTTTGGGGGGGTGGGTGAGATTTGCTCCACATGGTTGATAATACATTATCAACCATGTTACTGTTGTTAGTCATCTTTGTTGGTCTTATAAGGAACTATTGTCTGTCTTCTTCCATTGCTTCCTCTCGCTTTTTAGGAATGATCTGTATTGTGACCCACAATGGCCATTCATGTGATATAACTGGGAACCCAAAGGGCCAAATTTTATTCAGATTTGGCTCTCCACTCAGGTAGCCAAACTGGGCAAAGAATTAACCATTTGGCAAAGCCAAAGTTGCATGAAGTTGACCTGATGGCAAAATTGGGTATGGGATCACTTATATAGAAACCCGTTATCCAGAAAGCTCTGAATTACAGGAAGAATATCTCCCATACGCTCTATTTTAATCAAATAACTGATTTTTTTTAAAAAATGATTTCCTGTTTCTTTGTAATATTAAAATGGTGCCTTGTACTTGATCCCAACTAAAATGTAATTTATCCTTATTGGAAGAAATCAATCCCATCAGCTTTATTTCTAATGACAGAAAGACCCCTTTAATTGAAAAAACCCAGCTCCCAAGCATTTTGGATAACAGGTCCCATATTTGTATTATAATTTTCATAAACATGTTTTTTGCAAAATACTTGGGTTTTCCTGGGCAACCCTTTCATCTTCAATTTTCCATCCTGTTTTTTACATCCCCTCCTTTAAATATGGGACTTCCTGTTTAGTCTCAATGTTTCCACGTGTAATTTTATTTCTTACTGAAACCAAAAGCTTCCATTTCATTCTAGCATGATCCCTTCTCATCTGTTTTATCATTAGACCTTTTGTTTTTGCTTTCTGTTTCCGAATATATCCTTAGCTCATTTTCCTTGCCTGTGGATTCCGGGAAAGCATTCAGTTTTTTGCATGGATAAATGTGCAGCTGATCAGGTGTTGAGGACATAAAATCCCCTTCACAAGTTGCATATAGGGATTCTTTCCTTAGTCATCGTAAACCCCCTTATTTTCTGGGGCCCTGAATAGAACTGTCATAGATAAATGGTTATTCCAGGTCCTGGGAATGTAAGGATGAGCAGTCCATTGCACAAGTAAAGTAGAGGGCTAACTTGCACTACGGTAGCACTACGGTAGCCCAACTTCCTATTTTAGTTAAGAATTTTATATGCAGTATTTTGACTTGTGACTTGTGTTTCATAGCTCTGAGTGATGGTTGTTCTAGCCCTATAAATTATCTAACCCTCTAATTGGAGTTAAAAGTTACCTATAGCATTTTACTGCTCTGGGTGGTTCTAATGTTTGCAAATGCTCCAAGGCTCAAACTGGTTATAGAGTGTCACAATTGCCCAACAGAAATGTCCCTTACAATGTGTGTCCAATGTGTATCGGCTAAAATCAGTGGTTTGTGTTATACGACAGCAGCTCAGAGAAGGAGATGGCAGGTGGCCATGTCATAATAACTTTCTTTATGCTTGCTATAAACATGTTTTTATCTAAATGAAATGCTTTAGCCTTGGTGCTGGCTTTGTTCCACCATAATAGATCTTAGACAACAGGGATTAAGTGTACTTTTAGTCCAACAACAGGAAGTCCAGCCCAAGTCATCTAGTCACATGCCTGCCTGCCTCCTTGCACAATGTAGAACCATTTCCCTCTAATTACTATGTATTATTAGTTTGGTTTCCTATTTTTCCCCACTACTCTCCCCCTACAAGTGCAGTAATATGCTGATAATATGAGCCTTGAATTCACCAGATTTGCTCTGTATATCCATGGATACCCCTGGAACTAAAGCTGACTGACTGTTACCCCAATGTTTCTATATATCTGTAACCTTGTTATGAGCTAAGGGGGCCCAGCCTGAAGGCCAGTTAGGGGGGATTTGGGGTGAGTGCTTATTTGTGCCCTGGGTACCCCTGGAACTATAGCAGGGTGACTGTTACCCCAATGTTTCTATATATCTGTAACCTTGTTATGGGCTAAGGGGGCCCAGCCTGAAGGCCAGTTAGGGGGGGATTTAGGGTGAGTGCTTATTTGTGCCCTGGGTACCCCTGAAACTATAGCAGGGTGACTGTTACCCCAATGTTTCTATATATCTGTAACCTTGTTATGAGCTAAGGGGGCCCAGCCTGAAGGCCAGTTAGGGGGAGATTTGGGGTGAGTGCTTATTTGTGCCCTGGGTACCACTGAAACTATAGCAGGGTGACTGTTACCCCAATGTTTTGATATATCTGTAACCTTGTTATGGGCTAAGGGGGCTCAGTCTGAAGGCCAGTTAGGGGGAGATTGGGGTGAGTGCTTGTAAGGGAAAATGTCGGTGGGGGGATGAATTATCTGTCCGTTTGAGGCTCTCTAGGTTAAGCATCTCTTCTATATCTTATTATTGTAAATAACAGAAGGATAGATAACTTGTATACAAGAATTATTTTGTGCCCATGGGGTTTCCTAATTTCTTGTCCTATGAATCTGTGCTAAAAGTCACAGGCGTGGCAAAGTGACCTGACATCATGCACCACGCGCTTCGGCTAATATTTGGAGCATTACCAACACTGCATTCAATTTCACTGTCACTATCCAAGCCTCGCACTGGAACATACCATTGTCTCCAAAAGAAATGACTGATGGAACTGTTTTTCGTCTTTTCTCCAATGACATGCCCTGAATAGTGAGGAACATGCACATGAACTGAGAATCAGAAAAACACATTAAGATGGGAGATGCTGGGTACACCAAGCACAGGACACTTACAAATAAAACTGTATTATCTTTTAGAATAAAAACAATGCTGACAACTTATAACTTATTATAAGAAACTGTATAGGGCCAAAATGATGCCCACCTCAGCCAATATCTAGTCACATTTATCTATCAGGCAGGCCTGAGTACCTGGATAGTCAAGAGCTGTATCAGGCAGTGAATGCTGTTCTTTCCCAGATGGACTACCTAGGCCCTATTATAATCCAGTCATTGGTTGGAGGGACAAATAAATTATGTCTGACTACCCAGTCCATAAGAATGGATCTTTGCGTGTGTGGTTGGCTTAACTTTCTATAAATATTGTAAATTATATACAGTGGCATTATAATAACCATTTTTAAATAGCAAATTGAAGAGATCACCAGTGAATGTGGTTCCTATAACAAACTAATTTTAAATATGGGAACTCATTTACAAAGCCCATTCATTGTATTACTACAATAAGGATATTTGATGATAGTGCAGAGAACACTGCTGTGTTTGCAATTTCTCCCTCTGCCTCTGGTGGGGTTTTGTGTTTTACCAGCAAATATTTAGCAGTCTAAACACAGATGTGTTTGCTGCAAGTGCCTTCCCTTCTTCAGCCGTAGGCCTGCCTATGGGATGGGATATTTTGGCTGCAGAAAAACAAGGGATATATTTGAAGTTGATCACTCAGCAGGAATGGAGCAAGGCTCCCCTGGTGAAGCTGTTTACACATTCTAGCTGCAGCTGTCCGCAGGAGTCCAGGGGGCTTTGTGAAAGGCAGGCAGATATATCCAGGCCCCTAGTTCTAAGAACTTGTTTACAACTCCTATCCGAGCTCATCTCCCTACAAGGAAAGGAAACCATCCTTTAAGCTAAAGTGTGCTATGCTGGCAATGTGAGCTCTCCTACAGGGCGTATGTAATATTGCTTGCCCCATACTCTCAGTCTGGGATGGGAGCTCTGCCATAGAGAGACACACAACAGTCTTGCATGTGAGAAACTATTAATAGGGAAATCGACAGCACAAGGCAGGAAAAAGAATGGACACTTAGGGGCACAATTACTAATCCACGAACGTCCGAAAAGCGTCCGAATGCGTTTTTTTTTCGTAATGATCGGTATTTTGCGAATTGTCTCGAATTTTTCGAGCGCTCAATACGAGAAAGTCGCGACAATTCGCAAAAGTCGTAATGGCTATGCAAAAGTCGCGACAATTCACAAACGTCATAATGGCTATGAAAAAGTCGCGACAATTCACGAAAAAGTTGCAAAATGTTTGTTTTCCAATCCGAATTTTTCTCATTCGGATTCGGATTCGTGGATTAGTAAATCAGCCCCTTAGATTGTAAGCTTTGTGGCCTAATAAGATACCTTTGTCACTTAACATATAGCACTTAATCTTGAATGTATTGTATTTATTTATATTCTATTATTGTATCGCTCCCATCTGTTCTATTAATGTATTGTATTAATGTACAGTGCTGGGTATATTAGTAGCTACATATATGAATACAAAAATGTAAAAACACACATCTATGGGAGCTGTCTTTGAGGAAGGATGAAAATAGAGGAGACAACCCAAGGCACTATATATCATGGGCCCAGGCCAAAGTATGAAGAATGGAGATACTGGGTAATGTATAGGAAAATAGAGCAATAAGGCAAGATGGCAGCAGCAGGGCAGAATGATGACATACACTTTATAATAGCATTACCCAGTCTGCCTCCCTTCAAATGTGATGTACGTCACTAGGAAATATACACAGTTTTGCTTTCTGATTTTTCCTTACATATATCGGTCATATTTAGGTTGGGGCTGGGATGGAATAAATCATTGCTGTTTTGTCAGCAGCAAAACTTATTTATTCATAGCATTTGCCTCTCGGCAAGTAGCAAAGAAGCAAAACACCCACAGTTTAATAATAGCCGCACTGAATGAAATGAGCCTAAATGTTGCTTGTTCTGTTATTGATTATTAAAATATAAGTAACATTAGGTAGTTGGTCATTTAAAATGCAGAACGCAGTGTGCAAAGTGCAAAAAAAGGCCCCAATCGAGGGGCAGGTGAGGAACAGATGGGGGGAAGCACGAAGGCATCACCCTGAGCCCCCTAACGTCTTACATGCTCAAAACTCACAAAATTTATCCAGTTATCTTGGTGTATTAAGGATTATTCGTGGGCAACATGGTGGATTATTTGTGGGTAGCACAGTGGCTCGTGGGTAGCACTGCTAACTTGTAGCACCTGAGTTTCATGCTGGTTTGAGCACTATCCGCAAGGTGTTGTTTGTGTGGTTTTCTCCTTTTTTATGCTTCTCATAAAATTGACCCTATTGTGAGAATGTAATAGGAACATTAGACTGTAAGGTTTACTAGGGTAATGAACAACGTACAATCTCTATAAAGCATTGTGTAAATATGTCAGTGCTGTACAAATAACAGATAATAAATAATGTTTCTTGATGGATTATTTCGAGCCCCAACTCTTATTTACCTTATGCTGTTTTGGTCAGCTCTTACAAATGGAGTAATAGAAATGTGTCGGTATCCATCCATCTGGCCTGTATGTGTATAGCCCCTTTTACTCTGTTTTCTTTACCACAAACTACCAAAGGTGTTATAATAATACAAGGAACGACAGCCTGTTGCATTTTTATTGCCTTCGATTATCCTTGCTATATGTAGTAGGGGGTTATGCACTTGTGCCATATGTGTTTCCTAACTGAGAGTTGTAGGACCATTGTGGCTGGTCACAAGGTCTTCACAAATCTCTCATCTGCTATAAGTCTCCACTGACTTATATGGCAAAGTCATTATATTATGTAACCAAACTGACCACTCTGACAAATATATACACAGCATATAATGAAAATATCTTCATTTGTCAGTAGAAAGACAATTTCCTCAGACAGGCTCAAATACGGCTTCCTTGCCATTTACTCGGCTAGGTGTGTGCAGAGCAGTGCTGGGAACCTAGACTCAGGAAATGAGAGGATTACGCAGTCAGGAAAGTATAGATTATCCAACAGAAGCTTATAGACACTTGAGCAATAAAGCTGATTACATCCAACTTCTTCAAAGATGGCAAATGATATTAACATTTAACCGTGAACCTTGCGACAAAATGATTAATAATTAGACATTATATTAGATTTACCCCATATGTAATAATAACAAGGCATTAGACTATTAACTGGATTTATTCAAAGGAGAGATCCCGGCTGGATGGGTCCTTGCAGCCTGTCCACCACAAACCAGTGGCAGTTCTGCCCGTACCCTGCTAATTACACACATATTAAGACTGTCGGCTGGAAAATCTGGGAGGCTCATTTACTAACTGGGGCAAGTTCTAATTTCAAATTATCAATTAATGGGGCTTTTCTTTTTCCGCTGTGCCAAAATAGTCTGTGCCAGCTTTTTAAATTAATTTTAAATGGTATTTAAACCCCAGGGGGCCTAAAGTAAATATCTCACATAGCTGTCTGCTAGGGCATTTTGTATACATATATTGTTTATGCCCAGAATGTCATCTGCTCATGTACAGATAAGAGTCCTACTACTATCACTTCTCAGTCATCCTTACCAGCAAAGCAGCGTGCAGATTATCATGCACAAAGCACCATAAACTTACGTCCAACTTCAGCTCTTTATGGTGTAAACAAGCACATGTGATCTAGGGAAAATCTTATTTTTATCTCTGGGTTACTGAGTAACTAAAGAGCAACGAGGAGTCTTTATTTTATAACTTTACAGCATGGCTAATTGCTGGCGTGTGATTGCAATTACCGTAAGTGATTTAAGGTGCTTTGGCACTTATGACTAAAGGTGGCAATACACGAGGTCGCCAAGCGAGCGGATCTTCTCCTGATATCCCCACCTATGGGTGGGCGATATCGGGGGCATTATAATGACTGGTATAGGCACAGTTGGTTCGGGGACCGCATCAACGAGCCGATGTGGTCCCCGATCTGACTGAATTTTTTAACCTGCCCGATTTCAGGCCAGATATCAGTCGGGGGCCAGTTGTTGTTTCCCCTACACGGGCAGATAAGCTGCCGATATCGGCAGCTACAATCGGCCCATGTATGGCCACCTTTATACTAGCTCTGGAGGTGGTGGCAATTAATCCAAAATCACTCCTATGGTAAGGCCTCACCTTGAGTATGCAGTGCAGTTTTGGGCTCCAGTCCTTAAGAAGGATATTAATGAGCTGGAGAGAGTGCAGAGACGTGCAACTAAACTGGTTAAGGGGATGGAAGATTTAAACTATGAGGTGAGACTGTCAAGGTTGGGGTTGTTTTCTCTGGAAAAGAGGCGCTTGCGAGGGGACATGATTACTCTGTACAAGTACATTAGAGGGGATTATAGGCAGTTGGGGGATGTTCTTTTTTCCCATAAAAACAATCAGCGCACCAGAGGTCACCCCTTTAGATTAGAGGAAAGGAGCTTCCATTTGAAGCAGCGTAGGTGGTTTTTCACGGTGAGGGCAGTGAGGTTGTGGAATGCCCTTCCTAGTGATGGGGTAATGGCAGATTCTGTTAATGCCTTTAAGAGGGGCCTGGATGAGTTCTTGATCAATCAGAATATCCAAGGCTATTGTGATACTAATATCTACAGTTAGTACTAGTGGTTGTATTTATAGTTTATGTATGTGAGTGTTTAGACTGGTAGGTGTGGGTTAAGTGTGCTGGGTTTACTTGGATGGGTTGAACTTGATGGACACTGGTCTTTTTTCAACCCTATGTAACTATGTAACTATGTAACTAATTGGCTAAAATAAGCCGCGTGCCATTGCCCTAAAGGACGGGTTGGTACTAAATTTTGTGTGAATCGTCCAAAATCCTAGGGACAGCAACAGTGTACAAATTGAGCCATCTTGGACACGGTAGTAATTCAAGGGTTCCAGTGTCTTTAGGCACTACCGACTTGCACCAAGCGAATTTGATGCCAATGCCGTTAATCATGCCGTGCACCAAAAGTAATATCATTGCAATGCAAATTCTCTTGAACTTTGGCAGAGCAAGCGGCATGGCAGCTCCCAGTTATTCTGCATATGTAATAGTACACTCAGTGAAAGTATATTTTTCTTATGGATGCACATTGAAGGACTACTTTGAGATACAGAGGGGCATTAAGTTATAATTGTACTATAAGGAAAGATGACTGTTTAGGTTTCCTATATATTTAACACATATTTTACAGCCTGAGGAAAAAGAGCATAGCAAAGCTGGAGACAGGAAATAGTTTGGCCAGGGAGTGACATCATTGTTCCAGCTGAAGAGATGCTATTGGCTGGCCAGGCGCCAGCTGACTCGGTATCTATTTATAGTGTAAGAGCTCTGCTTCTTGTCTTTGTTCCACACACAGCTCAGAGATGTGCAGCGTGGCACATGTGTCCTGCTCCCCTTCCCAATTTCCTCCATTTGCATCAGGTGCCAGAATCCCAGGTGTTCTGGCGGAGTCTTATTTTTCACCAGAATCAGTTGGGGGAAAAAAATCCTTCCCCCCCTTCCCCTATAAGTTTCTATATATTGCATAGTAGCTGAGGTAAACAAGTACAAAAGATGCAAGGGGTCATTTATAGAGACTTGTACCCAAAATTGCACTTTTCACACTGCACATGTGGTTGTAAAAATCCAATATTTTGTGTGAAACAAAAGCTGTCAGAGGAGATGATGGGAGCTGTCCCCCCCCATCCAGCTGCCCCCCCCCCCCAAAAAAAAAATTGTGTCAGACTCTATCCCCCATCTTGGGTAAAAGATTGTGTTATTCCTCACCCCCCCCCCTGTCTTGGGTAAAATGTTGTATCAGTCTCTAAACACACCATCCTGGGTACAAAATTGTAAACCCCCCCCCCCATCTTGGCTATGAAAATTAAGTTTTATCCACACTTTTGGATATATATACTATATGGAGGTCTAATTCAGCTTGGTACAAAATGGAGTCAGGTTCTACAATCCCTTTTCTTATGGGTTACACTGATTAGTGGGAGGTGAGTATGTACTCTGTTTACATTGTGTTGTTTGTTCGGCATATGGTTAAGTGCTCAGTACAGGAACATGCAAGGCTATGATGTGTCCTACATTTACTTAAAATAAAATAAAGTCTGTGGTATGAATTCTTCCCACGCCTTGTCTATACAAAGGAGTCTTTTGGTACAAAACAGGTTCTACCCCCTCTTACTAAGGAATAAGATTCTGCACACCATCTTTAGTGCAAACATTTAGTCAGGTTGTACTACATCATATTACATACAGAGAAGTCAGGTTTCACATCTATTTTGGGTAGAAAATGGAGTCAAGTTCTACCCACATGTTGTCTACACAAAAGAGTAAAGGTCCTCATACACCTTAAGATCCACTCGGTGGGCGATATCGGGCCCTGGGGCCAAACGATCAAATTATAGCTACATGTATAGAAAAAGGTCGGTTCTGGGGACCGCATCAACGAGCCGATGCGGTCTCCGATCCGACTAGATTTTTTAACTTGCCTGATCGAGATCTGCCCGATTACAGGCCAGATATCGGTCGGGCAGGCCCGTCGGTAGTGCCCATACACGGGCCGATTAGCTGCCGAATCGGTCTAAGGTACCGATATCGGCAGCTGGAATCGGCCCATGTATGGGGACCTTAAGATTCTGCATGCCATCTTTGGTTCAAAAATTGAGTCAGATTCTACTACATCATATTACATACACAAAGGAGTCAGGTTGGGTACAAAATGGAGTCATGTTCTATCCGCATGTTGCCCACACATAGGAGTTAGGTTCTGCCCCTCTCCTTTGGTACAAAAATAGAGACAGGATCTGTGCAAAGCACTCAGGTTCTGAACTTATCTTGAATACAAAATATAGTCAGGAAGTCTTGTATAGATAAAGCAGTTGGGTTCTACTCCCATTTTGGGTAAAAAATGGACCCCCATCTTGGGTACAATGAAACAGTGTATTTGTTGTGTTTGCAGTATTTGGTGAACTTATGTATTTACAATATTTTTTGCATTTTCTGAAGCAGATATGTGTTGATGTAGGTAAATGATGTGCATTCAAATGGTAATAATGAGTGTGCTGTCACATTAAACTGCGTCCTGCGACTTCTCCAACATTCTGACTTTCCTTGTCCGGGACGACATCAAAGGTTTTAACTGCCTTGTTCTGCTGCTGAGAGACGGGCCTGGTTTCTCAGAGCACTGCAAGGCACATGTGTAATAGTCTGGATAAATCACGGTGCGTGCATTTATGATGGCGTTTCCAGAGAACTTCTAGGAATTAATGTTACATGTTTCTTTTGGCTCCCTCTCTGCTTAAACCAATATCCAGCAGTACGGCAAGGCCTCTGGCACTGTAATGCACTGTAATGCAGCTACCCATCCAAGCTAAAGCCACAGATCTAACAGTGCAAGTAGGATGACCTTACACAACAAAGGATGATATTTCATGTTTTTAAGGGTCATTATACCTTTGTAATTTCTTTTACTGTGGATTTCTATGACATCTGAGTATCTGTTTTCCATTTGTTTTTATTTTCCCATTCCATTACTGGAATTCTTACAGATGTAGCCTTGTCATGTTGTCGAACAAGAAACTGAATATTATGCGGTAGTCTGAGGCCCATGGCTTTTGGGGGCTTCATCTCCACATAGGCAGTTACCAATTAAATGTTTTGAAATGTGATTCACAAGGGTTTTGTCTAAAACTATTAAAGGAAAACTAAAGTCTAACTAAAGAAGTAGGTAAGAAATGTTGTACATTATGTTTTGTGCTTTTAGACCAGCCCAAAGCAACCACATCCCTTAAGCAGGGAATATCTGTGCACCTGAATATGCCCCAGTAGCTCCCTATCTTCCCCCATCATCTGCTGTTGTCACTTAACTGGGCTTAGGAACCCATTCACAGTATACTGTGTATAGAAAATATAAATGTCACAATATACTGTATATATAGAATATAAATGGCACACTATACTGTATATATACAATATAAATGTCACACTATACTGTATATATACAATATAAATGTCACACTATACTGTATATATAGAATATAAATGGCACTATATACTGTATATATAGTATATAAATGGCACACTATACTGTATATATAGAATATAGATGGCACAATATACTGTATATATACAATATAAATGCACTATATACTGTATATATAGAATATAAATGGCACACTATACTGTATATATACAATATAAATGTCACACTATACTGTATATATACAATATAAATGTCACACTATACTGTATATATAGAATTTAAATGGCACAATATACAGTATATATAGTATATAAATGGCACACTATACTGTATATATAGAATATAGATGGCACAATATACTGTATATATACAATATAAATGGCACACTATACTGTATATATACAATATAAATGCACTATATACTGTATATATAGAATATAAATGTCACACTATACATATATAGAATATAAATGGCACAATATAAGGCTGATTAGGAACAAATACAGATAATTACTACATGACAGTTCTTAAACCAGTGCAATTAGCAGCAGAATTTAATAGTCTGTAGCATCAATTTTATGACAGGCGAACCTTATTTTCTGCTTGATAATTTGCTACAACCCCTTACCTTAGCTTCTCAACATGCCCAGATCACACTGAGCATGTGAGTCACAGACACTTTCCAAGATGGGGAGCTCCTGAGATAACTGTAAAGACCTAAATCATTGATGCTATAGATGCTGACATTTAAGGCTAGGGCACTAAGTTCAGTGTAAAATATGGCATTTGTAGCCTTATTCATTTTTAGGGGTTAGTTCTCCTTTAAATATAGGCCTGTCTGACCACAAAAGAACCTTAAATCACATGTCTTGGGATTGGGGTGAGTAATAGGTGGGTTCTTAAGGCAACCACCTAATCAGCCACGCTACCATTTATTTCTGTTTTCTTGCTAAATCTACTAAAGTCTAATCTACTCTAAAGTCTAATTGGAAATGGCCACAGCTCCCACTCATTAAGTTATGACTAGGAATGTTACTGGAAGGATTAATTCTAGGGTAGGTTTCAACCCCAGCATGCAAAGGGGTCCATGTCTGTGGAAGAGCCCTAGCTGTTCTTAATTGACTGCTTTGAGCATAATGGTCTTGAGCCCTTGGCTAAAACAATTAGCTCTTTTTTATTTCCAGCATAGGTGTAAATAATAACCTGAACATTTAGCTCTATCTTCATCTCATGGCTATGAATGTTAGGTTCTCTGGTGGGCCACGGATTTAACAGTATAAGGTAAAAATTTGTTCTAGATGGAAATACAGAGAGGGACTGGAAATAAACTCCAATTCTCTCTCAAATTTAGGAATTCTTATTTATCTGGCAGATTAATCTAGAAAATCCACCAGCACTGGCAGTTGGAAGTGAATCCAGTTATTGTTTGGCTTAAATATGAGGAGAGAGACCTGCTTGCGTGGATAAAAGTTGATAAGGGATTAAAAGTGATCGGGATGAATAGAAGACTATCCGGGAAATGGGAGAAGGGCAAAGATCACCTAGGGGAGCAAGGCTTTAAATCAGGTATTACGGGAGCAGGGTGAATGGCCTGTCAGGCTGCAGTAAGATGCGCCCTACGCCAACTTTGGTACGGAAACTATTTGTAGATGGAGAATCTTGCCCAGTCATTGCATGTCAGGGATTCTAGACAGGTATATGATACGGCCAGGAAACAGAATTAAGCATAGAGCTGATCTGGACTCCTCAATGGAGCAAAAATTGTTTCAAGAGAAATGTTTTATTTGAATATATTTTATGTTACACTGTAACCACAGTTCTTATTTGTTGGATTGGATAGTGAAGGCACATTGGCAAGATGGGGCAATTTTACTTGCAGTAGTCCACAACAATAAAATAGGAGAGCTGGATGTTAAGTTAGGTTGCAGTTTTATGTATGGTCACTAAATGGTCAAAAGGGGCATTAACTCAGAGCCCATCATGACGAAACTAAACTGAAAAGCAATACTTATACAGGTATCGGACCCCTTATCCGGAAACCCGTTATCCAGAAAGCTCCGAATTACGGAAAGCCTGTCTCCCATAGACTCCATTTTAACTAAATAATTCAGAATTTTAAAACTGATTTCCTTTTTTTATGTAGAAATAAAACAGTACCTTGTAATTGATCCCAACTAAGATATAATTAATCCTTATTGGATGCAAAACAATCCTATTGGGTTTAATTAATGTTTTATTGATTTTTTAGTAGACTTAAGGTATGGAGATCCAAATTACGGAAAGACCCCTTATCCGGAATACCCTTGGTCCCGAGCATTCTGGATAATGGGTCCTATACCTGTACTATAGGAAATAAAACGATTGCAGCCTTGAAAAAACAACTTTTCCAGCAAGCTTCACAGCATAGAACTGGGAAAATTCAAACCACCACCCAAGAATTTTAAATATATCCCTTTGCACAATTATACCTTCTCCAACCAACATACAAGCATTCTTAGACCACTTACCCACACTTTAACCCAAACATTTGCCACCTTAATAGCTTAATAGCTCCAATCTTAATAGACAAAGTTTTGAATACAAATAAAAGCAGGCAGGCTTTGTTTAGGACCAACAATTACATGACAATACTAGGAGACTCATTACCCTTACCCAGTGCTTACTAAATCACAACATGTCATCTATGGTATTAGCACTCAATGCTGAAAAAGACGTTTGACCGCATTAACTGATCATACCGTCAGCAGTAATACCCCCATAAAATAGTGGTATCCCCAAGTGGACTCGAATAGGACAATGGAATAGAAAGAAAGAACAGCGCTCAGAAACCCAATACAATACATTCTACAGCTATCGGCTAAACCTCTTAGTACTTGCCTTCTAACTCCCTGCTGTGCCAGGTCTCTTTTACTCTTCTACTCTTCTTCTTGTTACTTTGTTCCTAAAGGAATCTAAAAAATAAAAAATAGTTTATAAAAAAAAAATGAGGGAACAAAGAGGTGCGGGTGGCATAATCAAGAATGGTCAGTTGGTCCAGATCCCACATTAGTCGAGTTGCCCTGTCATGGATGGAATGGACAGAACCAAGAAAAATGATTTATTTTAATTGAATTATTTATTAAAACTTTTGGTTTTATCTTCACTATACATATTTAATAAAAATAATAATAACAAAAAAACTAAAAAGATTTCTAAGTCATTCCTGCTGCCAGTACAAATGATCAGTGCAGCAGGATGTGAAGAAGAGCTGTGGCTGCGTTATGGTGCGTTAAACATTCCCACAGAAATGTCTGCTTTGTTGCCCTGGGTTATAGTGCTAGTTGTCAGCAAATGATTTAGAATAAATTGTTTAGTTTATTATAAGACAATTAACACATATCTCAGTTTGTTGTGCTCTGTTTCAGGCACCGTAGAACACCAATCATATTATGTTTCATGCCACTGCCTGAAAGACAAAAAGACGGCGATGTTAACAGCTTTTTGGCATGTTTTCTATTGTCAGTGGCCAATTAAAATCACGTTAGTGCAAGGGGGAGGGGGCAGCGTCATGTTGTTACACCACTGGTGGCCCATGTAAAGCTGGCCTTTAAATATATTTCATTCTTATCAGGAATATTTATGAGCCAGTAGGCCATTTCTTACATCTCATCTACTGTATGGGATAAGGTGTGCCCCAGGCTTTAAATAGAATTTATTCCCTTTATTAGAAACACAAGCTGTAACATGTATAGATTGGTTGTACAGTATTAAAACGCATAACCTTAAGTACTGTTCTTTCCTCATTAAAGTCACAGGGACAAAAGAAACTGCAATTATAGTTTCCATTCAGCTTGCCTTGGCTATAGAGTTCTCTGTAGATCCCAGTAACGCCTGTGGCCGTGAATAGTGAATAAAGTACCCCCTGTTGTAAAATATAGAGATATTATAAGTTCATGGAACTCCAAGGTGACTTCTTATACCTTGTTTATTATAATATATCGGTTTTAGTGAGTCATGTGAGAGAAATTACTAAGTTCCGATTATAACTGGCATCACTAAGCTGTTTATAAGGATATAATTTACAGTTGGGTCCCATAGGGAAATGACCAAACATTAGTTGTCCGCGACAAATCTCCCTTGTCACGGGCGACTAATCTCCCCGAACTACCATCCCACCGGCGAACATGTAAGTCGCCGGTGGGCTGGTACACGTGGCGATTCCGGCAAATCAGCGAAGTTGCCTCGCGAGGCATTTTTGGCAATTTGCCAAAATCGCGCCGCCGCGTGTGCCATCCCACCAGCGACTTACATGTTCGCTGGTAGGATGGCAACTGATGGCAACTCGGGGAGATTAGTCACCCGCGAACAGGGTTAAAAGAAACAAACTTTGTAAAGATCACTGGTTTCTACAGTTACAAAGGGCACCTTAAATCCAACTAGAACTACATTTCACCTTGGCTACACTTATCAGTCATATCACAATAAGCACTAGTCAGAAAGATTGCCAAATAAGGATTATAGACTTACGGGAATGACTCCCACACATTTATTATCCCCTTTGAATAGTTTCTGGAAGTCAAACTCAAGATTAATTTTATAGTCTGTATATCTATTCAAGGTTCTCAGTTTATTATTGTTATCGTTTGTTTCTTTTATTATGCTTTTATTACTTTTACTTTCTCTTGCGATAATGGCTTGTATCCAGGAAAAAAGACTAAGACAAACAGAGATATTGCAAGGATTTGTGTGTTTGTAATTTGTTCAAGTGTGAGTGTAAATAGTCGCTTGATGTTGCAGTTTTAGGCTGCATTTATTGGTCCCATCTCATTCCTTATGGCTTCTAACTGTGATTAGGCATCTGAAAGAAGGACTTTCAAATCACTCTTTATTTTTCTTTAACAAAAATGTAAATTTGTATGCCCTGTTTGTCTGACTTCTCAAGATTCCAGCCAATGAAAAGCCACAAGGGCTATGAGTAGTTAATGCAGTTTGAAATGAGATCAACAATATTTTTAAAGTTGGGTAATGACTGGAGGTATGATATTTGTTACCCAGGATGCTTGGATCACCTATCTACTGTACTGATAACTATTTAAACATTAAATAAATCAATATGGATTCATGCAGTTAGGATCAAAAAGGAAATTATTTAGAAAAATTAGATTTATATGCTTAATAGACTTAAATGGACTTTATGAGAGATGGCCTTCTTATATTTCGGAGTTTTCTTGATATCGCGTTTTCAGATAAGGAATCCTATACAATGAACTACCCTTTATAAAGACAGTCCTTTGGCTGGATGGGGCCTTTCTTTGAGAGCAGTGGCATATACTATAGAGCAGTGATCCCCAACCAGTGGTTCGTAAGCAACATGTTGCTCCCCAACCCCTTGGATGTTGCTCCCACAAAGCAGGTGCTTATTTTTGAATTTCTGGTTAGGAGGCAAGTTTTGGTTGCATAAAAACCAAGTATAATGCCAAACAGCCTTCTGTAGGCTGCCAGTCCACATAGGGGCTATTATAGCTCTTTTTGGCACCCCCAGGAATCTTTCGTCACACTTGTGTTGCACCCCAACACATTTTTCAATTAAATGTGGCTTATGGGCTAATACAGATCCCTGCTATAGAGGAATCAGACCCCCCTGTCATGGGGGAGGGGCGACATACTGGGGTCTGGGCTGCAGGATCAGATTCCTCTATAGCCATTCTACTAGAAAACTTGCAACCTGTGCAGTTTACCGTGTGTGCACTCCAGCTAAAGGGTAGTCGGCATGGCAGGAGACTAGGTCAGTTGTAGTGCACGCTGGGCCCCTCCAAAGATTTTTTGCTGGGGGGCCCGGTACAAGATGATTAGGCCGCTGTTTGAGGGACAAGCCCTTTCTGCACTGTGCCTAAAATGGCCATGCACGTGCCAATGCTTGTATGATCGTTGGTACATGTATGGTGGCCCACCAATCCCAGCTGATATCTTTGTACTGTGGATACAAAAATCTAGACTAAACTCTAAACCAAAGACTCAATAGCACTGCTTATAGGCTGCGTGGCTTGTTATTAACCTTGAGTACACATATCAGCAAAACACAACTGCAATAATCATATAAACATCATAAATGAATTAAAAATAATTGTTCAAAGTTCATAGCTGCACTAAATAATCTTTATTTTCTGTAATACGATGGGCTGGTATCCAAGTAATGGTATCAGGGGAAAGCTTGGAACTTTATGTGAAAACAAACTTGTCATACTTTTTATGGTTCTGTAAGAACGGTTCTGTACTTTCAGATGAAAGTAGCAAATGCAATGTCAGCCAACAATTATTTATTGTAAAGGGTTAAAATAATACTCTGCTTTAATTAAATAATGTGTTACGGCAATGCAGGCAATAATACCAGGAAAGAGGCTTTTTGTTCTGGACTGGAAAGACGAAAACAGCTGGTGACAAAGCGCAGGAATGGTATCTCCCAATTACTTGGCACTGGTGCCATGGGAATGATGCAACGCTGCACTTCCATAAATAACGCTGTGATTGGCTGGCGCAGGTAGATCAGCTCTGGCCTGATTGGATGCCTGCCATTTTCACGTGAAAGCCCATACACTCCCTGCGTGTTCTGTTAGCTCAGCTACTTCCTCTTATGAGAGAGAGATTGTGAGTCAGTGAAACTTCATTTGCCACATTCCTTTATGGCGAGCAGCAAAACTGATGTTCTGAAATCAGGGAGGATTTTATAAGAAAGGGTTTTGTTACACATTACAAGTACGTAAAACATGATACTGAAGGAGCGACATGGAAACTGTGGCACAATCTGCCACAAGCTACCTACTCTTAGATTTACTCAGCAGGTTACAGGGATTCTGACATGATTTTTATGATGTTGTTTTAATTACTAAATTACACGGTGTAAATTGCAAATAATTCATTTTACCATTTAAAATGTTAGCCTTAAACCAATAAATGTATTTGTTTAGCTGTAATATTGGTGTGTAGGCGTCATTTCTGGTGTGAGCTTTCAGAAAGAATCAGTACTTCACAATGCAACTGCTTTGAGATAGCTATTGTTTACTCAATGTAACTGGAGGAGTCATGGCCAGACTCGGGTGCTATTCTCATATCTACCACTAGGTAAGGAGCATTTTTAGCAATGCAGGTGTCAGGTGCCCATTGTTTTGCTGATAGGCTACTGAGGGGGAAAGGGAGGGGAATGACAGCCCTCCAACCAGCAGGACAGCAGTAAAAAGAGATTGCAGTTTATCAGAGTGCAAGTCACATGGCTGAGTGCAGCTGGGACACTAAGAATATGTCTAGCCCCATGTTAAATTTTAAAATTGAATATAATCAGTTTGCTCTTTAGAAAAATGCATTTTAATGCAGGATTCTGCTGGAGGAGCACTACTGACTGATGTTTCAAAAACATGTTTTCCTGTGACAAAATCCTTTTTTTAAGGGTTCTGGTAGACTAAAGTGCATCCACATTTGATTCAACAGACACATACATTTGGGATTTCAAAAAAAAAAACCTTACAAAGAAGAAAATCCCTATAAACCATTTTATGCCTGTAGTACAAAGGCTGTTTCTGCAATTTGTTACCATGTTCCAAGGCAATAATGCCCCATCCCTGCTGCTAAAAAGATTCCCTTAGCACCAGGATGTAGCTAAGCACCTTCTAAATTGTAGCCAAGAACCTTCATACATATCTAATCAACACTGAACCCTAACAGTAATTCTATAACCCAGAGCATGAAGTAGACTTCCATCTGTGTTATCTATCAAAAGACCAGAGACTTTGCTTCTTGAACTGCTGCCCAAAAACCCAAGGCAAAAGGGAGTTGCAATAAATATATATTATTTGGTGTTTTCATTATGTCATCCTGTAGTTACCTAGCTACATTTAAAGCAGCATATGGCAGACATGTACATTGATATGGCCTGGCCACAATGTGCAGGCAAGTGTCAATGCTGATATCCCAATGTGGCTGGTTGCTCTCAAAGGATTTTGTGTCATAACTCCCAAGTTCCTTAGTGTGTTAGAGAGACAAGTCAGTGTCAAGGTTCACCAGTAAGTGAGTATTTTAGATTTGCTTGTGTTTCTTGCTTCAGAGAGGTCTGTTATTCCTATATCTTATTTACAGTGCTAATCTTAAACATATTTGAGTGCAAGTTACTGATACATTTCCAGCTTTCCAATCACTATTCTACCCTATGTTATGTATTACTCATTTGCTACATTCATTCATGAATATATTTAGTTATTCCTCTACATAGCAAATGAGTTTTGTTGCTTAAATGTGTTGAAATGATAGTTAAACCACTAGCAGAGGGATTCTTACAACTAAAGGTGGCCATAAATGGGCCGATTTCAGCTGCCGATATCGGTCCCTTAGATATATTCGGCAGCTTATCTGCCCGTGTATGGGCACCTCCGACGGGCCTCCCCGATTGTCATCTGTGCGGAAATCAGGCAGGTTTGATTT
This sequence comes from Xenopus tropicalis, assembly GCF_000004195.4. Lineage (NCBI taxonomy): Eukaryota > Metazoa > Chordata > Amphibia > Anura > Pipidae > Xenopus > Xenopus tropicalis. Next base: position 128,497,254 of record NC_030684.2, on the reverse strand, counting down.
TTCCATTGGATCAGGGTCCACACCGCTCATTGATGTGGTGCCCAAACCAACGGTGCCTATGCCCTCTGTTTTAATTTGATCATTAGACCCTAGGGCCAAACAATCCAATTAGCCTAATATCACCCACCCATAGGTGGGCATATGGGGAGGAGATCCTCTCACTTTAAAGAACTCCATTCAAACACAACTTGAACTTTTTGAAAAGTAAACATAATTCCAAGCAACATTGCAATATATATCAATTAAAAAAATATGAATAATTTTTAATCTAATAATGTTTTGGAACAGTTCCCTAAGCCTGGCCCCCTGTTTTCCTGCTGAACCTGTATCCTCCAAATCCCACAATTCCCTGCACACGTGATGTCAATAAGGATAGAACATCACAGTGCAATGCATTGTGGGTTATGTAGTACCTGCATGCAGTCTGTAAGCTGTGCGGAAGTTGTTACAATTTGTAACATCAATGTTTTAGTCCCTCCTCCCCTGCCAGTATTTCAAATGATGCAGAAAGAGAAGAACTGTTTTGCAGCATATAAAAATGGTATTTATTAATACTTTTTTTTAAGGAACAGATTACAGTGATAGGGATATTAGGGTTTTTTTGTGTTGTGTGGGGCTATATTAATGTGGAAGGTATGAAGAGGGTACCATGTTTAACAGTTTCTGACTGTGCAACAGACTTATGATATGGGTAGGAATGTCTACACTGAACAATAGAGAATACTAGAATAAGCAACATAAAGCGTGTCTTTTAAAAAGGCGCAAGTATATAAATAGAAATCCTAACATGCCCTTAGAATATATTCTTTAACACAAGATTACAGAATTAATAATAGCACTTTGGGTGTTATTTGTTACATGAGTATCAGAGGAATACACATTTCTGCACGGTAAGCATATTTCACAACCGATTCTGTCTGAGCATGTCCAAGCATGCATTGAGCCTACATGTATTCCAGCCTTCAACTGATTGGCTGCTTAGCAAAATCATGAGCTTTCCGATTGGCCGTCTCTTCTGTGCACGCGCTGATCATTCAGTGGTTACATGCTGCAGCTTTTAATTGTTCCTCTCATCCTGAAAACAACATGTTGGGCTTCTGACTCATAACATCCTCAATTAACTGTAACAAAAAGCCAATGAGCTGGGAGTTTACCCAACGTAGAGGCTCTCCAACATACAATTATGTCTACACAGCTCATATAATTTATGTACTCTGAGAGCAAATTAAAGTATTTACAAGAATAGACATCTCATTTTCTTAAAACTGTCATAACTATAAAATTGTACCCAAATTGTTGTTTATGTTTAATAAGTCAGCAAAAATTTAGACAGTCAATACAGGCAGTACAAATAAACAGATCTTTGCCTGTTTTGGTCTATGGGATGTTCCTCCAAGAAGTAGGACCAACTTATTTTTACATCCACCTGTCCTGTACTACAGTTCCATTGGCTGGGATCTCTGCTTGGATTAACATATTTATTCTCCCATTTTCCTCCATGGACAGGCATGGGATTTAAAGGGTTTTGAAGGGAGGAGGTAGGACTTTACTGACTGAGACAGGTTTATCTCAGTGGTAGATGAGTTTGCTGGGTGATATTTTGCTGAGAAGGCCAAGCAACAGCCTGGGCACTGGGCCGTTCTGCTGAAAATAAATGACAAGTCAACATTCTGAACTTTTGAGGACAGAGGAGGTCAGACACCACATCAAGAAGAACAAGGAGAATGATAGAGCCATTAAGGTTGGTATCCCCAAAATTTTTTTACCTCTGAGCCACACTCAGATGTAAAAAGTGTTGGTAAACCACACAAGCATGAGAAAAGTTCTTTGGGGATGACAAATAAGGGCTGCGTTTGGCTATTTGGTAGCCCCATGAGGACTGCTAGACTACAGGAGGTTCTGCTTGGAGGAAAATGGTGTCTCTGGGTTTTCAAAACTTGTCTCCAAGCCAGAAATAAAAAAATTGGCACCTACTTTGAGGCCATTGGGAGCAACATCAAAGAGGCTCAAAATCCTTTATAAAAGGTAGGGAAAGGAACATGGTCTGGGTAGGACTGGGGTTGCTTGGGTGGAATGGGGTGTGGCTATTGTGGCAAAGATACACCCAGTTTATTTTGCGAATGGGTGCTCTTAGCAGGGATTGTAGGTTCAGGAGATAAGGGGCTGAAAGGAATATTAGGAAGACAGCATGAGAAAGTAATATGAGAAACTGGGCAACTAGGCTACTTGTCCTTTGCTCCAGCCTAAGTACTCACAGAAGCCCAAAGCTACTAGTATTTAATAAGAATACACTTTCTCATGGCATGGGCTGCTCATGGCAATCCCCAGTTATCAGCAGAAAGTTATATTGGCCTTGGCCACAAGGAAAAGTCACAACAGGTAGAGTCACTTGTGCAGCTTTAGCCATAGATGTACAATCAGAAAAATATATTGAAAAGTCAAAGACCACTCAGAAGTGTTCTTTCTATTAATGCATGTCTGGGGCACAGTGTTGATCAATAGGCACATGGAAAGTGCTAATGAAAGCACATACAGATACGAGTCCCAGATTAGAATTTGGAAAGGGATCTACTGTGTCAATAACATGTGTGGGACAATCCATACTATATGGCCATATTACCATTGTCTATGAAGATTTTCATTCATCCAGGTCATGGTATATCTAGTATAAATAAATCTAAAGCAAACAAGTCCAGTTGCTTTAGATTTATTTATACTAGATATACCATATTACCATTATACACCCACAAATTGTCAGAGGGAACACCCTTTTCTCACTGAAGACTGGAAAAAGTGGACCTTTACCAGAACACTTTTCCCAAAACCCTAAGGCTGTTTGAAGTGTCTGAGAGTTATAGTGCACCAGAAACTGCATTGCCAAAGGTTGCATTCACCTGTTTTATGAAACTATAATTTGAGGGCTTGCTTGTCCTTTAATGCCAGCCTAGAAAAAAAGAGCATTCACCCAGAGCACATAATTTACAGGTTCTTAAGACCCATATCCATTGCTGGAATGAAGATTAATTTAAAATAAATCTATTTTAATAAATAAAAATATGGATACAAGCTAATTTAGCCAAGCTAGGGAACAGGTGTCGTCTCCTGTTACTTTAGGAACAGAAGCTAATCCATAACCTGGTCGTGCCCTGTAGGCCACCCTTACATGGATAAAAACATTAACAGACTGTGATTTCATGAGCATTCAGGATGTTATGCCAAGGTCAGGTCTGGTCCAAACAGCTGCTTGATTTCCATTGGCTGGAAGGGATGATGCTGTGACTTCTGATTGGTGGTTGTCAGTGATCACTTGCAGGCTGCGTGATACCCTGAGGTTTTGGCTGCCAGTATCCTGGCCAAGTTCCTGTATTAGAGGCCCAGGCTTTTCTCATTTTTCAGGGAAGGGCTGCCGAGAGCAGCAGTTTCTATAACAAGATGAAATGCAGTGTCACTCTGCATGTTCTAGAATATACAGGGAGAGTATTTGTTTTATGTCTCTTATAGGCAGCTGTAAGTTTTAATAGATCTGTATTTGAAATGTTGGCAAATGTTCAATAAACAGAGCCAAATGCAGCCATGATTCTATCCATACTTGGTTTTAAAGCAATACTGTCACGGACTTGGATTGAAAACATGTTTTTTTCAATACAAATCAGTTAATAGAGCTTTTCCAGCAGAATCCTGCATTGAAATTCATTTTTTGTGAAATTTCACATGGGGCTAGCCATATTCATTCTTCATTTCTCAGGGTGCCACAGCCATGTGACCTGTGCTCTGATAAACTTCAGTCACACTTTACTGCTGCGCTGCAAGTTGGAGTGATATCCCCCCCCTCCCAGCAGCCAATCAGCAGAACAATGGGAAGGGAGCAAGATAGCAGCTCCCAGTAGGTATCAGAATAGCACTCAATAGTAAGAAATCCAAGTCCGGCTTGGGACTCCTCCAGTTACATGGGAGTAGGAGAAACAATAATTTAGCTGAAAGCAGTTCTAATGTGTAGCGCTGGCTCCTTCTGAAAGCTCAGACTCAGGCACAATGCACTGAGATGGCGCCTACACACCAGTATTACAGATAAAAATACATTTGTTGGTTCAAAAGAAAAATTTTAAATGGTAGAATGAATTATTTGCTATGTAAAAAGTGAAATTTCCTCCAGTGCCGTCAATCAAGCTCCTCTAAGCCCAATTCAAATACCTTGTGGATCCCTTTATTGCTGCCACCGCCTCCTTAAGGCCCAGCCCAAAACCACATGGGTTCCTCCAATGAGGATCATCCCCTTCTCTAAGCCCAGCCCACTATCATTCTGGGTCACCTATGTCCCTACCTTTAGGGTTCCTCCAGAGAGGGTTACCCTTTTTTTAAACAGAAGATATTTATATCTCTTAAACACAGAGCATTGCCTTAAGACAAAAAAAGTTTACATTTTAAATCAAATTGAACACAATATTTAATTTTTTGGCAAATTACTATTTTCCTATTACTCGGTGCGAGCTACACATAATTAGGTATCCTTAAGGCAAGATACTAGAAAATATCTCCTGAGGGTCAGTGCTTAAATAGCTAACAAGGAAGGTTAGGGTGGGGGGGAGGACAAAAAAGCACACTATATACTACAGGTATATACCCATAACTATTTAAATATGGAGTATTTGTCCTTTTGGCTCCTTAACCTTAACTTCTGTTTTTTTACCATACCACCTGAAAATGTCAGCAAAAGAGCATATCAGCTAGTTGTCCTTTAGCTAACTGTCAGTGCAGCCTACATGCCATATGTGCGTGCAAATGGATTGAACAACTTCACAAAAATGACGGGGTAGAAGAGCTCATTTATTATACGTTGGAAAGTTGCAAAGGACATCCTTTCATGCCTTCCAACTTGCCGGCTATGAATAAGCTATGGAGCGCCAGGAGCCCATATTTGCTCTGGTTGTAGTAACCAATTGCAACCAGTCTACAAGTAGTCTCTACTGGCCTGCTCTAATAGCAAGCATCTGATTGGTTGCTCTGGCTTAGCCAATGTGGAGGTAGATTATGTGTGTTATTACATTGCCAAAAATTGTCAGCCACCCACTTTAGCCAAATACAAATTGCTGAGCTTTCAATATAGGTCATAGATCATGTGCAGAAAGTACAGAAAGTACAGAAAAGGGGGAAGTTATAGATTTAGATCTCTGAAACGGGCATGTTGAAACTGCTGATCTCAAGCAATTATTTCATTACAAATCCTATTATTATCAGTCATTGCATTTGGCACATCGCTGCACAAGGCAGAAGCAAATTTATCTCAATAAAAATGTGCCCATCCAGCTGGTAATGGAGAAGGCCTATAGGTGAAAGAATCTGACTGAGGGACACTGAAGGCCAGGGTCCCAGTCCTGGAGTCAGCACTTTGTGAACCTGGGCAGGTCACTTAATCCTTTTGTTTTCCAGCATGGTCATTTATCAAGCATTTGCTAAACAAGCTGCCATGTTTTTCTTTCCTAATCCATAGTAGCACTTTATTTACCCAGCATAAGTGGAACCAGGGTGCATCCAATTTGCGAACTTCCATGCTGTCCCTCCCTTAAACTTATCTGGTACTAAATGCATGTGGTTACTGCAAACCCAAAGTAAATATTGTGAAAAAAATTATATATTATATACACACAAACTGTGGGACCTGAAGGGCCCCACAAAGCTAAGTGGCAGATACAGTTTTGCACAGTAGCATCTCAGAGGAAAGGAATACATTTGTCCACACTGCCCCATTCCACCCTAGCCCCTATAAGGCCCTCAGACCACCTACTTTAGCATACATTTGGGCAAATCTGATGGGAGTGTAGCAGATACATAATTAGAGGTCACAGAGAGATATGTAGGTAACCCTATATCAGTTATAATAATAATCAGCTTGCACCATTCCCCAGAGGCAGCTCTTCTTACTGTACTGATGTAGTCATGCTGGAAAAACAAGATCTATACTCATGTTTATTGATCCAAAATGGCTCTGTGAACAGCTTGAGTTACACTCCCTACATTTCCAGTCAACTAAAAATATACTGAGGCATTTAATTAAATATTAACGTGCTATGGTGCCAGCATCCATAGTTGGCCAATAAACAGCTCTGGAGATCGGATAGATGTGATAAGTAAAGCTGGCTAACTACTATATATAATCCTATATAATGATTAGCAGTTTTCTAATGAAAGGCCATCTCTTGGTATCCTCGCACAACAGAAATGTCACCTTCACTGGAATGTCATCTTTCCAGGGTTTCCTTGACTAGGCTTGGGCTTAGGTTAAACATTCACTCAGAAACTAAATTTAGTCTTGCCAAATAAATCAAGAAGATCCTAGCAGAAACGCCATATTTGCCAACGTGCATCATTTTAACGTTCTATATCTCACTACCCACAATGCATAGAAAGGGGGAGTTTGGTTTTCTATAGAATTTGCAAGTTTGCTAGTAACCTGTTTGCTTTCATGCACCGAAGTCACCATATGCTAAACACATATTTGCACTACAGAAAACTTCACAGTTATAAACATGCAGCATGAGTGACTTTGTCACAGGTATTCCTAATAAACATGTTTTTAAAAAAAGCCACTTGGAAAATTCCACAAGAAAGGTTATTTAGAACATAATGAAAGAACATTTATGGGATGCTAGTGCAAATAAGGGGTACATTTGCGTTTTTTGGACTTTATACTTGTGTTGCTATGTTGACTATACTTGTATTAGTTGTGTATTAGTCACACTAGCCTCCTGGCTGTGCAAAGCCTACTAGAGTAACAACTATGATAATAGCCTCTGGGAAGGGACCGTGGGATAGCAGGTATAGTAGGGAGAGATGGTGCCTATAGTAACAGTGGGGTGGGGGGGGATAATAGCCTCTGGGAAGGGACTGGGGCTGTGGGATAGCAGGTATAGTAGGGAGAGATGGTGCCTATAGTAGCAGTGGGGATAATAGCCTCTGGGAAGGGACTGGGGCTGTGGGATAGCAGGTATAGTAGGGAAAGATGGTGCCTATAGTAGCAGTGGGGGGATAATAGCCTCTGGGAAGGGACTGGGGCTGTGGGATAGCAGGTATAGTAGGGAAGATGGTGCCTATAGTAGCAGTGGGGGGATAATAGCCTCTGGGAAGGGACTGGGGCTGTGGGATAGCAGGTATAGTAGGGAGAGATGGTGCCTATAGTAGCAGTGGGATAATAGCCTCTGGGAAGGGACTGTGGGATAGCAGGTATAGTAGGGAGAGATGGTGCCTATAGTAGCAGTGGGATAATAGCCTCTGGGAAAGGACTGTGGCTGTGGGATAGCAGGGATAGTAGGGAGAGATGGTGCCTATAGTAGCAGTGGGGGGATAATAGCCTCTGGGAAGGGACTGTGGCTGTGGGATAGCAGGTATAGTAGGGAGAGATGGTGCCTATAGTAGCAGTGGGGGGATAATAGCCCCTGGGAAGGGACTGTGGCTGTGGGATAGCAGGTATAGTAGGGAGAGATGGTGCCTATAGTAGCAGTGGGGGGATAATAGCCTCTGGGAAGGGACTGGGGCTGTGGGATAGCAGGTATAGTAGGGAGAGATGGTGCCTATAGTAGCAGTGGGGGATAATAGCCCCTGGGAAGGGACTGTGGCTGTGGGATAGCAGGTATAGTAGGGAGAGATGGTGCCTATAGTAGCAGTGGGGGGATAATAGCCTCTGGGAAGGGACTGGGGCTGTGGGATAGCAGGTATAGTAGGGAGAGATGGTGCCTATAGTAGCAGTGGGGGGATAATAGCCTCTGGGAAGGGACTGGGGCTGTGGCACAGCAGGTATAGTAGGGAGAGATGGTGCCTATAGTAGCAGTGGGGCATAATAGCCTCTGGGAAGGGACTGTGGCTCTGGCACAGCAGGTATAGTAAGTCCCTGTATTATCACTGCTGAAGTTGTTGAAAGATCCATAGTAAGGGTGGAGACACACGGAGCTACTAGTAGCAGCAACTTTAGTGGCAATTCCCAGTATTGTCTATGGCAGGTATTTTCTGGCGTTTAGTAGAAGTGACAGGTAGCTACTACTAAGTAGCTCTGTGTGTCTTCGCCTAATAGGTTGCAGTGAGACACTTTATTGTTTCCCACATCATCTAGTATTAATATTAAAAAGGAACCACCTGCTTCCACTTTGAGTGTCTGCCACTCGCTCATTGAGATTGCAAGAATGTCTCCTGTCTGGTCTAGGCCTAAAGCCAGCCATATCTGCACAGAGTTGGTTAGGCAAGCGCCTTGTGTCAGTTGTATGAAAATCCTGAAGAAGAGCCTCAGCTTTGATCACTTGAATGAATACAACAATAGTATCTGGCTATCACCTTGTATGGCCACTCATACAGTATTGGTCAGTACCTTACAATCAGCACGTGAAGGCAAACATTAAGCAGTAGCAAAAAATAGTTTGAACAGAGTGTATTTTTAATCACAATATAAAGTTAGACTTTAGGGTTGTTTGCTCAGGAGTTCCTTATCCAACATCTCCTGTACAAAGAGTACATTACTCTCTGGGTCGGTGGCGCTGCTCCTAATGGCAGGTAATCATCTGATGAGAACATTTATACCTTTCACCTACATAGTACCGCAGGCCCATGCCAGTGGGAAACACAGCCCAGCACGTGTACCCTTGAAGCCAATGCCTTTGAAAAAGGAATAAACAAGTTGTTATTGGAAGGGTGACTGCACGGTTTACACGTCCCGCATTCCTGTTGTCCAAGAATATCCCGGCAGCAACTGGCCTGCAGGGAGAAGCTGACCTTGCATCCATGCTTAATGGGGATAGGAACTCAGGATTGATTGAGGAAGCTTTTTTGGGGATGTGGGCAGAGGGCTTGCTATTAGGAGAGGAAAAATTCCAAGATCCAGGAGCAAAGTTTACCAAAATAATAACATGTTAGAATTGTTCTAAAACGATGTACTTTTTTTATTTGTTCGGCATTAAAGAAAAACTATACCCATGTAGGTCTCTATAAAAATATATTGCATTGTGTAACCCTGCTTCATACAAATACATTTTTTCATAAAAATATACCTTTTAGGAGTATGTGCCACTTGGTAATCCTAAATAGAAAATTGCCATTGTAAGTACTAAGGGCCGCCCCCTGGCATCAAATAATTCATGGTGTACACAAACAAACCACAGGCACACATACTGTACATATTAGATCACATCAGCCAATGAATGGGCAGAGTTCTGCCTTTTGCTCCCACACTACTTCCTGTTACAGTTAGAGCTGCATTATTTCCTGTCAGCTGATCTCTGAGGGAGCACACAGCCCATCACTAAATGGCGGCTCAAGGGAAAGGATGTAAAAGGGCAATATTTACTGATATATATTCCATTTGATGAGATTCTTAAATAGGCCACTTATTATGATATAAACTATCTGTTGGTTAACTATTCACTCTGGGGGTATAGTTTTTCTTTAAATAACAGCCTAATAGTATTTTCATAATTTTAGATGACGTTATTTAACGGAGAAATAAAGCTAAACAAAGAATAACTTAGACTTATTACACAATATTATTTGGCCTTCTGTACCAGGCCAAGGTGACTGCCCCACTGTAGCCATGGAGATCTGGGCCCATAAAGAGGCCCACAGTAGAACCCCATCTTCTTCTCTGCTGATTCACAGCAGATGGCAAGATTAACAAGTTAAAATAAGTGGGTGAGCTCAGGTGTTAGTTGGTAGGTCTATCCTGGGACAATATGGCTGATGCCCTGTTAAGGAGCTGTCATCTGTGACATATGGTTGGCAACAATATAGCAGAATTAGCTCTTTATATGTAGATTATTATGTGCAAAGCTTGTTAGAAAAAGCAGGGAATGATTTGGGGGTAGTGTGGGAAGCCATATTGTGGAGAGCTTTGATGGCTGGTGCTATAGGGAGCAAGTGGTGACACTGGTAGAGTGGAGTAGCAGCCAAGAAGTGGCATTTAAGGTGAATTACTAGAGCAGAGACTGTCTGTGAAGGGGGAAGGCCAGACAGTAGGCAGTTGCAGTAACGGAGGGAACTCGTGCCGTAGTGGCATCTGCTCTGATTGCAGTGAGTATTTAAGCAATGTAGCCCTGGGTGGAAGTGAGAGGTCTCAGAGAGACAGAGAATGCTGGGAATGAAGGAGAAGGCCGAGCCAAGTCGACACCTAAGCAGGCAGCGTGTGAGGGTGGGGGATTGTTTATAGTCATGTATACATCAATCAGCTGAGGACAGGGCAGAGAGGCAGCTAGGGACATGGGAAAATATAAGGATAATGTGTAGAGCAGGAAGCGTATCCTCACCATTCAGCCGGTACTGAAATTCAGTCATGTAATAAGGGTGCCAACAGACCACAAGTAGGTAGTGAGATAGACAGTAAATGGCATTGCTGGCATGACTGCAACACCCAGACTTACCTAGGGCTGGAATCTAAGGATAAAATGCCAGAAAATGGCTAAGATTGCATCCGTTTTCGATAAAGGGGAGTGTGTTGCTTATGGTACATGGTGACTATCATCCTAAACCATGGCCCTCTGCTCATTCAGGCAACAGTTCCTCACATTTCCCATCAATTTCGATCAAACACAATGAAGACCTGATAGGGATAATGTCGATATTTAGAAAATACATTGAGGCCAAGCATTATGCCTTTGCTCTTGTCAAGTTCCATTAACCTACAGGATCTTTTATAGAATGAAAAACTAAAGCCTAAAATGAACATGGCTACAAATGCCTATAGCAACCAATCAGCCCAAAGCATGATGGGAGCTAATGGGGGTGATTTTCAAAGGCACAGATCTTCACTGCTAAATGGCCGAGTGGTCTTGGACTTGTGCAGAAGCCCAAACAGGGTTTAGCATTTCTAATCCGATTCTTTGTTGTACCTTACTCCTTCATAATTTCATCATGAATTTCTTTTAAAAAATGTGTAGAACATCATTAGCATATATTGGTTTCTTAGTGCAACATAAGCTTGCCATAGAAAGCTCCACTGTGTAGTGGAGAGAATGTCAAATCCAAAATGTCTTGAGGGATAACCACAGTCTTAGCAAACAAAGTACAAATCTTACCCGTAGTAAAGGTGGGTCTGGGTGCTCATGCCCCAGACCTTCAGCTTAGGGAGCCATCATGGAGAAAATCACATATAGGAACGATATAGGCAGGAGCTCCGAATTCCCAAAAATATGTATCAAAAAGCAGCCATATTGTAGTTAAAAAATATAAAGTTTATTTAGTCCATATATAAAAAAACAGAGAAAGCCTTACGCATTTCGTACCAATAGGGTCATTTTTGATACATAATTTTGGGAATTCAGAGTGCCTGCCTATATCGTTCCTCTATGAGAGAATGTCAAACCCTGGCTAAGTAAGGTGGCCAAAAATAAGTTTTTTTCCTTCACCAGAACACAAGTATATGAAAGATTCCCACATAATTATAAGGCAGAATCAGAATTGCTCACGAGAGATAGTTATAGTCACGCTGAGGCCATTGTTCAGCATTCTGGTGTATAATTAAGCTGAGAGTATATCATACACAGTAGACTGACCCATTTAGCTGTTACTTTTCAACCATTGCTATATTAACGCTTTTGGGGGTTCCCATAAGATGTCCAGATAGGAAATGTACCAAAACTCACATTGCTAGACTTGTGCTTCTCCCCAAAAGTCCTATAAATGCCCCATATGTTCTTATCCAGGGCCCTTTCACTACCACATAGAGCATAAACGTATAAATAAAAAAGCCTGGCACCTGTGTGATTTAGCCATGCTTTAGCCACCTAATTGTGACTTGCACATTTACTAAAATGGAAAGTAACATGAGCATAGAGTGACAGGGACAGATCAATGATGCACTCTAACAGTTCCCTCCGTGCAACTCTAAATAACTCTCCCCCTGGTGCCAGAGACAAGCAGAGTAGCCTGCATGTCATAAATATCTATCTCTACTGTCGTTATTCATTTTAAATGGTATGAAAAAGTGTTAATTGCTAAAATTGGTGCACATGGCAACATCATTGTGTGTACCACAAAATCCTGGTGAGGAACTCAGTGGCATAACTAGAGACCTGCCCTCTGTGTAAACACTATAGACTTCCATCCTCCATTTATCTTCCATTCTTGTACTCCTTGTTTCCTATGGGATCCATGGGTGGTACGGCCCAGGGGTATTCCCCTGCACCCACGGTAGTTATACCACTTGATGCACTAATACATGGGCAAAATTTTAACCCTTATGCAATTTGCTCCCAAATCCCTATGCATGGCAGAATGGCAGGGTGTGGTCATTGTCAAGGGCAGGTTTTAATATAGGGTTCTCTTTCTATTGCTGACTATACACCATGGCTTACAATATATAGACACTAATGCATAGGCGTGCTAAGTGCATAGATACTGACACTGAATGCTACAATGACATGGCGCTAATACATTCTGGATCCGTGTTTTGCTGGTTCCCTGCTGTTGGCGCACTCGTGCAGGTTCATGTTCCTGTATAGGTCATGCCGAGCTCGTCCCATTGGATGCAGGCGGAGGGTGTGGCACCCACCCACTAATACATAATTTCATATTACCTAAATGCTTTGTTAAATTGTTTTTAGTCAAAAGTCTAATTATAATTAGTGGTAATCATAAATACATAATCATACTTGCCTGTGCGTGTTGTCTAGCTGTTGCTTTCAACTTACAAGTCCCAGTTTTCACTTTATTTTGGAGCAGTCATCCATCTAAAATAACAATGACAAAGTGGACTCTTGGCACTTCTTTTTGTCATTACCCAGAAAGCATGTGTAGTCTTTGCTTGGTTGCTGAACCAGTGAAGAGTAAAATAAGAGGTTGCAAGAGAGAGCTTAATGAGATTCCCAGAGGTATAAGCTAACCTATGCTGAAAGTAGGTACACAGAAAAAACTTTGCAACAGGCAGCACTTTACCAGGGCTATCAAAATAGCCAACCTGACCCTGTTTGAGCTTAATTTCCCAGGATGGGTGCAGGAGAGCCAAGGAGCTTGAGACGTAAGATTGCGCTGGGGAGGGTGGTTGGGGGCAAGCTCAGTTGGCATAGAGGACAAAAAGAAGCTTCACCAAAAATACTTACCAAAAAGGAACTTTTTCTTGCCAGATCAAGCATCATTTCTTGTGTGAAAAATGCTACATGTACAGAAATACACAAAAAGAAAGGTTGTGGGAGCACTCCAAGGCTAAACAAAATATAGGAGTACATTGGAGTGCAACTGATCCGGCCAAATTAGCTACCAGCATACAAAAGAGAGGGGACTTATTAATTAAGTGAAGAGTGCTCAGACTTATACATTGGGGAGACAAAACAACCTCTCTGTAAGAGAATGGCCCAACATAGGCGGGCAAACTCCTCAGGACAAGACTCAGCGGTCTATCTACACCTCAAAGAAAAAGGTCACTCTTTTGAGGACAGTAACGTGCATATTTTGGACCGAGAGGACAGATGGTTTGAAAGAGGTGTGAAAGAGGCCATTTATGCCAGCCTGGAAAAACCATCCCTGAACAGAGGAGGGGGCCTGCGACACCGCTTGTCACCAACATACAATGGCGCGTTGACATCCTTACCCCGGCAGTTTCACAACAGTTCACACTTCCAGTCATGTACTTTGAAGGATTAACACCTTCATCAATGAGAATCTTGGTACCATTGTGATTGGATCATACCTTCTTACACCTGTCAGTTTCAGCTAACACCTAACTGAACAAGTTCAATGGAACCATTGTGATTGGATGTCTGTGACTCTACTACCATCAAGAGTTTAAATACCGGGGAATTCCCTACCAGTCATTTGAACTGAAGAAGCCACTCGGATGAGTGGTGAAATGTTTTCAAGAAAAACTCAGAAAAGTCCAGTTGTTTTAGACTTAATTCTACTAGATACTGTATATCATGACCTGGATGAATGAGAATCTTCATAGACTTATTAATGCACATTCTCTGGTTCCCTGATCATTGGTAACAGTATCTATGCAAGTGAATGTATTGTCAAAAACAAGGGGTTTTAGTATGAAAGTTATGATCATAATATGGGCAAGCCGCCATACCAAGCTTCAAGTATTCCAACAATGGATGATTAGGCAAGAGTGAAGCTGAAAGGCCATTTATGACTTTAGAGAATGTAAGGGAAATAAACTGTGGAAAATAAATATAGAATGTTCCCTTAATACACTAACGAGCAAATGAATGAATACATAAATAATAAAGATATGGCTGTCCTATAACTCTCTAAACGCCATAGGCTTTGGTTCAAGCCACAATGTGTGTTGGCGAGACTTGAATAACAGGGAATTGCCCTGAAAATGTAGCATCAATGTTGCTGGCATGGTGGAATTTCCTTGTCAGCACCATCGATTTCCCAGTCTATGGCAGTGACCCCCAACCAGTGGTTAGATGTTGCTCTCAGTGCCCCCAAACCAGGTAGTTATTTTTGAATTCCTGACTTGGGGGCAAGTTTTGGTTGAATAAAAACAAGAGTTACTGCCAAATAAAGCCCCTGTAAGCTGATAGGGTGCATAGAGGCTGCCTAATAGCCAATCACAGTCCTTATTTGGCTCCTCCATGAACTTTTATGGTGCTTGTGTTTTTACATTTGACTGTGGCTCACTAGTAAGAAATATCGGGGACCCCTGGTCTATGGCATTAAGCCCTAGAAGACAACTAGCTTGTTCACACCTATATGGTGGGCCCTTTATGGTAGTGTTTAGATGACACAGGGGCAAATTTGGGCAGTAACCTATAGCAACCAATCAGTGATTACATTTTTCCAGCCAGCTGCAGATATAACAATGAAAGCAGACTTCTGATTATTTGCCATGGGTAACTGTCCATGTTCAAAATTGCTCAGTGTTTATAAATGACCCCAATATGTGGAGAAGTGTAATCACTGGGTCTGAGTGCAGTCTGTTGGTTTCAGGGGTTTGTGCATCCCCCAAATCTCAGATGGGACCTTACCTTGAACATATAGTTCAGTTTGGGTTCCAGTTTATAGGAAAGTTTGTTATTGAGCTGAAAAAGGTCCCAGAAGTGCAACCAGCTTATTATGGAATCATTCAGTATGTGATTAACATAGCTCTTTGTGAGTAATTTAATTTAAGATGATTCTTAGAAGAAGTATAATGACAAATGAATAATACTTTAGAGACAGGTCCTCCAGGGTGGAGATTGATTGAATTGCACAGTATATCATTTAGGCCAGCAAAGACATGCCACAATTAATTACTCAATAACTATTTGTGATAAACTTGCAGGAATATATAGTCATAATAATGCCATATATAATATAGTGATATTTCCCTTTACTACTGAAATACATTCATACCTGGGCTACACAGTCCACTCCAGCTATATTGGTTGTAGCGAGCCCATTTGAAGAACAAAAGGTTGGAGTTGTTTGGGCACTAGCCATAGGCTTATAGGCCATTGTAAATAGAGCACTGTACTTAATGGCCCCAAGCCTTGCCCTGGACCGTCATAGAACATGCACTGGCTCTGGGTATGGGGCAATTGCTTTGTGAACAGGGTTGGATGGGCCGCCTAGTGGCCCTGCCTGTTGCCGCTCCCCCGGTGTCCTCCCCTGACGCGTTTCACTTATGCACGTGAGGGGGCCCCTGCAGGGGGTTGGGGGGGTGCTGTGGGGGACAGAGCATGATGGAGGACGTGTTCGGCAGGGGTGCCGTGGGGGGTACGGGACCCCTGGGGTGGTAGCCCCGGTGGGCCATGCACTCCCTAGTCTGACCCTATTTGTGAATGGGACTCTATTAGGTGCAAATACATCCCTTTTGAATCTCCAGAACTTAATCTAACCCATAGTAAAAAGGTCCTAATATTTTCACTCCCACTATTCCTGCCACATACTACAAAGTACAGTACATATAGATTTCACAGTAGCACCGGGACCCTCCAAGAGCATTACTTCAGAGGCACACAGTGCCCTCTTACTTAACCGCCCTCCACATGCCACGGAAAGTTCTTTTACAGCTGCAAAAGTATTCGACTCCCTTACTTAGCAAGCATCTCTCCTGCACATTTAGGGCTAGATTTATTAAGCGCTGAGTAGAGTGCTGTCAGGAAAAGAGCTCCGATTACTCTGTAAAACTTTGTAGCTCGGTTATTAATGGTTGTTTTGGAGCACGGATGTAAACCTGTAATTGGTAAATCACAATTAGTGGAGAAGTCATGGTTCATGGGTTAGAGGGGAAATATTTCCTATTCATATAAAGGGTATATATTCCACATATTTTCCATTAAGCAGCCATTACAGTATTAGGCTGTTACATAACAAGCTTGGAATGATCGAGACGTAGGTATCCTAGTGCAGTTATTGTGTTTAAATAAAGTACATTCTTAATTTTTAAGAACTGTTTTTAAAGGAAAACTTTACCCTTGAACAATGTAGGTCTTTCTAAAAATATATTGCATACAACAGCTTATATCTGGGTGGGCTCAATAATATAGGGATCGGGATGCACTGAGGAGACTTCATTGGGCTGTAGATGTTTTCTGCTCTCTCCACTGGTCTACAATGGAATCGGATTATTAGACAGGATGCAAATCACTTAGATCAGCAATTAGATCAGTTCAATTTGGCCTAAGCTTTTCCTCAGTCACTAATTATACCTGTTATTGGCACACTATTCTGTTACAAGCTGTGTCAGTTTGTCCAGCGCTGCACTTTGTGAGAGATCATTTGGGCCTTCAGCCTGAATGTATGTAACAATAACCCATAAGGTTGCCACCTTTTTTTCTTATTACACCAGCCTTTGGGCTAGGGTAGTTGGTGGAGATGTAACATGGGGCAGGGCAATAATGTCATAGGGTGGGAAAATGGGCAGAGTGGACTGGGACATGGGTGGGGTATAGGCAGGTGTGTACTTATCCTTTAGCGGAGGACTGGCTAGGTAGTAACCGTATCAACCCACAGTCCAGTTGGATACCGTACAGCAGTGATCCCCAACCAGTGCCTCTGGGGCAACATGTTGCTCCCCAACCCCTTGGGTGTTGCTCTCAGTGCCCCCAAACCAGGGAGTTTTGAATTCTTGACTTGGGGGCAGGTTTTGGTTGAATAAAAACAAGATTTCCTACAAAATAAAGCCCCTGTAAGCTGATAGTGTGCATAGAGGCTCCTAATAGCCAATCACAGCCCTTATTTGGCTCCTCCATGAACTTTTATGGTGCTTGTGTTGCTCCCCAAGTCTTTTTACATTTGACTGTGGCTCACGAGTAAGAAAGGTTGGGGCCCCCTGCTATACAGTATCGACCAGTGTACTGCAACCTTTAAACTGGATATATTTAGTAATGAGACAAATAGTTCAAAAGGAGCTGACAACTTTTTGTACTCAATAAAAAACATTCTGCAAAACCTTTCTAAGCATAATTACTTAACCACATTTCCCTTGGTTGTAAATATCATCATTGCAACAAGCGCAGAACCTCATGAAACTTCCCTATAAACGTAACAAACACTGCAGTTACTAAAGCAAACCCAGGCTGCTCATTGGGGGAAGTTTTGATAGGAGTGGTAACTTCAGTGCAGATTCTTGTACTTTTCTCCCTATTGTTTGTTACAAATGTACTGTTGCAAAATGTACCGACAAGGAGAAAAGCTAAATCTTGATAAACAGAGCATGTTGTTCGGGCTTGTCCTGGCCCACATGTGCTAAACAGATGCTCCCACTTCATTCCCACTCCCATTCTGAGCCCTTAGTCTCTCACGTAGACAAATGATTTGATCTTAGCAAGCTTAGTTAGCAAGCTAAAAATGCCCAGTGTTTATAAATGAGCCCACTTTGTTCATATAAAGATAATTATTTTGCTATGGATATCTATTATTATTTTTATTCTTTATTTATATAATGCCAATGTATTCTGCAGTGAATGAGAGAGATTATTCGTCATTCTTATAAACCCCTGCCCCGGTGGAGCTTACAGTCTTAGGTTCCTATCACATTCACACACACTTGGATCAGTTTTAACCGGAACCAATAATCTGCTTGTTTGTTTGGGAGAAAACTACAGTACCTGCACGCAAACCCAGTGGAGGAGAACATAGAACTCCTTGCACATAGTGCCCTGGCTGAAATCAAAGCAGTATGGCAGCTACAGTGGCTTGCAAAAGTATTCGGCCCCCTTGAACTTTTCCACATTTTGTCACATTACAGCCACAAACATGAATCAGTTTTATTGGAATTCCACGTGAAAGACCAATACAAAGTGGTGTACACGTGAGAAGTGGAACGAAAATCATACATGATTCCAAACATTTTTTACAAATAAATAACTGCAAAGTGGGGTGTGCGTAATTATTCAGCCCCCTTTGGTCTGAGTGCAGTCAGTTGCCCATAGACATTGCCTGATGAGTGCTAATGACTAAATAGAGTGCACCTGTGTGTAATCTAATGTCAGTACAAATACAGCTGCTCTGTGGCGGCCTCAGAGGTTGTCTAAGAGAATATTGGGAGCAACAACACCATGAAGTCCAAAGAACACACCAGACAGGTCAGGGATAAAGTTATTGAGAAATTTAAAGCAGGCTTAGGGTACAAAAAGATTTCCAAAGCCTTGAACATCCCACGGAGCACTGTTCAAGCGATCATTCAGAAATGGAAGGAGTATGGCACAACTGTAAACCTACCAAGACAAGGCCGTCCCCCTAAACTCACAGGCCGAACAAGGAGAGCGCTGATCAGAAATGCAGCCAAGAGGCCCATGGTGACTCTGGGGGAGCTGCAGAGATCTACAGCTCAGGTGGGGGAATCTGTCCATAGGACAACTATTAGTCGTGCACTGCACAAAGTTGGCCTTTATGGAAGAGTGGCAAGAAGAAAGCCATTGTTAACAGAAAACCATAAGAAGTCCCGTTTGCAGTTTGCCACAAGCCATGTGGGGGACACAGCAAACATGTGGAAGAAGGTGCTCTGGTCAGATGAGACCAAAATGGAACTTTTTGGCCAAAATGCAAAACGCTATGTGTGGCAGAAAACTAACACTGCACATCACTCTGAACACACCATCCCCACTGTCAAATATGGTGGTGGCAGCATCATGCTCTGGGGGTGCTTCTCTTCAGGAGGGACAGGGAAGCTGGTCAGAGTTGATGGGAAGATGGATGGAGCCAAATACAGGGCAATCTTGGAAGAAAACCTCTTGGAGTCTGCAAAAGACTTGAGACTGGGGCGGAGGTTCACCTTCCAGCAGGACAACGACCCTAAACATAAAGCCAGGGCAACAATGGAATGGTTTAAAACAAAACATATCCATGTGTTAGAATGGCCCAGTCAAAGTCCAGATCTAAATCCAATGGAGAATCTGTGGCAAGATCTGAAAACTGCTGTTCACAAACGCTGTCCATCTAATCTGACTGAGCTGGAGCTGTTTTGCAAAGAAGAATGGGCAAGGATTTCAGTCTGTAGATGTGCAAAGCTGGTAGAGACATACCCTAAAAGCCTGGCAGCTGTAATTGCAGCAAAAGGGAGTTCTACAAAGTATTGACTCAGGGGGCTGAATAATTACGCACACCCCACTTTGCAGTTATTTATTTGTAAAAAATGATTGGAATCATGTATGATTTTCGTTCCACTTCTCACGTGTACACCACTTTGTATTGGTCTTTCACGTGGAATTCCAATCAAAATTGATTCATGTTTGTGGCTGTAATGTGACAAAATGTGGAAAAGTTCAAGGGGGCCGAATACTTTTGCAAGCCACTGTAATATGGCTATATATACAAGTATGCAAGAAATGAATGCTCACACCATAAGCCATGTAGGCAACCTTGCGGTCTACTAAAAGAAAGTAAACACTACTGTTTTCCTTGAGCTGACTGTGACAATGGACATCCTGGTTCAAATTACGCTGTAAGCCCTTAGTAGCCATGGAAAAGTCACATTTTCCTAGTGTCTCTGCACGCGCGGTTCACCCATAATAAATTGCCTTCAATACCTTCATGAGATTTCATCAGAATGCAAGTTTCAAAGTTGCACATTATTATTACTTGAATTTGTACAGTTTATTTGGAGCTGCTATACTGTTTCCTACTGAAAAACAGTGGCACTGCTGCTCATAATTAGGTTGGTGTGTTCTGCTGCTGTCAGAAGATACTGTCTCAAATGTTGCTTTATTCTAGGGCCAGAGCCCTAAAGTGGCCCTGCATGAATAAGCTTGGATATTTGGGTGGCTAAAAGACGCATGTTATGTACCATTAGCTAAACCACACACACCTAATATTAAATGCTACTGGCTGTATTTTGCCTTTGGTATAGTGAATTGTGGCCTTAAAATGCCAGTGATCATTATGGCACAGAGGACATGGTTTAAAGTCTATTCACCTCAGAACTTTCTGGGTTTCACCATTATTTTATGAGAGTCTATTAATGACTATTTCATGGACTGCAGCTCCAACATCCATCCATCCAAGCACAGTAGTAAGAGTTTAGACCAGGGGTCCCCAACCTTTTTTTTACCTGTGAGCAACATTTAAATCTAAAAAACATTAAGGAGCAAATCAAGCATGAAAAAAAGTTCCCAGGGGGTGACTAATAGAGGCTATGATTGGTTATTTGGTAGCCCCATGTGTACTGGAAGATTACAGGAGGCTCTGGTTCGCAGTGCACATGGTCTTTATGCCTCCAAAATTTGCCTCCAAGTCACAAATTCAAAAATGATCACCTGCTTTGAGGCCACTGGGGGCAACATAAAAGGGGCCACTGGTTGGGGATCACTAATTTAGACTGAGCAACAGTACAACGCAGTATAAAACCTTAGATTTAGGAAAGGTAAGATGAATGGGAAGACAAAATAAAATGAAATAAACCTCTCTGCTCTACAGAGGCTACAGACTCCCTTACACTGAACAAATTCGTATCTGGACAGTCACGGCAACCAATCAAATATTTGCTGTCGCTCTTCTACCTGCAGCCAGCTGTACGAATTTAATCAATAACTGGTTGCTGGGGTGTAACTGCCAAGGCACCCATATTCTCAACCTCCCCGAATCTGAATCTGGGTGATGCAGTTACATTTGACCACTGTTCCACTTCCTGTGTGTAAGTAATTAGGCAGCATCACCCAGTTACTCCTTAATGTTACTCCTTAATTGGGTGCCAGAGCTTTATATTGCTTAATTGCAAGACAGCACAATACACTGTTTATTACAGGAAACAGGAAGATACAGTTTTCTCAACATTTATCCACCATATAAAAAAGGCACTAGGGGTGCCCAGTTTTTGTATAAGTGATGTGCAGGTCAAGAAATCCTCGACCTAACCTGCTCGCACCTAACCCAACCTGACCCTGCTTCTTAACCTCTATTTATAGGCCTGCGCCCGACCCGCACCGCAATGATGTCACAAAAGGGACGGGGTGATTAGAGAATGGAAGAGGAAGTCGGCAGTGTTAGGTCGCGGCGGGGAGGGTGAGTGGAAGAGCTCAACCTGAACCCCCCACGACCCGCAATTGATGTGCCGAGGGTATTGGGCTGACCCGCACATCACTATTTTGAATTTATATTATTATTTATAAAGCGCTACTTATGTACGCAGCGCTGTACAGTAGAACCCATAGAAACTAGGTTTGCCACCTTACCAGTATGTCACTGGCCTGCCCAGTAGGATTGCCTCCTCTTCCCCTGCTGAAAGCTAGGCAGGGGAGTGGGCAATGATGTCACGGGGTGGGGCAATGATATCCCGGGGAGGGTGGAGTTGTGCCAATCACTGGTCGCCACGTTATAACCCCGTTCCTGTGATGTCACAGCTCAGCTCCCATGATGTCACTGTCCCGCCTGTCAATCTAGGAAAGTCCTGTCTGCTTTTCCGAACTTGACTGTCCAAGTCAAAACCAATGGCAACCCTACTGACTGGTAAAAATTATGCTTGTTATTAATAGGGAAGAAAAATAACATAAAGTAAGGCCAGGATTAGCTGTAGGATACCTCCCAACAGTGCATTTACAGGCAGGACATTTCTGATTCTTGCCCCAAAATTAGATATGGCGTCGGGTGGATTGGGGGAAAGCTTGAGGGGAACTAGGCTTGGTCAGGTTTCAACAAAAATGACTTTATTAGTAGCAGGCAAAGTCTTGCACACAGGGGTTAGATACCCTAAAGCCTGCTGGTTTGTATGCTTTATTGCAGTGGAACGTATTAGAGAAGTGACATGTCGGCTATCAAAGAGACAAATGATGTCTGGGTGTCTACACTGCTCAGTCTCAAGTGCCGAACATCACAGCACAGTTAGATATTCTGACAACAGAGGTGAAGGAGACAAGGAGCCACTCGAAGCCACTCAAAGTGAAGGGCCTTTTATAAACCATTCTGCTAAACACACACAGGCCCTTCTCTCTCTTCCCCATGGTGGCTGATGGCCTTATCAGTAGGTGACACATGTATATATGATCTGCCGGGGCTGCTGATTAGACGAGGGCCCTTTCTGCTGCAGAGCAGCCAATGGCATTCATCTCCCTGCTACTGTGTGATCTCCTACAAGCCCCATTAGATCACACTCTGCCTTATCTCAGTGCTGCAATGATGTCCCCCCCCACCCCATGCACTGCCTGCGGCACGCTTACACGGCTGCCTACGTAACCCAAGGAGTTTTATCTTAGACCTTCCTTTGTTATTGCACAAAAGACCACTATTCTTGATTTATATATATATATAAATGGATATATATGTACACTGGATAATACTATATATTAAAAGGCTTCCAAAGAGCCACACACAACACAGAAACCCCTAATATCCCTATCACTGTAATCTGTTTCTTCCAAAATTATGAGTAAATACCATTTGTATATGCTGAAATCCAGCTGCAAAACAGTTCTTCTCTTTCTGCATCATTTGAAATCCTGGCAGGGGAGAAGGGACTAAAGCACTGATGTTACAAGTTGAAACAACTTTTCCACAGCTTACAGACAGTATGTAGGAACTACATAACCCACAATGCATTCTGCTGCAATCAGGGTCGGACCGGGGGGTGAAGGGCCCACCGGGGCTCCCGTCCCGACGTCCTCCCCTGGGCGCGTAAATTTGACGCGTCAGGGGAGGAGCGGTCGGGAGGGGGAGCGCCGGCAAGGGTCAGGCCTGGCCCGCCAGGGCCCACTAGAGCTGGGGGCCCACCGGGACACCAGGAAAAATCCCGGTGGGCCCCCAGTCCGACCCTGACTGCAATGTTCTTTTTCCTATTGACATCACGTGTGCAGGGAATTGTGGGATTGGGAGGATGCAGGCTGAAGGCAGGCTGAGGACAGGCGACTACTGTTACATTTTAGTTGAGTCTCAAAGTAGTCAGCCGGATCAGCAGGGGAACAGGGGGCGGGGCTTAGGAAACTGTTCCAAACCATATTACATTAAAAATCAAAAGGCTGCATATTTTTAACTATGTATATGGCAAAGTTGCTTGAAATTATGATTACTTTTGTTTTGGTGGAGTTCCCCTTTAACTGTACTAAGCATGGTCCAGCAGAAACGCATATGTGTGCTTATATCCTGTACTGAAAGATAATGTAAACATATGTCAGCATAGGTATTCCTAGTTCTGCAGGAATATGTTCAGACGTGATAATACTGTATATGTTACCTTGCAGTAACTAAGGGGGCCTTAGGGGGCCAATTTGAAAAATTTTAATGGCTGCCCCCTTAATGCTCAGACTGCTTACAGCATGCTGACTGGGCCACAGCGCTATCCCTCCCTATGGCTGTATTTGCACCTCATGCCCCTTTTGTAAATCCACCACTGTTAAATGTGATAAGTCAAAGCCAAATACAGGTGGGGGACCTGTTATCCAGAATGCTCGGGACTTTGGGTTTTCCAGATAAGGGATCTTTTCACAATTTGGATCTATATACCTTAAGTCTACTAAAAAATAATTTAACCATTAATTAAGCCTAACAGGATTGTTTTGCCTCTCAAATGGATTAATTATATCTTAGTTGGGATCAAGTACAGGTACTGTTTTATTATTACAGAGAAAAGGGAATCATTTAACCATTAAATAAACCCAATAGGGCTGTTCTGCCCCCAATAAGGGGTAATTATATCTTAGTTGGGATCAAGTACAGGTACTGTTTTATTATTACAGAGAAAAGGGAATCATTTAACCATTAAATAAACCCAATAGGGCTGTTCTGCCCCAATAAGGGGTAATTATATCTTAGTTGGGATCAAGTACAGGTACTGTTTTATTATTACAGAGAAAAGGGAATCATTTAACCATGAAATAAACCCAATAGGGCTGTTCTGCCCCCAATAAGGGGTAATTATATCTTAGTTGGGATCAAGTACAGGTACTGTTTTATTATTACAGAGAAAAGGGAATCATTTAACCATTAAATAAACCCAATAGGGCTGTTCTGCCCCCAATAAGGGGTAATTATATCTAAGTTGGGATCAAGTACAGGTACTGTTTTATTATTACAGAGAAAAGGGAATCATTTAACCATGAAATAAACCCAATAGGACTGTTCTGCCCCAATAAGGGGTAATTATATCTTAGTTGGGATCAAGTACAGGTACTGTTTTATTATTATAGAGAAAAGGGAATAATTTAAACATGAAATAAACCCAATAGGATTGTTCTGCCCTCAATAAGGGGTAATTATATCTTAGTTGGGATCAAGTACAGGTACTGTTTTATTATTACAGAGAAAAATGAAATCATTTTTTAAAAGTTTGAATTATTATTTATTATAAAACATTGAATTATTAATTATTATTATACCCAGATAATGGATCCCATACCTGTACAATTAAGGGGCAAAGGACAAGGCATAACAGTGTAAGTTTTATTTCCACCTCATTACCACGCACAATGCATACAGAGCAAGCTTATTTGGCTCAGGCGCCTCACCATGTCACTCTGGAAATTACCAGGGTTGTTACTGTACCAGAAATGACTTTATGGCACAAATAAAAACTGTCTGATAGCAGCGTCGCACTCTCAGCCGCTCTCCCCGGCAATGTACTTAGTGAGATTAAAGCAGGATAATTGCACAACTGTATCATAAATCACAATTTCTACCAAATCCTGGCCTGTGAGTGTTGCAATAGACAACATGCACCGTGTTTTCCATTCCAGTTTCAAAGAGAAAGTAATAACACTGATATGTTTCCATCACAATAAAAGTGTTATTAGAACACAAACTCTTATTCTCTCGCCCAAGGACTATAGACCCATGATAAAGGGTTACGTGTAATAATTGTGCCTTATTATGGAAAGATATGGATAAGTATATTCAAAATATACAGCATATATATTATTATTATTATTTATATAGCGCCATCAATTTACGCAGAGCTTTACAGAATAGAGGGGTACAAAATAGATTTTAATTATAATGTTATGCTTTGATTAATATGACAGTTTGCAACAGAAACATTATTCAATTTGGACTTGACTGTAGAGCACAAATGGCTAATGGGTGTCACAGGAATATGTCTATTCTATGGGCAATAGCAAAGAAGCCACTGGGGCGTGTTGATGAGAAGCCACAACATGTTTCCCACAGCTGCAGCCACAGTGCTCTAGGCTACTTACCCAAAAAACTATTTAATATAATAAGAAACTAAAAGTTTGCCTTGGCTAATCAGATGTTTAAACAGCTGCCCAGTAAAATCTACCTGCTGTTTGGAGGTAAAGGTGTGTGGCTGGACAGAATAGGCATGGCCCAGGAGTAGCATGGAGAGCAAAAGCCTCCTGTAAATTGATTGAGAAAGGTTGGTGGTCCCTTCATTCTTTTTGCCCCCCAGCTTTTGTTATGACGGCTCAGCTTGTAGTGTTAGCCTTGCACAGCTGTGTTGAAATACAAGAAGCCAGGGTGGGGAGAGGCCTAGCAGCACAGCACATTTATGGCCCAGTTAGGAAGCCACATTACGAAATGATGATAGAACCTCATATGGTTTGTAGGACCAGGTAAAAGGGACCATAAATGGAATGCTACATAGCAGGGACAACTCCCTAGGTTTTCTTATATTCTGTTTAGAGAGATATCATAAAACTGTGTCAGCGTAGGTATACTCCCGAAACACAGCTCTGCCGGAAACTGTAAAGGCTCATAAAACCTTGAATGAACAGCGATTCTGTAGAACTCCATATGTACACCAGCCCTATACGGCTTCATTTACAATCCCCATATCCCCTCCTTAGATGACTCCTAGGCCATCTCTTCCACCACTTCCCCTGAGGCTTGCCTACACATTCACATATTGGATGAAGAAGGAGATAGATTAGGAGGTATAATATAAGTATTATAGGGCTCCTGTGGAGCTGAGTCTTGGCTGTGCATTAAAATGTGTGGGTGCTGTGCAGTATTGTATAATAATGCCGAGATAACAGTGCTGTGCCTTATGGCAATCCTTTGCAGTAAACAATATTTTTCTCAGAAAAGATATAGTGACCAATACCAATCCAAGAGGTGTAAGTGTTGGAATCCTAAGGGGTGAAAAATTGTCCCCTAATAGATGGATGATAAAGCTAAAGTCCGGTGGATTAAAAATCTGGTGCAAAGTAATGGGGGCAGTGCTGTTGGTTGAGTCCTTGGCACTGCATAGAGGGGGTGTCTAATTGCACAACAGTTTCCTAAACAGCACGGCAATGTCCAAAATAATGCCTAGTTCTTTCCATCTTTACCCCCATATGTAATAAAAGACACTAAGTTTGCCCAGTAGCAGTAACCCATAGCAACCAATATGAGGTTTGCTTTGAAACAGGTGACCAGAAAAGTCTACCTGCTGATTGGTTGCTATTGCTTACTGCTCCTGGGCAAACTAAGTGCCCTTTATTACATAACCCCCTTAGAGTGTAAGCTTTTTTGGGCAGGGCCGTCTCTACCTCTTGTATCGGTTATTGGTTTTGTTTTCTATTTGTTTAATGTATGCCCCCATTTATTGTACAGCGCCGTGGAATATGGTTTTACTATGCATGAGATCTAGCATAATTTTGGAGTAGTATGGGGGCCTGGAAATATTACATTTTTGGTTACTTTGCCCAAACAGACAATTAAAAGAGCTTAGCAGCAACCAAGGTCTTCTTTGCCCAAGTAAGAGTTAAATCTCCCCAGTTTATCATAAGAGAGAAGACACGAGTTTTGAGTACACTGCTGATGTGCTGAATAATGAAAAGCCTGAAGCCTGAGATACACAGAGTTACAGCAACTTCCCTATGTCGGCATCAGGCAGCCCATCAGCAGAGCGGGGCCTTCTCTCAGGGCAGAATAACATGGAATGATCAGTCTGCTGCCTTTAAGGGGCTCAGTGGGTGGGACAGCAGAGGGGCAATTAGCAATGGGTAAGGACTGCAGGAATACCTTTAAATGCTGTATCACTAATTACAGATATGTAATTATATATCTAAAGTACCAATAATAGATAGATATATAGATAGATAGATAATGATTGATAGATAAATAGATAGATAGATAATAGATAGATAGATAGATAGATAGATAGATAGATAGATAGATGATAGATAGATAGATAGATAGATAGATGATAGATAGATAGATATAGATAGAAAGATTGATAGATAGATAGATAGATAGATAGATGATAGATAGATAATAGATAGATAGATAGATAGATAGATAGATAGATGATAGATAGACAGATAGATAGATAGATAGATAGATAGATAGATAGATAGATGATAGATAGATAATAGATAGATAGATAGATAGATAGATAAATAGATGATAGATAGATAGATGATAGATCCAGACAGACAGACAGACAGATAGATAGATAGATAGATAGCGCTGTGGAATATGTTGACGCTTTATAAATAAATGTTATTAATAATAATAATAATAGATAGATAGATAGATAGATGATAGATGATAGATAGATAGATAGATAGGGGTCACTAACTGTGATGTTCCTTCCCTTACTGACACCACGTGTGCAGGGAATTGTGGGATTGGGAGGACGCAGGCTGAAGGCAGGCTGAGGACAGACGACTGTTACATTTTATTTAAGTCTCAAAGTAGTCAGCCAGATCAGCAGGGGAACAGGTTTCTTGAAATTATGTTTACTTTTTAAAAAGCTTACGTTGTGTTTGGGTGGAGTTCCCCTTTAAGAGTGAACAATCCCTTTAGGGCAAATAATGTACGCCTGAATAGTGGTTTTATAATTGAAAATCTTTGGTATCTTCCATCATTGACTCTTATTATGATGTCATCACTTCTCTCTCTTTCATCACTGGGATGTGTTGTGTCTGAGTACTTTTTCTTCTGTTCTACGGCACATCCCGAGGTGAACGCAGGCTGGAAATTCCAGGGACAAGATAAGCTCGCCACTTTCGCTTTGCTGTAAACCATGAGGTCGATTCTGTTTCCAAACACAGACGTCTCTCTGTCCTTGACCGCTGGTGATTCCTGATTTCACTAAAAAGCGATATCGCGTGGAATACAAAGTTCTTGTTTCCTTCCCAAAGGCTGTAAAAGGTTTTACTACTGCTGGTACAGATCCAAGAAATATCCCATGTGATACCTGTGTGGCCTTGCTATACATAGGGGCATAAGTTACTTATTTATTGCTTTCTTATGCTTGTTGTGCTTTTTGTGAAGATGTTACTGTCTCACCTGCAGTTTCAGTCTTGCCTAAACTCCATTTCTCTTGGAATAGCTGTTAACAGCCTTCCATATCACCTCCCATAACCCTCTGGTGTTATAATCCCCCTAAAAAGAAGTCCACAGGGTGCATAACCTTAAACATGGAGGGTGAATGGCTGGGACTATTACCTCAGCTTTCTCTAAGCCCACTAGAACCCAAAGCCAGCCCACCAAATAAAGATCCAGTCATTGCTTGTACTAGTAATTGTGTGCCACTCCCATAACATGGGCAAGGGCCAGGGCCAGAACTAGGGGTAGGCAGAAGAGGCAGCTACCCAGGGCGCAATGATTGGGGGGCACCAGGCAGGGGCCCCTAGTCAGTTCTCCTTTGTAATTGCTCCCGCCGCTCGTCATTACGTGGTGGGGGCAATGACCTTGCAGGGGTGAGGTGGCCAACCAGGTTGCCTAGGACGCCCAGTCAGCTTTGCCCACCCCTGGCAAGGGCTGATAGCTTGAACGTCTGAGGTCCACATGTCCCTGGAGTAGCTTCAGGCTCTTTTCCACCCTTGAAAATTTTGCACTATTACACTTTCTGCACTAGCAAAGCAACCCCCTCTGGGCCCGCTCCTATGCTAAAGTTGTAAGCGGGAAGTTGGAGAGAAGGGGCAGTATCGGGGCTACTGCCGCCCAGGAACGCCACTGTGCAGAAGGAGGGCAGAGCGGCTAAACTGTTGGGAAAACTGGGGCAAGCTGCAGGGTGCAAGAGGTAATGGATGGGATGGAGGCGGAGTGGGGGCAATTGGCGCGGGCCAGAGGCAGAACATTAGGAATTACAAATGTACCCATGCTGGCTGGTATTTTACCAGCTAGGACAATGAAATACCAGCCAGGTGGCAACCTTATCTACATCAAACACTTTAGTTCAGTTTTAGATGAAATTCACATTTACCCGAACTAATATTGAGTCGAAGTACTGGGAGCACCTAAAGGGGCAGGAGGGATGCAGGCACAATCTGATAGAAGGTGGCAGAGGGGAGTAACTGGAGGGCGCTGCTTCCCTATGGCACAGCTTTCTAGTGCCAGAAGAACAGCATGCTGGGGGTGAGTGGGCCAGAGCAACCGATTGGACAATGGCTGGTGGATTTATGAACCCCTTAAATACGGCAGATATCTAATCTGCTATCTAAAGTTCCTCTGCAGCAAAGGTATGTTTAAATGAATGAGTTTGTATAAATACAATGTTGTATTTGCAACTGACACGGATGGACACTTAGCAATTCCTGTTGTTCCCTCTGGACCCATACGTGTAGGTAAATGACATTGTTCCCAGAACTCAAGCTTTTTTTGTAAACAAGGTTACTGCAGTGCAGGGCGAGGGAGCGGTGGCTGGAAAAAGCCTTTGAAAAACACTTATTACTAAATGAGTCATATCAAGGAGCAGGCAGGGTGCTGCCTACATCAACACCTCGAAAATGATTTAGTTCCTACAGGATTAACAGTAATTTGGAGCAAGATTGCAAGCTCTTGGGTCTGTACAACTGATGGACCCATTGAATGCTATTGGGTCCTATGTCTGCACTGAAGGGTGTAGTATTTTAGCCAGCTTTGGCCTGTGTTACATGAAGTACATACAGTAAGTACTGTGCTGGATGGGGCATTGCACTATTGTGCGCTGGGAGTTACTTGCCTGCCCCAATCACTTGCCTGCCCCGTCTGAAATACTTGTATCTATAAACCAATGTCTGTCTATAATCATCTGCCATCTCTAGAAATTCTTTCATCTATTACAAAATAATAGCACCCAAAACACCTTCCTGGCTGCTCTGTAGGGTCTGGGGATGGAGGCAGCAACTAAGACAGTTTTGGTGTTTCTTGCTCTTAACAGAGCAATCTGATTGGCCAAGATAATAGTTAGTTAAAGGGGAACGCCAGCTTCCAAACCAAAATTTATTAAAGAGTCCCCACATCATACAGAAACCCCTACTATGTCTATGTATGCATTCTGTTCCTTCATAAAGTATGAATAAATGCCATTTTACATGCTAAAATCCAGCTGCAAAACAGTTCTTCTCTTTCTGAATCATTTGAAATTCTGGCAGGGGAGGAGGGACTAAAACATTGAAAAGTTGAAACAACTTTCCCACAGCTTACAGAAAGCATGCAGGAACTACTGTACATAACCCACAATGCATTGCACTGCCGTGTTCTTTTCCCTGTTGACATCACGCGTGCAGGGAATTGTGGGATTGGGAGGATACACGCTGAAGGCTGAGGACAGACGACCACTGTTACATTTTATTTTAGTGTCAGTGTATGAAACCCAGATATACTGATGGTCCATCCTGAAACCAACCAAAGGGGATAAAGGGGTAGTTCACCTTTAAACCTACTTTCAGTAGGATGTAGACAATGATATTTTGAGAGAGAAGACTCAGTGGGGATCTGAGAGGGAGGACGGACGGCAGACTGGGGGATTTGGAACAGGTAGGACTCAGCGGGAGGGTGGACGGACAGACGATCGGAGTGCTGGAGACGGGAGGGTGGACGAACGAACAGAGCGCGGGGGGGGAAGGGTTGGGGGGGTGACCAGTTTGGGCCACAGTTTGATGATGGTGGGTGGTCGGGGGGGGATGCGAGCAGTTTGGGCCACAGTTTGATGACGGGGGGGGGGCATGCAAGCAGTTTGGGCCACAGTTTGATGACGGGGCGGGTCGGGGGGGATGCAAGCAGTTTGGGCCACAGTTTGATGACGGGGGGGTCGGGGGGGATGCGAGCAGTTTGGGCCACAGTTTGATGACGGGGGGGTCGGGGGGCATGAGAGCAGTTTGGGCCACAGTGTGATGACAGGGGGGGGGTCGGGGGGCATGCAAGCAGTTTGGGCCACAGTTTGATGACAGGGGGGGGGTCGGGGGGCATGCAAGCAGTTTGGGCCACAGTTTGATGACGGGGCGGGTCGGGGGGCATGCAAGCAGTTTGGGCCACAGTTTGATGACGGGGCGGGTCGGGGGGCATGCAAGCAGTTTGGGCCACAGTTTGATGACGGGGGGGTCGGGGGGCATGAGAGCAGTTTGGGCCACAGTTTGATGACAGGGGGGGGGTCGGGGGGCATGCAAGCAGTTTGGGCCACAGTTTGATGACGGGGGGGTCGGGGGGCATGCAAGCAGTTTGGGCCACAGTTTGATGACGGGGCGGGTCGGGGGGCATGCAAGCAGTTTGGGCCACAGTTTGATGACGGGGGGGTCGGGGGGGATGCGAGCAGTTTGGGCCACAGTTTGATGACGGGGGGGTCGGGGGGCATGAGAGCAGTTTGGGCCACAGTTTGATGACAGGGGGGGGGTCGGGGGGCATGCAAGCAGTTTGGGCCACAGTTTGATGACAGGGGGGGGGTCGGGGGGCATGCAAGCAGTTTGGGCCACAGTTTGATGACGGGGCGGGTCGGGGGGCATGCAAGCAGTTTGGACCACAGTTTGATGACGGGGCGGGTCGGGGGGCATGCAAGCAGTTTGGACCACAGTTTGATGACGGGGGGTCGGGGGGCATGAGAGCAGTTTGGGCCACAGTTTGATGACAGGGGGGGGGTCGGGGGGCATGCAAGCAGTTTGGGCCACAGTTTGATGACGGGGCGGGTCGGGGGGCATGCAAGCAGTTTGGGCCACAGTTTGATGACGGGGCGGGTCGGGGGGGATGCAAGCAGTTTGGGCCACAGTTTGATGACGGGGGGGTCAGGGGGGATGCAAGCAGTTTGGGCCACAGTTTGATGTCGGGGGGATGCAAGCAGTTTGGGCCACAGTTTGATGATGGGGGGGTCGGGGCGGTTGTGAGCAGTTTGGGCCACAGTTTGCCGACGACGGGGAGGGGGTCGGGGTGGTGATGGAGGTCCAGCCCCCCAACAGTCTGAGGGGACCTTGATACGGCCCCTTGGTTCAGAAGTTTGAGGACAGCAGCAATCCGGTCGCTAGGGTCCAAATAACCCTAGCAACCAGGCTGTGGCCTAAATGAAATGTAAAAAGAAGAATAGGAGGATGTAATTTAAGCTCTTTTGGGCAGGACTCTTTTCCCCTCTTGTATCGGTTATTGATTGCTTTATATGTTACTCTGTATGTCCAGTGTATGTAACCCACTTATTGTACAGCGCTGCGGGATATGTTGGCGCTTTATAACTAAATGTTAATGTAATGTAATAGAAAGATGGGTAATAAGGGCAGCTGCCGCTGACTTGTACCTCACCCTGACAGCGTTTAGATGGCGTATTTTTACTTTCTGATTTTCGCAGCTTTGATGCATAATGAATGGCGAAAAAATGGTGTCATTCCATGAAAAAAATATGAATCCTGAAAATAATATGAACGTTAGTGAATGCCCCCATAGAGTATTAAAAGGGCAATAGGCAGAAAAGTAATAATTTAAAAACTATAGTTAACATAAGTTAACATGAAAGTGAATTGGTCCTGAAATAGCGCTGGCTGGCAAGAGCGCCTCCTATAGTTCTGGTTCCGGCCCAGTGCAGATACGTAGGGTACGGCAGTCATTTGCCCAAACAAGCCTAGGAACGCATGTGTCTCCCCTTAGTCCTTCCATTCACAACAACAAGGAGGCTACGTGCAATGTACACTGAGCTATATGGGGAAATCCAGCTCCAGCCAGATCTGTACATGGGCTGCCCGGGGGGGGGGGGGGCAGACAGCTGAGACCCTATAGGCCTAGCACTCTCTATACATCCTCAGTACAGACTGTTCCAACCTGCTTCCCCCTCCCACACACACTTCCTCTCAGGGAACTCGGAATGTACCAAGGCATCGAGGGGGGGGCACTATTCTGCACAGGGGCTGGCATTTCAAATACTTGGATTCCACGACAGTTCATATTTTTATTTTGTCATTCCAACCTGTTAGGATAAAGAAAAGTATAATGAATAGGAGTATAATGTGTCTGTGCTGCCTGCAAGATGGACAGATCACAGCTGTAAGGTAGAGAGACAGACAGATAGAAAGACTGACAGATAGAAAGACTGACAGACAGATAGACATACAGATAGATAGATCCCCTGCCATAGACAATACTGGGAATTGCCTCTGCTAAAACACACGTAGAAACAAATATCAGTAAATGATCAGCATTGTCTGTTTGTGTAGCCATGACAAGTAGCTGCTACTAGTAGCTCCCGGAATATTAGTAAATATGCTAACAAGACCAGGAATAAGCCAAGGGCAAGAATGACTTCTTGTTTTCCATTTCCAAGAAAGGCTGGTGTTGTTATTATGGCAATGAAATGGAAGCTATTAGCCTCCGTGCCAGGTTGGCATGCTGGGTATGGGGTGATTTACATGTCAGGGTTATTCTCTACCCATCACTGCTCTGTTTTATTCCTGCCGTGCACCCACCCCCATATATATATACACTATATATATATATATTATTCTATTATTCTGCAGCCCACAAATCCACTCATTATATTGGGGCAATATATTCCCAGAGTTAATTCCTACCCAGCCAGTACCTACATGGGAATGTTTTCTATCATTCTGTAACTGTAAAAGTCACCTTGAAATTCCTGGATCTCGTCTGCCTAACACACATATTAATGGGACATTTGTACCCACTTGTTGGAAAACAAACATCTTATTGGTTTCTGTGGGTTACTAGACCTGGTGCAAACTATGTGACTTCCATTATATATGTTACTAATAGAACTGGAAAGGGAGGATATACTCATATTAAAGGGCACATATCACCTTAAATTTGCTTCCCCCAACCCGAGTGAGGGCTCTACTAGCCAGTGGCGTAGCGTGGGCTTTCGTCGCCTGGGGCCGACCGGAAATTTGCCGCCCCTCTATTTAGTTATTCTTAAAAAAAATAGACAAAATAAAAAAAGCAGCATTAAATTTTTTTTTTTTTTTTGATTGAATTTGAAATGCGGTGCGCATGTCATAATTGTCAAAAGTGGATTCAGCTGTGCGTCCGTGGCTGCCCATGGTGGCAGGGCCGCCATCAGAAATCACGGGGCCCCTCCCATCAGTACAGGACACACAGACATAAAAAGTATTAGGGTCACCCTACCACAGTGCCCCCTAACACTATGCTGGCCAGGCCCCCCTAACGCTATTCTGGCCACGGTCCCCCCATACAACTGCCCCATAGACAGTACCCCCATACACAGTGCCCCCAATTGCCCCATACACAGTGCCCCCCACACACATTGCCTCCAATTGCCCATAGAAAGTGCCCCAATTTCCCCATAGACAGTGCCTCCAATTGCCCCATACACAGTGTCCCCATAGACAGCCCCCTCCACACAGTGCCCCCAATTGCCCTTAGACAGTGCCCCCAATAGGAAGTGCCCCCATACACAGTGCCCCAATTTCCCCATACACAGTTCCCCCATAGACAGTACCCCCCAAAGACCTTGCCCCCCCCACAGAAAGTGCCCCCATACACAGTGCCCCAATTGCCCCATACACAGTTCCCCCAATAGAAAGTGCCCCCATACACAGTGCCCCCATAAACAGTGCCCCCAATTGCCCCATACAAAGTGCCCCCAAAAGGAAGTGCCCCCATACACAGTGCCCCAATTGCCCCATACACAGTGTCCCCATAGACAATACCCCCCAAAGACCTTGCCCCCCAATAGAAAGTGCCCTCATACACAGAGCCCCAATTGCCCCATACACAGTGCCCCCAATAGGAAGTGCCCCCATACACAATACCCCACAAAGACCTGGCCCCCCCCATGGAAAGTGCCCCAATTTCCCCATAGACAGTAGCCCCCACACAGTGCCCCCAATTTCCCCCATAGTACATACCCCCAACAGACCATCGGCGGCGGCTCCTTCTCTCTTACAGGCAACAGGCGCTTCTATAAGGTTGCGCCTCGTCGCTGACGTGTGACGTCATACGCACGGGCGCAACCTTTTAAAAGCGCCTGTTGCCTGTAAGAGAGAAGGAGCTGCCGCCGCCCCTTCTGATACGCCGCCCGGGGCCATGGCCCCCTCGGCACCCCCCTCGCTACGCCACTGCTACTAGCAACACCTCTGGTAGAGGAACTTGCCAGGGTAATCAACAGAATGCCACACTTGGCCACAATTGCAAGGCTTCAGTGTAGTAGCAGTGGGATAATAGCCTCTGGGAAGGGACTGGGACTGTGGGATAGCAGGTATAGTAGGGAGAGATGGTGCCTATAGTAGCAGTGGGGGGATAATAGCCTCTGGGAAGGGACTGGGGCTGTGGGATAGCAGGTATAGTAGGGAGAGATGGTGCCTATAGTAGCAGTGGGGGGATAATAGCCTCTGGGAAGGGACTGGGGCTGTGGGATAGCAGGTATAGTAGGGAGAGATGGTGCCTATAGTAGCAGTGGGGGGATAATAGCCTCTGGGAAGGGACTGGGGCTGTGGGATAGCAGGTATAGTAGGGAGAGATGGTGCCTATAGTAGCAGTGGGGGGGATAATAGCCTCTGGGAAGGGACTGGGGCTGTGGGATAGCAGGTATAGTAGGGAGAGATGGTGCCTATAGTAGCAGTGGGGGGGATAATAGCCTCTGGGAAGGGACTGGGGCTGTGGGATAGCAGGTATAGTAGGGAGAGATGGTGCCTATAGTAGCAGTGGGGGGATAATAGCCTCTGGGAAGGGACTGGGGCTGTGGGATAGCAGGTATAGTAGGGAGAGATGGTGCCTATAGTAGCAGTGGGGGGATAATAGCCTCTGGGAAGGGATGGGGCTGTGGGATAGCAGGTATAGTAGGGAGAGATGGTGCCTATAGTAGCAGTGGGGGGATAATAGCCTCTGGGAAGGGATGGGGCTGTGGGATAGCAGGTATAGTAGGGAGAGATGGTGCCTATAGTAGCAGCGGGGGGATAATAGCCTCTGGGAAGGGACTGGGGCTGTGGGATAGCAGGTATAGTAGGGAGAGATGGTGCCTATAGTAACATTGGGGGGATAATAGCCTCTGGGAAGGGACTGGGGCTGTGGGATAGCAGGTATAGTAGGGAGAGATGGTGCCTATAGTAGCAGTGGGGGGATAATAGCCTCTGGGAAGGGACTGTGGCTGTAGGATAGCAGGTTTAGTAGGGAGAGATGGTGCCTATAGTAGCAGTGGGGGGATAATAGCCTCTGGGAAGGGACTGGGGCTGTGGGATAGCAGGTATAGTAGGGAGAGATGGTGCCTATAGTAGCAGTGGGGGGATAATAGCCTCTGGGAAGGGACTGGGGCTGTGGGATAGCAGGTATAGTAGGGAGAGATGGTGCCTATAGTAGCAGTGGGGGGATAATAGCCTCTGGGAAGGGACTGGGGCTGTGGGATAGTAGGTATAGTAGGGAGAGATGGTGCCTATAGTAGCAGTGGGGGGATAATAGCCTCTGGGAAGGGACTGTGGCTGTGGGATAGCAGGTATAGTAGGGAGAGATGGTGCCTATAGTAGCAGTGGGATAATAGATTCTGGGAAGGGACTGGGGCTGTGGGATAGCCGGCATAGTAGGGAGAGATGGTGCCTATAGTAGCAGTGGGGGGATAATAGCCTCTGGGAAGGGACTGTGGCTGTGGGATAGCAGGTATAGTAGGGAGAGATGGTGCCTATAGTAGCAGTGGGGGGATAATAGCCTCTGGGAAGGGACTGTGGCTGTGGGATAGCAGGTATAGTAGGGAGAGATGGTGCCTATAGTAGCAGTGGGGGGATAATAGCCTCTGGGAAGGGACTGTGGCTGTGGGATAGCAGGTATAGTAGGGAGAGATGGTGCCTATAGTAGCAGTGGGGGGATAATAGCCTCTGGGAAGGGACTGGGGCTGTGGGATAGCAGGTATAGTAGGGAGAGATGGTGTCTATAGTAGCAGTGGGGGGATAATAGCCTCTGGGAAGGGACTGGGGCTGTGGGATAGCAGGTATAGTAGGGAGAGATGGTGTCTATAGTAGCAGTGGGGGGATAATAGCCTCTGGGAAGGGACTGTGGCTGTGGGATAGCAGGTATAGTAGGGAGAGATGGTGCCTATAGTAGCAGTGGGGGGATAATAGCCTCTGGGAAGGGACTGTGGCTGTGGGATAGCAGGTATAGTAGGGAGAGATGGTGCCTATAGTAGCAGTGGGGGGATAATAGCCTCTGGGAAGGGACTGGGGCTGTGGGATAGCAGGTATAGTAGGGAGAGATGGTGTCTATAGTAGCAGTGGGGGGATAATAGCCTCTGGGAAGGGACTGTGGCTGTGGGATAGCAGGTATAGTAGGGAGAGATGGTGCCTATAGTAGCAGTGGGGATAATAGCCTCTGGGAAGGGACTGGGGCTGTGGGATAGCAGGTATAGTAGGGAGAGATGGTGCCTATAGTAGCAGTGGGGGGATAATAGCCTCTGGGAAGGGACTGTGGCTGTGGGATAGCAGGTATAGTAGGGAGAGATGGTGCCTATAGTAGCAGTAGGGTAATAGCCTCTGGGAAGGGACTGGGGCTGTGGGATAGCAGGTATAGTAGGGAGAGATGGTGCCTATAGTAGCAGTGGGGGGATAATAGCCTCTGGGAAGGGACTGGGGCTATGGGATAGCAGGTATAGTAGGGAGAGATGGTGCCTATAGTAGCAATGGGGGGATAATAGCCTCTGGGAAGGGACTGGGGCTGTGGGATAGCAGGTATAGTAGGGAGAGATGGTGCCTATAGTAGCAGAGGGGGGATAATAGCCTCTGGGAAGGGACTGGGGCTGTGGGATAGCAGGTATAGTAGGGAGAGATGGTGCCTATAGTAGCAGTGGGGGGATAATAGCCTCTGGGAAGGGACTGGGGCTGTGGGATAGCAGGTATAGTAGGGAGAGATGGTGCCTATAGTAGCAGTGGGGGGATAATAGCCTCTGGGAAGGGACTGGGGCTGTGGGAT
Organism: Xenopus tropicalis; assembly: GCF_000004195.4. Taxonomy (NCBI): domain Eukaryota; kingdom Metazoa; phylum Chordata; class Amphibia; order Anura; family Pipidae; genus Xenopus; species Xenopus tropicalis. The sequence goes on along the minus strand of NC_030684.2, from coordinate 128,458,884 downwards.
AGCAGGTATAGTAGGGAGAGATGGTGCCTATAGTAGCAGTGGGGGGATAATAGCCTCTGGGAAGGGACTGGGGCTGTGGGATAGCAGGTATAGTAGGGAGAGATGGTGCCTATAGTAGCAGTGAGGATGAAGTGCAGCTCTGAGCCCCCCCCCCCACTACTAAAGACACACATGGCAATGATCTCTCACTAGACATATTTTCCAACTCTCTCCCACAATCTCCACCTCTCCGGCCCCACCTTCCCAGCAGACAGAATGCTTAGCATGTCCCAGTAAGTGACTTCCATGAAACACAATTCACATGCTGCTACATGTGCCCAATCCCAGCTCCCTACCCATCCAACTCTCCAATCTGCATGGCCTAAATCACGTAGTGAATCACAATGATATGTGAACAGGGGGTGGGACTGGCAATGGGTCCGGCTCAGGCTGGATTTTAGGAATACACCCAATCCATTTCCATTCCAGGCTCAATCTCTCTTGCACATAAATCACTGATGGTTCCTGATACACACCCAGGTATAAGAATAATTCTTGGTTGCCACTAAATTCCAACTAAAAATCGCCTTAGATTAGAATATTAGCAGCATGCTGAAAGTTCATTTTAGGCAGAGCATCCAGTTTGTGGCACTTTTGCTTGGACAAGTTGCCAAAAAGAGGTCAGATTTGGCTTATAAAAATGGCCAGCTCTCCTACTATTGGTTATATAATGGGACAGTGCCATGCAGACACTTAGCAATATCAGTCAGTAGCCAATGGATGAGCTGCTTTATCAAATAACCTGAAAACCATAAACCTGTTTGTGGCCCCCTACAGGCAACTATGGGAAACTGCTGTGTACTAGACAGTGTAAATTCATTGCACTGATGAGCCTCAAGAAAGGCAAAACCGGCCTGTAGTTGGGAATCTGATCAGCTATTATCCTGGCTTCTGCTTTAAACCCAGTGGGTAAGATTTAGCCTATAGGATAAACCCATATAAATGGGATTTTTTTCAAGAGTTTGGAATTCACTCCCAGAATTCCTTTTTTTTGCTTTCATGATTAGGAAGGGGATTCATTTTGCTATTCCCTGGCATATCATTATGTTTTGTTAGGTTTAAAGAATATGACTTACTCTATATAGCAGGAGCGGACAAACTGCGGCCCGCGGGCAACATCCAGCCCATTGTTCTTTTTAATCCAGCACGCTGAGGATTGGTGTGTCTCGCTTTGTCCTGACTCCGCAAGTTTCATCACACGAGACTTGGCGTCAAGACTGCATGTAAGCGCTGGCCCGGCCCGTCAGAGGTTCGGCACCCCTATAACAGTAATGAGCTATGCCTTCAAAGTTGTCTCCAGGAGCTCTCCATTTTCTGACTTCTGTCAAGTGTCAGTGGCGCTGCACATGCTCAGTGTGTTCTGGGCAGCTAATCAGCCTTGTATTGTTACATTTATATTCTATATATCCAGTATATAGTGAGTGGGTCCCTAAGCTCAGGTAAGTGCCCACAGCACAGAGTATGGGCAGGGAATCAGCAGAAAAGAAGATGGGGGGCTACTGGGGCATCTTTGGGGGCAAAGAGCTGGTATAGAACCCCAGAACATAATGTACAGCATTTTTACCCATTTACAGCATTAGTTGTAATGCAAGTTCTGATCTCAGAATCAACCTAAAGCCATTTGTTCCAGTCATAACTGGAAGATCAGCCAGGGACACATCCATGCAAGCACTGGGGGGGGGGGTTAGAGAAACTCCATTATGACACTCAATTCCCTAAAGATGCCCCTTGGCTACTGAAGATGTGTTATGGTGTTATGATGCCCCATGTTTTCCTAATTCTCAGCATGCAGTTGTATAATCCTACAGGGAAATACCAATCCTCAGGCTGCGCGCTTCGAGGAATTGGAAGGCTCTGTTTTTAGGTTCCCGGACTGAGAAGGAAAATCGGGAGGGGGGGGGGGGTGAAGGACTTTCGAGTCAACAGTACATTGGATGTCAACATCGGCAGGGCCGCCCTGTAAGGAGCTGTTTGTACAGGTAGCCTGTGCTTTGTTACTCCAGCGCTGAGAACTCCTTGTACCCAGGCTGAATAACAGCGACGTAATGCACAAAGGGTAACACACAAGGGCGCTCATGCACAGCTCTGCTGCTAATCCCCAAACCCCTGGGGTACTATGGTCTATTAATAGGGATAGCCACACTGAAACATGTGGAATTTGCTTTTATTTCAGAGCCTTATCATGTAGCTCTCCCTCTAACAGCCCTAGCAGTCTCCTGGGACTGCACCGTGTACTTGGTAATTTCCCGTCAGTACTGTCATGGGAAAACATGGTTTTTTTTTTAAAACCCATCAGTTAATAGAGCTTCCCCGGCAGAATCCTGCATTGTAATCTGTTTTTCACAAACAGATTTTTTTATACTTAAATTTTACATGGGGCTAGCCATATTCTTAATTTCCCAGGGTGCCACAGACCTGTGCTCTGATAAACTTCAGTCACACTTTACTGCTGCGCTGCAAGTTGGAGTGATATCCCCCCCCCCCCAGCAGCCGATCAGCAGAACAATGGGAAGGGAGCAAGATAGCAGCTCCCAGTAGGTATCAGAATAGCACTCAATAGTAAGAAATCCAAGTCCGGCTTGGGACTCCTCCAGTTACATGGGAGTAGGAGAAACAATAGGTTAGCTGAAAGCAGTTCTAATGTGTAGCGCTGGCTGAAAGCTCAGACTCAGGCACAATGCACTGAGATGGCACCTACACACCAATATTACAGCTACAAATACATCTGCTGGTTCAAGAATAAAAGTTTAAATGGCAGAGGGAATTATTTTCTGTGTAAATAGTGTCATTTACAAATAAAAAGTACCCCATAAAAATCATGACAGTATCCCTTTAATGTCTCCTGGGGGTGTCTGAGCCATGAAACTGCTTTTTTCCCATTAAATGAGGACAGTGCCAAGCTTTGTGGTGAGTGGTAGCACCGGCCCCCGTCACAACATGTACTAGTCACTTGTTTAGCACCGGTCAGTGCACACCCCTTGACAAATGTGGAAAAGTAGTAAAACTGTAACCCATTGCTCCTTAACCCAGGGTCCCCAGGTGTTGCTGGACTACAAATAAAAGGATCCTCCAGGATATAATCAAGGGTATGAACATGTGGTAAGTTGTAGTTCTACAACATCTGGGGACCCATGGTTAAGAAACAGGGCTCTTTCAGGAGGTGGTTCACATTTAATTTAACTTTTAGTATGTCATAGAATGAACAATTCTAAGCAATAATTTTTAATTGGTCTTCATTATTTATATCTTATAGATTTTGTATTCTTTGCTGCCTTCTTCTCTTGTGGCTACAATTTTATTGTTTTTGTTACTTTTCATACCTTTTTTTGTATTCAGTCCCGCTCCTGTTCATATATCAGTCTCTCATTCAAGCCATTTCCTGGTTGTTAAGGTAATTTGGATCTTAGCAACCAGATATCAGAGAGGATATCTGCGCATAGACAAGCACTGATATGCAATCACATTGGTTATGGAGACGATAGCACAGGGCTAGGGGAAGTCACCGCAGAGGCCGGGGAGGGTATTAGGGCTCTGGTACACGGGGAGATTAGTCGCCCGCGGCAAAACTCCCTGCTCGCGGGCGACTAATCTCCCCGAGTTGCCTTCCCCCTGCCATCCCACCGGCGAACATGTAAGTCGCCGGCGGGATGGCAGACGCGGCGGGGCGATTTCGGGAAATCGCCGAAAAAGCCTCGCAAGTCTTTTTCGGCGATTTGCGCGAAATCGCGCCGCTGCGTCTGCCATCCCGCCGGCGACTTACATGTTCGCCGGTGGGATGGCAGGGGGAAGGCAACTCGGGGAGATTAGTCGCCCGCGAGCAGGGAGTTTTGCCGCAGGCGACTAATCTCCCCGTGTACCAGAGCCCTTAGAAGATGGAACATTAGGGCTAAAAGAGACGGGGCGATAAGTTGCCCTGATTTGTAAAAATGGCAAGGACAAAAGTGTCCTGTTATACTAGGCAACTGGGAGTCTCAAAAATAAAACTCATGCGCCCCCTGCTGTGCGTACAGAGGAGTCAAGGAAAAGAGCAAGTGCTAAGAGCACTCTGGCTGCCCCTCAGCTATACCCAAAACCTGTGGAAGGGAAAGGGGTTCCCATAGCTACCCGGCAGCATGCATTTTCTATAGGAATCTTGTTTTAAATGTTATGGCCTTACACAGGCAGATCCTTGTCGGTATCCAATCGATCAGACCTAACAGATGGATAGCATCCGAGGGGCCATGCAGGCTATGGACACCTTTTTATTGCTTTATTCATCTTAGCAGATAGTCTGAATAATCAGAAGAAGAATACACGAAGAGGAGCTGTGGCTTCACTTTCTAATTGGCCGATGTACTGGCAGAGAATTTTAGGAAAAGTAGACGGTTCGTTGAATTCTTATGAAATTCCTGTAAAATAAAGAAGCGTTGCGGGGACACCTAGTGGCTGCTCGGAGAAAGACAGGTTTATTAGGGGCCGTAAAATAGTTCCGATATTGAAATAGTGAATTAAGAATGGGCAGTTGGGCACTGTCTCAAAGCATAAGTACAGTATCAAAGAATCAAGGGAACACTCAGGACATAATATCGGCCAACAAAAGCCCGATTTACTAAGCTCATGCTGCAGACGGGTGCATATTGCCCCTTTGAATGAACAGATGATGGGACAGTGAATAATGTGACTGGTTAACGGAGAGGGATAAACGCTGCATTATATTAAACAGGATATAACCAGTTAAAAAGGTTTGCTTGGCTTCCATTTACATTCTCCTACATAGATATTTAAAGGGGAACTAACCACCCTGAAAAAAACTAATCCTCCGAGTGCTCTTCTGAGGACATTTACGATTTCCATTATTTTTTCCCTAAGTTTTTAAGGTTTTAGCAGCTAATCTAATGAATTTGAAGCAGCAGCGCTCTTGTTCTGTTTGTTAGGTTAGCCATCAGCAAATGAAGTTACTGTGCAGATAATAGTCTCAGTTCTCCTTTACATATGAGTGCTTTCTGCGCAGAACACAGCGTGTCTGATTTATAATTATCCTTCTAGAGTCCCCAGTTTAATGTCTAATAAACCTGGCCTTAATTCTTTGAATATTGGTATTGTATATATATCTATATATAGAGAGAGGTATGGGGCCTGTTATTCAGGGCTTTCCCAATAAGGGGTCTCCCCATAATTTGGATCTCCATACCTAAAGTCTACTAAAAAACATTGATACATAAAATAAACCCAATAGGATTGTTTGCGTTCAATAAGAATGAATTATATCTTAGTTGGGATCAAATACAAGGTATTGTTTTAATATTACAGAGAAAAAGGAAATCATTTTTAAAATGGAGTCTATGGGGAAATGGCCTACCTGTAATTCGGAGTTTTCTGAACAATGGTTTTCCAGATAAGGGATCCCATACCTGTATGTGAATGCTGCCCAATGGTTTAGGAAGCAATATGTGCAAGCAACGAATCCAAACCCGCACTCCCTCAGCCCTCCAACGGAAACTCACCGCTTGGTGCACAATGCTAGTGAGGGATCGGCACCCTCCCCACAGATTCCAAACAAGCAAACAGCAATGGCACTCAAGAGCTACATACGGGCCTGGCATTTCCGCAATAAAGGATTTTTTAAGGGCAAGGCCCGTATGTAGCTCTTGCCGTTGCTGTTTGCTTGTTAGGAAGCAATATGGCAATCCCAGATATATGCATCATATAAACCAGCAGAGGAATAACCAGTGTAAACATTGTCTTTTGAACTTCCCAATGAACCTCTATATAAAATGTCTATATAGTCCTGCCCAATAAAGGGTAAGTGAGCAGTGGTAATGTTCTGCAAGTGTCCGTGGTCACGTTCCTATAGCCGGCAGGAAGGAAGGTACAAACAAAAGAAACTATTAAATAAAAAAGCAGATCCTGCCGATGGCGATTGCAAGAGTAAAATGGGTTCTGTTGCCCAATGTGCGATAAAACTGGGAAATCTGCAATATAAAACAGTTTAAAATGGAATATTCTAAAACTGACTAAAATTGTCCACTGCAGGGTGCTAAGTTCATGTGGGTTTCTGGATTCCCACCCCGCAGCACCTTGTGGTGTCAATAAATGTCTGCTTGGAGCAATCCAACTGTAATGAGTTGTGGGGGATCAGTAGGTGGCTTCATCCATATTGTCATCGCTGTCACCGCCAAAGTCCTCGCCGTTATCAAAATAGGACATGATGTAATCCGTCTCCTAGAGACAAGGGATACGAAAGATTTTAGCCATCTCAGTTTCTGCAGTAGCTGCACCCAACACTCTTATAAAAGTGGATTGATGGGCCCAATATCTGCTAGGACACCAAATCATTTTTAAAGAAGACCTAAAGGTTCAGCATCGCTAGAGTAGAAAAGATCCAGATCTTTATAGTTGCCACAGGAGTTCCCCATCTTGGTTCGGTGTCAGTGACACTGCACGTGCTCAGTGCACTCTGAGCAGCTAAGGGGTTGTTAAAAACTATCAAGCAGAAAATGACAGATACAATTGTGCTTTCTGCTAATGATTTTACCATGACCCCTAAGCTCAGCTTCTCAACAGCAGCGTAGAGCCCACTGAGCATGTGCAGTGCCGCTGAGGCACAAAAGATGGCCTAACAGGATCCAAGATGGGGAGCTGCTGCAAACAACTTTGAGGCCTGAATTATTACTGTTACAGGATTGCTAAACCTTTGGGCAGGTACAGTCAGTTTTGTATATAAAATACAGCTTTTTGAGCAGTAATCTTATTAGGCTTCCGGTCCTCTCTCCTGTAGTACAGTAACTGGTGACTTCTCACATCCCCCTGGGTTTATAGCCTGTATTACATGTCTATCAGGTGCACTGGCCTCTCTTGTGATGGTTTTTTGCTATACGTACATCAGACACAGGTACTGAGTGCTGCGCGGCTCTATAGAAGTAGGTATGCTTATGTTAGTGTGGGTTACATGGCTAACAGTGGGTGGCAGTGTGAGCTGGGCAGCCCCTCCCCTATAGCAATGGGTGTGTGACAGTGTTTCTGAGAACTGCGTGACAGTTACTGGCGGTCATTTATCAACACTGGGCAAATTTGCTCTTGGGCAGTAAGCCATGGCAATCAATCAAATTTTTGCATTTATTGTTCTACCAGCAGCTGGCTGAAAAAAGCCAATGACTCATTGGTTGTAATGGGTTTGTGCCCGTGGGCTTATTTGCCCACTGGTGATGAGCCCCACTGAGAGCTGGGCAGTGTGGCATGGGATACAACGACAAATACATGAGGATTAAACTCACACATGTTCTATTTCATTCCACAGCTCCCATTACTGTATCCGCTGATGGATTTGGTACAGTCAGGCCAGTACTTGCCCATTCACAGCTCTCTAATAGGCACTAGCGGGAGCTGCTACCCAGCATTTGTGGCTGCAGAGTAGCGGAGAAGGTCGGATTCTAGTTGGCAGTAAGAATGACAATGAAAGGCAAGTTAGCCAATAACTGTATGTCTGTCTGTAATTATAAGCTTTTCATTTTACCTCCTCGTGCTCCTCTTCATCATATTCCTCCCCTTCTTCCTTTTCTTCTTCCTCTTCCTTGTTTTCCTCCTCCTCTTCAGAGCTCACCTCTTCCTCCTTCTTTTCCAGGTTCTGCGGGTCACAGAGGGAAAGATTTGTAATATTACTGAATGAGGCATGGCTCCAACTGGGACTAAAGGTGGCCATACACGTTAAGATCCGCTCGCTTGGTGAGGTCGCCAAGCGAGTGGATCTTCTCCCTATGTCCCCACCTACGGGTGGTCGATATCGGGTGAATTTAGGCTAATTCGGTCGTTTGGCCATGGGGCCAAACAATCGAATTTGAACGCCGGTAATAGGCACAGTCTGTTCGGGGCCGCATCAACGAGCCAATGTGTTCCCCGATCCGACTAAATTTTTTAACCTGCCCGATTCCAGGCCAGATATCGGTCGGGCAGGCCTGTCGTTGCCCCTACACGGCCCGATAAGCTGCCGAATCGGTCTAAGGGACCGATATCGGCAGCTACAATCGGCCCGTGTATGGCCACCTTAAAGAGTACAGCAAATTAGACAATCCAGCCACTTTTCTCTGGGGCACGGGCTTTTTAAATACAAAAGGCTCTTTAATAAAACAGAAAAGCACACATTGACCTTCCAAGCAGGAAGCCCATTACAAGAGCTATAATAAAGGTACTGCTACACAAGCCTTCTGTTATTATCAGCGCTGCGGAATATGTTGGCACTTTATAAATAAATGTTAATAATAATAATAATTATGATCCTGTGAATGTCATGTTATTATAATTATGAACACTAGGGGGTGCTCTTGCTTTTATTGTCTGGGTATATACACAGGGCATTTCACTACCACTGCCATCTGGCAGAAAACAATGGTGATCAAAACACGGCTTTGTCCATGTATCACCACTTGTAATGCAATGAACAGTGACAGGCAACAATGGCCATGGCAGACAGGGGTGTTTAGACCACCACAGTTTTCCCAAGATGGCGGCAGAGGTCAAAATACCTTGTGTGTCATTAGATTTTGGCTAATTCTGCTGAAATGCAGAATTAGCAATTGGCCTATTTTTACTGTGCTCAGTGTTCATTTCTGCCCCTGTGGGCACACATCCATAAAGAGCAATTGCCCCTATTCTATTATACTGCCAACCCCACAGCTGCCAGTCATAGACAGAAATGCACAGGAATAGTGTTATTTGGGCAAGCAACAAGGCAGTTCCCATGTGTATATGTAAGAGTGGCTAAGTCTTGTATAAGCAATAAATCTCTTTACTGTTACTCCAATGTGATAGGTGTCTGTTTTTAATAACAAACTAAGAAGGATAAAAATCAATTTACAAAATATTGCTGGAAATTCATATATCTGCAAATCTAGTTCCCCCTGTCAGTTCTTAAAGCTCCCACTCCCAGCATCCTCGGCTGCCAGGAACAATAACTCAGCATCTTAGCAGGCAGACTCCCTTTGGCTGGCGTGACGATGGCATGAAGCACATTTGCAGTATATAAAGGCGGTTATTGGATGAACGATCATGTTATAAATCCTAGACGTGTGATTCCCCCGCTGTGTTTCACTACCTGTCTGGCAGCTGTTATATAAAAGAGGGATTGTGTGCACAGCCGGCTGTTGCCTTGATATACAGCCTAATGATACAGCAATCAGCGGGGCCGGGAGGAGGGGGGGGGGGGAGCCAGGCAAAGTGACAGGGAACAATAAGAGGCTCATTATGCTGGTTCGGCAGGTAATTGTTACTTAGACGCTCCCCTTGGGATTGTGGCATATGCGGGAGGGTAGCGAAATAGACACCTGCACGTGCCTACTATCTGCATACACGGAAACCAATAAGCGCGTAAGTGTCGGCGTGTATTCAGTGGTGCCAAATAGAAAGGAACAAGGCCGGCAAGGGGAAATAAGCCTCAAAATACTCAATGGGAGACTAGGAAGAGTCAAGGCGTGATATATTGATTGCGAGTTCTAAGGAGCCTCCTGTTTTAATCACGATTGGTGTATATATACTTTTATTGGCCAACATCTTGGGATCCAGGATTCGGTTCGGTATTCGACTGTGGATTCGGCTGAATCTGAACCCTGCCGAAAACGTCGGCACATGCTAATTAGGATTTGGAAGGGTTAAATGTCGCTGCATGAACATGGAAGTGGAACATTTTTCACCAACATTTAACCCTTCCAAATCCCTTAAAATGGATTCGAGGGTTCGGCTGAACCCAAAAAACTGGGCTCAGTGCATCCCTAATTAAAAGGGATACTGTCATCATATTCATTTTTAAGGGGACCGGTCATAGTAAAATAGCAAGCATGGGCTCACTGTCATGCAAGTGTAGGGGGTAAATCCTAGGGTTTTGTCTCCTCCCCACACAGCATTGTCCTCCAGCTCAGGGCCACTAACTGCCACCTCTGGTAACATCAAGAGCTGAACTTTTGCTTTTTAAATGAGTACTCTCTGCACTAGTGATGCCGCCCTCTCTGGGCCCGCCCTGACACTGAAGTTGTAAGCGCGGAGTGGTAGAAAGGGGGCGGCAGCAGCCCCAAAATCACCTAATGGAGGTGAGGTCTAATAGAGCCTGCACTTCAGTTGGGGGAAACAATACTATTTGGGCCAGCAAGTGTTATGCAGCCTGCACTGGGAGGGAGCTACTGGCTTGCCATGTTAGGGTTCTAAGCAAGTGTATAGTAAAGAGTGTGATGTAGGAGCGGGGAAAGAATCCCCTAATCTTATGTCAGACACATTCACATATTGAGCCAGGAGAATCACCCATAATGCCCATGTGTCTGCCCAAAAATGGCAGCCCATACTGGGAGCTCCCTCCCGATGCAGGCAGTTGCTAGGAACATCTCCCGGCACTACTGTTTCTCCCAACCTAAATGCCAGCTCTATTAGACTACATACTCCAGTGGGGTGAAACAATCTTACCATGATTGGTGATTTAAACAACCTTGAGAGGACAATGGGCAGGGGATCCTTGGGTTCACTTGTGATTACACCTGTGATTGGAGGTCATTTTTATACAAGAGCATGGAGGAAATTGTTACTGTTTTTTCCCCCATGATTAACTTGGCAGCAATTTAATGAAGGCAGCAAAACATTCTGCACATCATTGCCTTAAACCAGTGATCGCCAACCAGAGGCTCAAGAGGAACATGTTGCTCCCCAACCCCTTGGATGTTGCTCCCAGTGGCCTCCAAACAGGTGCTTATTTTTGAATTCCTGACCTGGAGGCAAGTTTTGGTTGCATAAAAACAGGGGTACTGCCAAACAGAGCTGTAGGCTCCACACAGGGGCTACCAAACAGCCAACCATAGCTCTTTTTTGCACCCCCAGAACTTTTTTCATGTTTGTGTTGCTCCCCAAAACTTTTTCCAGTTGAATGTGGCTCATACATATAAAAGTTTGGGAACCCCTGCCCGAAATATTCAGAGGCTTAGTTTGTTCTGCCTCTAATTTAATGATTTAATTAGACAAAGGCCTTCCCAGACAACAGGTTAATAGAAGTAAAACCTTTAGATAAAGGGTAATTGATCTTGCTCTTTGCTTTGTAACACAAATCAGGTTCTGTCTAAAATCCCCACTATACAGCTGATGCCACACGGGTTAATTCATGGTCTGCGGAAAAGCGCAGCTTAGAATCAGTACCGATGCTGCTATTAGCCTTCTTCTTTGCCTGCCCCTGGAACCCGTGAATCAGCGTAGGCGCAGGCACAAAGCGGTAAAGAAACACAAGACTTTGCATTTCAGAGCCAATATACGCCACGTGTGTCTACACCCAGGCTAATTCAATGTTTTCGGGTGCAGACAATGACAGCTGATGCCAGCATAGGGGCTGATTCTTGGCCTACGTTTTTCCACAGGCTAAGAACTTGCCCCTTGTGGCATCAGCCTGGAGCAATACAGGACTGCTCTGTGCAAGGAACAAAGTATAGACATTAAAAGGCACCTATCACCCTCAAATTGTTTTCCCCACCAGAGGTGTGGGCAAATAGAGCCCAAACTCCAGTTGGGGGAAACAATAGCTTTTTAAAAAAAAAAAAAAAAAAATAGCCCCGCCAGTGCTAGGCCACCTGCACCAGGAGGACTGCCATGTTGTGACATGAGGCAACCATGTTGTAATGTAGGAGGGTGAATGGCATCCACCACTTCTACATCGGGCACATGCGCATAATGAGTAAACGGGGAAACTGGTTCATTATGCGCGTGCCTGGCAAACAACATGGCTGCCCGCTCCAGGACCTCCTTCCCACCAGCAGGCAGCCTAGCAATAACGGGGGCTCTATTTAATAAAAAAAAAAAAGCTATTGTTTCCCCCAACCAGAGTGCAGGCTCTATTTTAGCCCCAACTGTCACCTTAAAGAGTGCGGCGCCAGTGGTCAGGATTACTAAATTAGCTTTATTACAGCTCCTTAGTATCAGAGAAAACTTACCTCTAGTTTTTTAATGATCTCCTCCTTATCCAGAGGAACTCTTTGCTTGTGTTTGGGGAGGACAACGGCGGACTCTGGAACACAAAAAGAAAAAGAACGATGTAACCTTCAGTACCGCCACTAGGGAAGTCCCCATACATGTAATGTCAGCTACTCTGCTTTTGGCTTGGAATAAGGACTTTCTTGCATGCCGAGTTAACTGTTTTTGTATTTTATGTTTTACATTACGAAATAGATTCCTAGGAAGGAACAAGAAATCGGCCTCTGAAATATCATAGTGATGCTCTTACTGCCAATTGTAGTGCAGAAATAAGTGGAGTGCAACATACTCACAAAATATGTAAGCTCTTTTGGGCAGGGCTCTCTTCACCTCTTGTATCGGTTATTGATTGCTTTATATATTACTCTGTATGCCCAATGTATGAAACCCACTTATTGTACAGCGCTGCGGAATATGTTGGTGCTTTATAAATAAATGTTAATAATAATAATAATGTAGATTGTAAGCTCTTTTGGGCAGGGCTCACTTCACCTCTTGTATCGGTTATTGATTGCTTTATATGTTACTCTGTATGTCCAATGTATGAAACCCACTTATTGTACAGCGCTGCGGAATATGTTGGCACTTTATAAATAAATGTTAATAATAATAATAATGCTATAAAAGGGGCCGTTGAATCAAGGTGAGTTTATTGAAACAGCCAGCAGAGGGAGCAGCCACCCCATCTTGATTTGGGTTAGTAAGGGGGGGGGGGCACTGTAATCTTACAGAGAGACTTCAGTTGGGATTATTATGCTCTTTAGACCCGGACTGGCAATCTGTGGGTTTTGGCAAATGCCAGAGGGGCTGCTATAAGATGCCCTAGACAGTCACTATTTATTGGGCTGCTGGGGGGCTGTTTGGGCCTCTCTGTACTTGAAATGCCAGGGGCTAGTTTCTCACCCTATGATAATAGAGTGGTTCAAACCATTTTATCTAATATTGCTGGCTTAAACCATTTTACTCTATCTTATGGTTTCAGAATGTTTTTTTAGCTGTCTTTGGCAAAAATCTGCCTGCTGATAGGCAGGAGCTAACAAATAGGGAGCCACATGACACATGCACAGGAATATTATTCTGTGGTTGATAAACACGATGCATTATAACATAGGGAGACACCGGCTCACTCACTTCCCCCCACCAAAGGATGTGTTTACTTTCTACAAATATATTAAATGTCAATCAATACAAAGGACTCCCCGGGGGAGTTCCTATCCGAAGGGCTGCTGAGAAGACAAGTTAATTCATTTAGGTCTGAATAGACTTAAAGGCAGGGGGGAATGCTTCCTGCTAGGGCAAGGATAATGGGAGCAGGGAAACAGTACAGGTGGGTACTATAAAAAAAGAAACAAAATATGTTAAAACCATACAGAGGTATGGAGGTCTAAGATATATTTATAAAGACTTATTATGAATATGGAAAGATTTAAACACTAAAGTTCTTTTTTTCTGATCTATAGTTATTGCTTAGTTGAGCCAAACAAGCATACTTCCACTTTTTATCAGCAATCTGGGGACCCTATTTAACATGGACTGAGTAAGCAGTATGGCAGATACCCACAAAAAAAAATTTTTTCTGCTCCTATACGCTTAATTATAAAATTACAGAAGCTTTCTGCCCCAAAGACATTAAACACTGCACTGTGGGCCAGAGAATTGAAGAAGCAGCATTAAAGGTATGTGGTTTCAAAGCATTGCTATATGCTATTGCTGTGGCTCAGCCCAGCCTTGTGATCATTCAGTATAGGCATGCATGGCACATTAAGGGCTCTGGTACACGGGGAGATTAGTCGCCCGCGAGCAGGGAGTTTTGCCGCGGGTGACTAATCTCCCCGTGTACCAGAGCCCTAAGGGTGAAGACACACTGGGCTACTAGTAGCAGCTACTTTTTGAAGGCTATTAAACGCCATAAGTACCCTGCCATAGACAATACTGAGAATTGCCTCTGCTAAAACACATGTAGAGAAAATGATCAGTAAATGATCATCATTGTCTTTTTTAGTAGCCATGACAAGTAGCTGCTACTAGTAGCTCTGTGTGTCTTCACCCTTAGCCTAGGGGCCATTCAGTTTAAGCATGCATGTAGTATTCAGCCTAAGCATTATTAAGGGCAAAGACACATGGAGCTACTCAGTAGTTGCTACTTGTCATGGCTACTAAATGCCAGAAACCCCCCTGTCATAGACAGTACTGAGAAATGCCTCTGCTAAAACACAAGTAGAGACAATTATCAGTAAATGATCAGCACTGTCTATTTTAGTAGCCGTGATAAGGAGCTGCTACTAGTAGCTCTGTGTGTCTTCACCCTAAAGGTGGCCGTACACGCACCGATATTATCGTACGAAACCTCGTTTCGTACGATAATCGGTGCGTGTATGGTATGTCGGCGAGTCGACCGATATCGCAGGAACCTGCCGATATCGGACGACTCGCCGATCGGACCAGTTGGAAAATTTTGATCGGGCGCCATAGAAGGCGCCTGACCAAAATTCTCCCTTCAGATCTGAATCGGCAGAAGGAGGTAGAAATCCTATTGTTTCTACCTCCTTACCTGCCGATTCAGCCCTGAATGGTGTGTGGCGGATCTTACGATGTTTCGTGCGACCAATGGTCGTACGAAACATCGTCAGATCGCCACGTGTATGGCCACCTTTAGGGCAGTGGCACACGGGGTGATTAGTTGCGCTAAATCTTCACTACTGCGGGCGACTAATCTCCCCGACATGCCACCCCACTGGCAAGAACATAAATCACCGGTGGGATGGTATATGCACAGCTTCGGTCGCCCAAAGTTGCCTCGCATTGAAACTTTGGGCGACTTCAGAAAGCAATACGTATACCATCCCACTGGCGATTTACATTCATGCTTGGCACATTCAGCCTAGGGATTGTTCAGCCTAGGAATGCATGCAGTTTTCATTCTAGGGATTAGTTAGTTTAGGCATGCAGGCCACATTCACCCTTAGCAACTGCGCAACCATGCCACAAATACTCACTGTCTTTCTGCGGCTTCCTGACTTTTATTTTCAGCTCCCGTGGCAGCAGCCTCCAATCTGCAGGTGTAATTGTGGATATAAGTAATGATAGCTTTTTATTAAATAAATAAAATTATTCTTTAGAATAATTTTCAAAGGACACATAAAACATGACAGAAGTTTGAAGCAGATGGGTACAGTTGGATAAAATAAACAAACAGAAATAGTGAAGAGAAATATCGCTGAACTACAACTCCCCAGGAATACCGATCATTACCGCTTAGAAGGTATAGATACACACATCTTTAATTGGGCAGATATAGTAGGAAGGTTCAATCTGACCAATTAAGGACTTGTCCATCTATAGCTTCTAAGCGTTAATGATCGTATTCCTGGGGAGTTGCAGTTCGGCGATACAGGTTGTCACATAACTTTTTCCTTATTTCTCTCCACTATTTCTGTTTGTTTGATCTAATGTACCTTCTCTGTTTCAATATGGCCTACTACTGTTTATTATTAGGATATTAGGAATAAAAAATAAACTTTATTTCTTTTTCACCATACTTTTAAGTCCTGTGAGTGCCCTGCTTTATATATATTTTTTCCTTTGCGGTGTGCACCCAGGCATTCTCTCCAGTAAGTGAGTGCAGCTATTTTTTGCATTAAATATATATATATATATATATATATTTATGTTCAATAAGAGTCTGCACTGTAACAGTTAAACTCTTTTCAGAAGATTTGATGTAACTGAGGAGTGCTGGTCCTTCCGGGTCTTGTGTATATATATATATATACATATATATATATATATATATATAGCTTCTTTTCTATGCTTATTGGTCAAACTCTGCTCACTGCCCTGCAGGGAAATGCTTTTCAGTTGGGAATAATAGTTTAATAGAATAAGCACAGTCAGTAGGTTTCCTGAGTTGGAGTAGAAGCTCACTGTACCTGGAGGGGGTAAATTATTGAAGCTATAAATAAAAATTAAATAAAGGAGTCACTTTCAGTTGTCAATTTGCAGCTGCGCAACTGTTGTAAAATACAGTTCTCAGCATCCTGAGCAGAATATTCTTTTAGTATGCAATAAAAACCAGTTTTGGGGTGAAGTTCCCCTTTAACATTCAAATAATATCATTATCTTCTCCTATACTAGGGCCTATGGCACATGAAGAAGGTATTGTCCCTGTGCAAGGATGTAAGATTTAATGGGCATGAGAAAATATGATTTTTTTTTTTAATTTTTTTTAGTAGTTTGCGTAAAAGCACCCTGGCGCAGTCGGTTGAGGTGGATGCGCCAGAAGGTACTGAGAGTGCTTACCGGGTTGCCAGTCAATAGCATTGTCAACAGGTCCAGACGTCTGATATTTATCAGAGTAGCGTTCCACATCTGAGGGAAAGAAAGCAGATATAAATAGCAGGCCCTGCATGCGTCACTGCCCAGCTAAATCAATAAGGATTGAGGAGAGGACGCAAAAGGCAGTCAGCTCGCTACCAAAACGGGGCTGCAGGTTGCGTCAGTGAACGGAGCCCCTGATGACATTTTCAGTGCCTGCTAATCAAATGTCAATGTGCTGGCCCAAAATCAGATTTTATTACCATGCTATGTTTCAGGGAACTAGAAGGGGTTAAATGTCATAATACCTTTATTACCCTAGGGACAACTGGGATCTCACATGTGCAAACTACGTCTCCCAGCAGCCTCGTCTGCCTGTTCCCTTCCCAGCTGGATGTGACTGTGCAGCGGCCTCACACTACACAGCAATAATTGTGCCGACAGATGGTGCTGAGGGGGTCTAAGCTAATTAATCTCTGCCACAGGGTAATCAGCCTCCGAAGCCATTCCATCTCTAGCTAGAATGAGCGGTGGGGGGGGGGACATGATGGCTGGTATGGGAGAAGCAAAGGCACAACAACACCAACCGCCATGTGTTTAGCATTGTAACAATTGTATATTGGGATAGGTTTATTTTATAACTGTACGGTAATTAAGAATACAGTAATATACAGATAGATTACATAATAGAAGGTAAGATATGTGTTTCAATGTATTGAAGGAAATAATATTCCCCAATGCTAATACCCACAACATGTTAACATTAACTGTAAAGATAAATATTTAAGGGGTTGTTCACTCTCCAATTCACTTTTATTATGGCAAAGGCATGGATATTCTGAGACAATTTGCAATTGGTTTCCATTTTTTTTATTTCTTGCAGTCTTTCAGTAATTTAGCTCTCCACTTTGGAACTTCGACAGCTATCTGGTTGCTAGGGTCTGGTCTACCTTAGCAACCAGGCAGCGGTTTAAATGAGAGACTGGAATATGAATAGGACAGGATATGAATGTAAAGATCAGGAATAAAAAGTAACAATAATAAAATTGGAATAGTGTTTTGACTGCCAGGGTTAGTGACCCCCATTTGAAAGCTGTACGAGAGGAAGGTAAATAATTGGAAAGCAAAAATGAAAGAAATGAAGAAATAAATAATGAAGACCAATTGCAAAGTTGCTAGGAATAAGACATTCTACAACATACTAAAAGTGAACTTAAAGGTGAACCACCGCTTTAAGGTAAAAATGGCAGAAATCATGATTCTTACATACTGTTTGTGATCAAAGCACTGCATGTAACATAGTAAGTTAGGTTGAAAAAAGACATACATTCAACCATAATGCCTATATATAACCTGCCTAACTTCTAGTTGATCCAGAGGAAGGCAAAAAACCCCATCTGAAGCCTCTCTAATTTGCCTCAGAGGGAAAAAAATCCTTCCTGACTCCAAGATGGCAATCGGACCAGTCCCTGGATCAACTTTTACTAAGAGCTATCTCCCATAACCCTGTATTCCCTCACTTGTACTGAGAGCTATCTCCCATAACCCTGTATTCCCTCACTTGTACTGAGAGCTATCCCCCCTACCCCTGTATTCCCTCACTTGTACTGAGAGCTATCTCCCCTACCCCTGTATTCCCTCACTTGTACTGAGAGCTATCTCCCCTACCCCTGTATTCCCTCACTTGTACTGAGAGCTATCCCCCTACCCCTGTATTCCCTCACTTGTACTGAGAGCTATCCCCCCTACCCCTGTATTCCCTCACTTGTACTGAGAGCTATCTCCCCTACCCCTGTATTCCCTCACTTGTACTGAGAGCTATCTCCCCTACCCCTGTATTCCCTCACTTGTACTGAGAGCTATCTCCCCTACCCCTGTATTCCCTCACTTGTACTGAGAGCTATCTCCCCTACCCCTGTATTCCCTCACTTGTACTGAGAGCTATCTCCCCTACCCCTGTATTCCCTCACTTGTACTGAGAGCTATCTCCCCTACCCCTGTATTCCCTCACTTGTACTGAGAGCTATCCCCCCTACCCCTGTATTCCCTCACTTGTACTGAGAGCTATCTCCCCTACCCCTGTATTCCCTCACTTGTACTGAGAGCTATCTCCCCTACCCCTGTATTCCCTCACTTGTACTGAGAGCTATCCCCCCTACCCCTGTATTCCCTCACTTGTACTGAGAGCTATCCCCCCTACCCCTGTATTCCCTCACTTGTACTGAGAGCTATCCCCCCCTACCCCTGTATTCCCTCACTTGTACTGAGAGCTATCCCCCCTACCCCTGTATTCCCTCACTTGTACTGAGAGCTATCCCCCCTACCCCTGTATTCCCTCACTTGTACTGAGAGCTATCCCCCCTACCCCTGTATTCCCTCACTTGTACTGAGAGCTATCCCCCCTACCCCTGTATTCCCTCACTTGTACTGAGAGCTATCTCCCCTACCCCTGTATTCCCTCACTTGTACTGAGAGCTATCCCCCCTACCCCTGTATTCCCTCACTTGTACTGAGAGCTATCTCCCATACCCCTGTATTCCCTCACTTGTACTGAGAGCTATCCCCCCTACCCCTGTATTCCCTCACTAGTACTAAGAGCTATCTCCCCTACCCCTGTATTCCCTCACTTGTACTGAGAGCTATCTCCCCTACCCCTGTATTCCCTCACTTGTACTGAGAGCTATCTCCCATACCCCTGTATTCCCTCACTTGTACTGAGAGCTATCTCCCCTACCCCTGTATTCCCTCACTTGTACTGAGAGCTATCCCCCCTACCCCTGTATTCCCTCACTTGTACTGAGAGCTATCCCCCCCACCCCTGTATTCCCTCACTTGTACTGAGAGCTATCTCCCATACCCCTGTATTCCCTCACTTGTACTGAGAGCTATCTCCCATACCCCTGTATTCCCTCACTTGTACTGAGAGCTATCTCCCCTACCCCTGTATTCCCTCACTTGTACTGAGAGCTATCTCCCATACCCCTGTATTCCCTCACTTGTACTGAGAGCTATCCCCCATACCCCTGTATTCCCTCACTTGTACTGAGAGCTATCTCCCATACCCCTGTATTCCCTCACTTGTACTGAGAGCTATCTCCCCTACCCCTGTATTCCCTCACTTGTACTGAGAGCTTACTCCCCTACCCCTGTATTCCCTCACTTGTACTGAGAGCTATCTCCCCTACCCCTGTATTCCCTCACTTGTACTGAGAGCTATCTCCCCTACCCCTGTATTCCCTCACTTGAACTAAGAGCTATCCCCCCCTACCCCTGTATTCCCTCACTTGTACTGAGAGCTATCCCCCCTACCCCTGTATTCCCTCACTTGTACTGAGAGCTATCCCCCCTACCCCTGTATTCCCTCACTTGTACTGAGAGCTATCTCCCCTACCCCTGTATTCCCTCACTTGTACTGAGAGCTATCTCCTATAACTCTGTATTCCCTCACTTGTACTGAGAGCTATCTCCCCTACCCCTGTATTCCCTCACTTGTACTGAGAGCTATCTCCCATAACCCTGTATTCCCTCACTTGTACTGAGAGCTATCCCCCCTACCCCTGTATTCCCTCACTTGTACTGAGAGCTATCTCCCCTACCCCTGTATTCCCTCACTTGTACTGAGAGCTATCTCCCCTACCCCTGTATTCCCTCACTTGTACTGAGAGCTATCTCCCCTACCCCTGTATTCCCTCACTTGTACTGAGAGCTATCTCCCATAACCCTGTATTCCCTCACTTGTACTGAGAGCTATCTCCCCTACCCCTGTATTCCCTCACTTGTACTGAGAGCTATCTCCCCTACCCCTGTATTCCCTCACTTGTACTGAGAGCTATCTCCCCTACCCCTGTATTCCCTCACTTGAACTAAGAGCTATCCCCCCCTACCCCTGTATTCCCTCACTTGTACTGAGAGCTATCCCCCCTACCCCTGTATTCCCTCACTTGTACTGAGAGCTATCCCCCTACCCCTGTATTCCCTCACTTGTACTGAGAGCTATCTCCCCTACCCCTGTATTCCCTCACTTGTACTGAGAGCTATCTCCTATAACCCTGTATTCCCTCACTTGTACTGAGAGCTATCTCCCCTACCCCTGTATTCCCTCACTTGTACTGAGAGCTATCTCCCCTACCCCTGTATTCCCTCACTTGTACTGAGAGCTATCCCCCCTACCCCTGTATTCCCTCACTTGTACTGAGAGCTATCTCCCCTACCCCTGTATTCCCTCACTTGTACTGAGAGCTATCCCCCCTACCCCTGTATTCCCTCACTTGTACTGAGAGCTATCCCCCCTACCCCTGTATTCCCTCACTTGTACTGAGAGCTATCCCCCCTACCCCTGTATTCCCTCACTTGTACTGAGAGCTATCTCCCCTACCCCTGTATTCCCTCACTTGTACTGAGAGCTATCTCCCCTACCCCTGTATTCCCTCACTTGTACTGAGAGCTATCTCCTATAACCCTGTATTCCCTCACTTGTACTGAGAGCTATCTCCCATACCCCTGTATTCCCTCACTTGTACTGAGAGCTATCTCCCCTACCCCTGTATTCCCTCACTTGTACTGAGAGCTATCTCCCCTACCCCTGTATTCCCTCACTTGTACTGAGAGCTATCCCCCCTACCCCTGTATTCCCTCACTTGTACTGAGAGCTATCCCCCCTACCCCTGTATTCCCTCACTTGTACTGAGAGCTATCTCCCCTACCCCTGTATTCCCTCACTTGTACTGAGAGCTATCTCCTATAACCCTGTATTCCCTCACTTGTACTGAGAGCTATCTCCCATACCCCTGTATTCCCTCACTTGTACTGAGAGCTATCTCCCCTACCCCTGTATTCCCTCACTTGTACTGAGAGCTATCTCCCATAACCATGTATTCAAGAAAGAAACACAGGATTTGTTGTCTCCGTTTGTGTACCGTATATACTCGAGTATAAGCCGAGGTACCTAATTTTACCTAAGAAAATTGGAAAAACGTATTGACTCGAGTATAAGCCTAGGGTGGGAAATGCAGCCGCTACTGCTAAGTTTCAATAATCAAAAATACCAATAAAATTACATTAATTGAGGCATCAGTGGGGTTTATGTTTTTAAATATTTATTTCAAAGAAAAACAGTAAGTTAGCTCTGTAAGTGGAGAAGAGGGTCAACAAAAACAATATGGTATCAACAATGATAACTTAAGAGTACTACACCCCTTAGCTCAATCCTTCAAAACTGTATATAGTTTATATAGAATATAAAGTGCCATGCCTAGTGCAGAATGGGACAGGTGAGGCTGGTAGATGAAGATGAATTTGGGTGCGGGCCAGGGCACTGGAGGGTCTGGTTGCGGGTTGCCTAATTTGCACAAAAAGGACAAAGGGTGCTAGTCTGGAGGGACCCACAGCATCCGACTCGAGTATAAGCCGAGGGTGACTTTTTCAGCACATTTCGGGTGCTGAAAAACTAGGCTTATACTCGAGTATATACAGTACATATTTTCTTCTGTGTCAGACTTCCTGCTCTCAGAACAATCCTTCAGGGCACGGGCATGAGTCTGCTCAGTTTGCTTTTCTTTCCCCCTCCCATAAGAATTCACTCCCCCCTCCCAACCCAGTGTAATCTGAGCTACCAGCAGCTACAGCTGCAGCACAGAAGCTACTGAGACCAAGCTAAAATGGCAGCTGCTATCTTAAACAAACAGAGGGAGGGTCTAGGGCTGTTTACTCAGGTATGGTTCTAGCTTGCACTATTGTGACTAGCACTCGCACAGCACCTGATATGGGAACTGGCACTTTTATTGTAGTGTCACCCACTGTGACCTACAGCACTTATATTTGCCTATTTGTGTCTGTTAGTTACCCTCCCATATAGATTGTAAGCTCTACGGGGCAGGGACCTCCATCCTCTTGTGTCTTTGACTTATTGCAAACTATATCTTGTATTTATTGTTATACTTTGTATTTTTCTATTATTATCTTAATAACCCCCTGTTTGTATTAATGTATTCTACTGTACAGCGCTGCGTACATAAGTAGCGCTTTATAAATAAAGATATACATACATACATCTATTGGCAGTAAAATGCCTTTTCTTCTCCTTTAAGTACCCGGGAAGGAAAAAGGGCTCTACTACTGTATATGCTAAAAAACTTCTGTAACCACAGAGGGTGACAGAGTAAAGACAACCCCCTTTTTGTGGTTTTAAGGAAAATCTAAACTCAGCTATCCCTGAGTTTTGTATCATAATTACGATAAACTTAATCACAACACTCATTCTGAAATTGAAATAAAGTGCCGGTGGGTATCACAATCTATGTGTGTTATAACTGATAAATATCTATAATGAATAACGTGACCAGTGCTTTTTGCTTTAAATTACCATAAAGTGACCGTGTCATAAAAACCTGTGCATTCTGCACTGCATTCAGCCATGTAGCATCAGCTATGACAAATGTAACCTTATTTTTGCAGCATAATTTCCAACGACCCCTGAGGTTTCCTTCTTTACAGTATCCAACAGCACACTGAGCATGTGCAGTGCCACTGACACTCAAAAGATGGCCTAACAAGACCCCAAGAATGGGAGGTTGCTGTATACAAATTCGAAAGCATGGATCATTGCAGTTATAGGGCTGCTGAACCAAAGGTATTTTACTGTATTGTTAGTTAATGTAAATGTATTGCTAGCCATGTTCTTGTTTACCCTTCTATTTTCCTACATGTTTAAGGATAGCATGTTCAGCTTTCAAGTGCTGCCAGTTTACGCCAACTCCTCACCTTAACCAATGGGGAGCAACTGTGAAGTGAAGCAACCTAGGGTGCAAGTTCCCAGAGTGAGCGAGACGACATGGGCATGCACATAACATAACTGGGGGTAGTGTGCCTGGGGAGTCACAGACATGCATGAGAAGTAGACCGGGGAGATTAAGTAAAACTGCATGGGGGGCTGGTAAAAAATCAGGCATTTGCATTAAAAACCACACGCCCATATGATTCTATTGCTTTACTTGCCCTTGCAACAATAAATGATATAGTGCTTTTTAGGGCAACCAAATAGAGCCAAGCTAAACACACCTTTCTTGGGAGCAGCGGGCTTGATGAAGTACGGGAGAGTCTTCATGGCTCCTCGGAGTTCTTGTTTCAACGCCAGCATATATTCCACCTCCTCCCCTGTCTGCAGGGGTACTGGTTTGTATTCCAGGTTCTGAACAAAACAACAAAGAGAGTAGGATGATATACACAGTGTATAGCTCTTAATGGAGAAGAAAAGATGAAATCACAGAGGGGGTGCCAAATGTTAGGCACCCCCCAGTAATTATAATTACTTACCTGATACCCCACGCTGGTGCTCCTGTTAGCAGAAAACTGCAGCAGCCTGGGGTACTTCAGACCTAGCACCACTGCATTATCTACATCTTGTTTCTTCTTCACTTCAGTAAAGTGAAAAGCCAAGTTTGCTTTTTCACACACATGCACACATGCACCCTGGGTGATTGAGGAATGAAGAAGTGAAAGAAGAGGATTGTTCTGTGGTGCTTGCTCAGAGTACCCCAGGGCAGAGCAGTTTTATACTAAATGGACCACCGGCCCAGAGTATCAGGTAAGTCATTATAATCACTGAAGGGAGTGCCCCCCCCCCCCCAGTAATTTAACCATTCCTTGTCCTTTAAAAAGAAACTGCAGGGAATGTTTAACAAAACTGTTGTACATAGAGTTGCTGCATGAATTTCTTTTGAGTTCCGCAACCTAACATGTTTCCCAGCTGTAAACAACACACCCTACTGTCAGTCACTGACAGGTAAAGTCCAGTCTGATTCCAGCATGAGTATGCAATGCACTACTGACACACAGCATGGCTGGGTTTTCTTTCAAGTGAAAAAAGTTAGGAAAGTAAGGAAAAAATAATAAAACCTATTAGTACAAAAAAATGAATAAAGACCTAATACTATCCAGGTAAGTAGCATTTAAACCCATGACAAATGAAAAATAAGCCTATGTATATTCTATAAACATAACAGTATAACTAAAAGGCCATTATACCTTAGGGAAGGCCACATGTATCTCACTTGTAAAGGGCCCATAGTAGCAAACAGGTGGATGGCAGGCACAGGGGTGGGCAACTGGGCACTGTAATGAAAAATGCAGACCCTGATCCTGCCACCCAACAGGCAAAAAGTCAGAAAGCAATAGAAGGCAGTGCACAATGGGCAGACAGGGAAAACAGATACTAAAATGCTAAGATATGGATCAGGAGCCTGTAGTTCACTGCTTCTTGCTGAAATTCAGTCTGCTGACTCCAATAACACATATCAGCAGTCAAAAATATGGGGAGTTGTGGTTTAGTTACAATATGTTCCCCACTCATGCCTATTTTGGTACATTTCTATACATAGCATGTACACTTTAAAGGAAAGTAAGTAAAAAATCTATTCTACCCTGCTCCAATAATTGCCCTATCCTGCACACCATTTATTATTTTGAATGCTTTATTAGAAAATTTCTGCTAAAACCCGGCTTCCGGTCATTTGAAATAAGGCGATACGGCGATGTAGAAGCAGAATCCACTACGCGACGATCAATCCTAGCCTTCCTTCTGTATAGGAAGGAGTCAGGCAAGGATCGATCAAAGGAGTCAGGCTGTGATCGATCAATTCTGCTTCTGCATCGCCTTATTTCAAATGACCGGAAGCCAGGTTTTAGCAGGTATTTTCTAATAAAGCATTCAAAATAATAAACGGTGTGCAGGATAGGGCAATTATTGGAGCAGGGTAGAATAGATTTTTTTACTTAAAAATTTTTAGTGTTACTTTTCCTTTAATACCAAAGCTGTATAGAGCTTAACTTACCGGGAACAACGGGGGAGGTTGGAGAGTGGGTGGCGGCAGTGCTTCCCCTCTGGTAATTCCAACAGCTTCTACATTAAAGGTCAGTTGGCCCCGACCGCTACCTCTGCCTTTTCCAGCCATCTTGTGCTATGCCCAAGAAACAGTAGAATAACCTAGCCTGGGTATAAGAGATATCAACATCACCTGACATTTTGTATATGTTGTTGTATATTTTGTTTTTGTATATATCTCATGACTTCCTTCATGTAGTGTATAGCAATCCAACAATGTTCCACCATCCAGTAAAAAGGCTTCCCAGAAGAATATGGGTTGGTATAACAGATAACATATTCATATTAATACCCTTGGCTAAAGATCTCAAAGGGCTATTCCACCAAACCCACAGACTTGTATTTCTACCCACTTGGACCCACTTCTCACTATAAAACTGGAAGCTTTATCATCAGACCAAAAATGTGGTCGTCATAAACTCAGAAGTAAACTCATCCAGGAGCAAGGGGAGGTGGCAAGTAAGGAAAAGGAACCCAGCAAGGCAGCGACCCATTGCCACATCTGCTTTTCTTGGCTGCAACTGGCCAAATACCTGTGTTTCTTCAGGTAAGATGGACTATACTTTTGGTTTCATTAAAATAATGTGGAACTATGATTAAGTGTGTTTTTGGGCACAATATGTGTAAGGTTGTAGAGATAATGTTATAAACAGAGATTTTGACTACTATTTTGTGCCCTTTGTGGATAAATTGGATTACCCATCACCTATTTTTGCTTTGTTATGGTCTTTCTGCTTCCCTGAGCTAAAGGTCAGTAGCACCCAGACTGCTTTCTTGAATTGGTATGTCTTCTACATAGATTTGTGCTTTGGTGCCCTTCTGTTTTGTTTTGTTTTAATTAACAGAGACAGTGGACAGGTAGATGTCCAGATACTTGTGGTCATCCAACACTGGGTTTAACTTTTAGTGCTCATCATCTATTTTTACTTTGTTATGATAGCCTGTCGGCTTCCCTGAGCTAAGGACCTGGAGCAGCAGGACCACTTCTTTTTTTGTTTTGTTTAAATTCATTAAATAATGGACAGGTAGGTGTCCAGATACTTTTGGTAATATAAGGTATCACTTGGGCTAACGTTCCCTTTAAAGGGGTTGTTTGCCTTCAATGTCTAATTTTTAGTAAACCACCAACAATGCTTGCAGCATTTTACATAAAAAAAGTACAAAGGCCACTGAAAAAGCTACTTTTTATACCTTTAAATCAGTCCTCATTCTGTCTCTCTGATCAGTTTTCTGAAGGGATGGGAGTGGCCTATTTAGAACCTGACACACTGAGAACTTTCCTATATCAGTGATCCCCAACCAGTGGCTCGGGGCCAACATATTTCTCACCAAACCCCTTGGATGTTGCTCCCAGTGCCCCCAAACCAGGGAGTTATTTTTGAATTCCTGACTTGGGGGCAAGTTTTGGTTGAATAAAACAGAATTTACTACCAAATAAAGCCCCTGTAAGCTGATAGTGTGCATAGAGGCTGCCTAATAGCCAATCACAACCCTTATTTGGCTCCTCCATGAACTGTTATGGTGCTTGTGTTGCTCCTCAAGTCTTTTTACATTTGACTGTGGCTCATGAGTAAAAAAAGCTTGGGGATCCCTTTCCTATATGCGTAAATCATCACGTCCAGGCTTTGCCTTTACTTTTGGACCAATTAACTGGTTGCTTTTGAACTCTAACCAGTTGCATAAATTGAAAAGTTGGTTAATTTATCACTTTAAATGGCATAGGCAAATAGACTTAGCAAATCATAAATATAACATACTGTTATGATAGATTTGCAGCACTCTATCACAGGCACAGGAAGCAGTGTCAGACTGACAGGAGACACAGCCAATAGGAGTTAAGTACACTGCAAGCACTATCCATGACATCATATAATAAAGTAAAAAAGACTGTAGGGTTTATAGGGGTCACTGACCCCCTCCCAAAGCACAGGGTCTGTGCAGAAGTTAAGAATCAGCAGAAGGATGATTCTGAGGTGAATATAACTTCACCTGCATATTATTTGTTAACTATGTATATGGCAAAGCTTGTTCTTTTAATGTGAACTGTTAGAATTGTGAATGTTGTACAAAGGTGCTCCATGCAATGTTTAAGCACCATCTGTCTGTATCTAAAAGATTAGACAGCAATGCTTCCAGAATAGGAGAGCACCGTATCAGCATAATGAGCTAACAGTGTATATGCGTGCAATTACCTTTACAAAAAAGTGCCTCAGAGCTGCCACTTTCCTACATGGTCAGCACTGCATTACCAGGTGGGGAATCCTTGTCCTCTTCCCATGTCAGCTGTTTGGTGCTTTCGACATGTTTAATTTCGGGTCTCAAAGAGCCTAAAAACATAAAAGGACTTCGTGTAAGTTGCTAATTAGTGAAAATACTATTCCTACCCCCATCTCTGAATAAAAAAACTTGGTTACAGCAGTTGCCATTTGATGTTTACCCCATATACATGACAGCAGCACGCAGCATATAAACCAGGGGTAGGAAAATATGTGGGTACATGCCCTCATTTTTAAGTCTTGAATTTTAAGTAAGGCCTTTAAAGGAAAAGGAAAGGTAAAAAACTAATATCAGAAAGGTCTATGTAAATACAGCCATAAGCACTCACAGAAACGCTGCACTGAGTCCTCTATCAAAAGAAACACAGGATTTCTTGTCTGTTTTCCTCTGCTACAGACACGCAGCTCTCTCCTGCTCCCTCCTCCCTCAAGAATGCTAAGAACTCACTTCCCTCCCCCTTAAGGTCCCCATACACGGCCGATAGAAGCTGCCGATATCGGTCCCTTGGACCGACTCGGCAGCTTATCGGCCCGTGTAGGGGCAGAAACGAGCGGAATGGCCGACCGATATCTGGCCTGAAATTGGCCAGATAACGATCGGCCAGGTTAGAAAATCCCGTCGGATCGGGGACCGCATCGGCTCGTTGATGCAGTCCCCGAACCGACTGCCCCATTGCCGCGTGCAGAATTCGATCGTTTGGCCCCAGGGCCAAATGATCGAATTCACCTACATGCCTCCCTGATATCGCCACCCGTGTATGGCCAGCTTTAGGAATGAGGATCTGCGCCAATCAGCAGGAAGCTTCCTCATAGTCTTACTAACTGAGCATGTACACTGGTCTTGGTGCAGGAGCGAGGCATTACAAATCTCAGTTTTTTTTTTTCCTATGAGGCTTCTGATCATCTGAACGGGAGAAATATAGGGAGACTTAAGGGCACTATTGAGAGAACCGACGGTATGCCTGCAGCTTGAGATTAACTCTTTATTAGCCTTTCCTTCTCCTTTAATGCAGTTGTATGTTCTGCACAGTGTGTGCTGCATGTATGCTGTGTTGTGGCCACACATGGCTTAATAATGAACAGGCCATAAACATAGTAAACAATCTAAAGTCTAGTGGGAACTCCAGTCCTGACATGGGAGTCATGGAAGTAAGTTTACCCCCAGAATGAAAAATTAACCAATAGACAGATTATATTATATTAAGTGACCTATTAAAGAATCTCCCCAAACTGGAATATATATATCAGTACATATTTCCCTTTTACATCCTTTCCCTTGAGCCGCCATTTAGTGATGGGCTGTGTGCTCCCTCAGAGATCAGCTGACAGGAAATAAAGCAGCTCTACAGGTTGATCTGTGCCAAATCAGCAATTATAAATAAAATAGAGTTCCCTCTAAGCCATGGGCCCCAATGAGGGTTGCCACCTGACTGGTAAAAATGCCATTGCACGCAACAAAGTGCGATACACAAAGATTTTTTTTTTCTTATTGCAACCCTTCTCCTTCTGTGCCTACAGAATTTGCCAAATGTGCAGACAAAATATAATTTGAAAAGAGACTAGAGGGAACACTACTTCGTTGTAGCGCTACAGCAACAAAGCCGAAATCATCATTTTCTACACAAATGTTTATAACATTGATATTATAGGTATTTTTCGTCTTACTGCACGCTTCCCCACCCGCAGAATGCAACTTTTATAGCGCATAGTGATGACGTACACAATAGCCACGCCCACAAGGCTACCGCCGTGTGGTACCACCAGCCAATGACTGAGGAGATTGGGGGCGGGGTGAAGCACGGCGGAACAAGTCATTGGGAACTGGCAGTTGCCATAGTGACAAGGCGCTGCGAAAACCTTTATTGCGCAAGAAAATGCAAACATACCGGCCAGCAGTCGCGATTTTTATAACACGGGCCGCATTCCCGTATCAAGGTTTTAAAATTCTGCTGCGTCCTTGACATTTGTATTTTAGCTCTCGGAAGTCGCAAGTCTCATCTCGCGAGATTATGACGTCACTTTAACATTATATAAGGGGGTGAGGCATCGTATAGCGGCATTGCGAGAATGGCGAGCAGTGTGAATGTGTGTGATAGTTGTGCAGAAGTGCAAGCTGTTAGTAATGCGCAGTAGTGGGGTTGGGATAACAGGAGGCTACTCACAAGTGTTAGTTATGAGGCTATTTTGTCGAGGGAAAAAATATTCTTTCTGTTGGGATTACTAGTCTTTCCTACTTGCCCAGGGCTTTAGGTCATAGTGTTTGGCCAAGACTAAGCCTATGCTAACTGCTATTAATGGCTTGGTCACTTTTTTACTTGAGGGGTAAAGGCACTAGTCCAATAGTCAATCTTTTCCTACATTTGACATAAAAAGGGCTTTTTTTTTTTTTTTTTTTTAAAGGAATTTTATTCATACTTTTCTATTAATTTGGCTTAAAAGAAGAGTTTCAGTGCAAATGAGCCATATTTTTTTACAATTTGGAAGGAAGCCAGGGGCACTTTAAGTAGACAATGGGTGAAATTACCCAAAAGTAACAATTTACAGTTAATTTGTTCTAACTTCAAGGTGTTGATTCTGGAGTAGAACGTTCTAGGTGCTGACAGGGTTTTCCCACAAATGGTTTCAATAAAGCGGCTGTTCCTGTTACCCCAAAACAAGCTGCTCCTTTTTGTTGTTTTATGTTAAGCCTAAGAGCAATATATTTTACAATGTAGGAGTAGATTATGGTCTGATATACGAGAAGATAATAGGTGAAATACATATTAACAATAAGCTTTAGTTTTTGGGTTATTTTAACCCTTTAAGTGCCAGCCGAATTCGTCATTTCGGTTCCCCCCAGTGCCAGACGTTTTTTAAGCATTTTGTACTCATTCACTTTAACAATGTTTTTTGGTAGGAAAACCTCCATGAAACTAGGGAAATTATATATCGTTTTTTTCGTCACTAATTGGGCTTCGACATACATACCAAATTTTATAACTTTTCTGGAGATATGATGTGTATTTTGGGTGAAATATGTAAAAAAAAAAAAAAAATTATGAAAAATTTCTGTATATTTTGAGGTTTTTTTCCATAGAAAAGTTAATTTTGCACAATTTTTTTTGTCGTTTGTAAAAGCCCTGATGAAATCGGTGGTCAGAGCCCTGGATCCACCAATGTCACTGCAAAAGCAACCTTTTTGGGGCACTAAACACACAATAAAGAACAATGCAAAGATAAAACACCATAAAATCAGTAAAATCCAATAAAACCACCTAAACCAACAGAAGAACAATAATTGCAATGAAATTGGTGGTCAGAGCCCTGGATCCACCAACGTCACTGCAAATTCAGCACCCAATAGCAATAAAAAAAGTTACAATACAATACAATAATAAAAAAACAAATCAATTATGAAAATGCCAAAAAAACACTAAAATGCAACCAAATAAATCAGATAATTATAGAGCAAGATCAGAAATAAAGTTTTAGTAAAAAAAAAAAGACTGCCAAAGAAAGCAAAGAAAGAAAGAAGAGAAAAGAAAGATAGAAAAAAAAAAAAAAGTGTAAGTGTGTGTGTAAGTGTCTGTGTGTGCTTGGGAAAGTTGTAAATAAGTGTGTATGTGTGCAAAAGTGTAATAATGACAAAGATAGAAGAAAAAATTGAAAAAAAAAAAAAATTTTAGACAGTTGAGATAGAAATAAGCAAAATAAACAGTGGTAGAGAGTTGTAGTTCAGCTTACCCAAGGCAGGCAGGCGATCAGGGGCGACCAATCTGGCAGGAAGGCAGCAGGGGAGCTCCATCAGGTCCGAAGTGCGCAGCAGGAATGAGGAGCCGACAGTAGGCGGCGCTATTTAAAGGGACAGCAGTGGACACGTCATCATCGCGTGTCCACTGCTGTCATTGGCTGGCGACGCGATCGGGGGACCGGATCGGTGAGTATGACTGTCTTTGCTCGTTGCCTAGGGGGTTGTGAAGGGTTTACAAGCGCTGCGCTGCTTTAAAAGCCAGCGCAGCGCTTGTAAACCTGATAGTGCTGTAGGACGTAGATTCTACGTCCTGTGGCACTTTGGTCCTTTGCTACCCAGGACGTAGAATCTACGTCCTATGGCACTAAAAGGGCTAATGGTGTGGGAGCCTCCCAGGGGCAGGTTTTTCACAGTTCATGGACAAAAAGGGCTATTTTAGGTGAAGACGATTAGTAAAAATGACCCAAAAATAGGTTTTTTAGGCTCTTTTTTTAACTGCGGCACTATGATGTTCTCTGTGAGGGAGGCCTCTATCACCCCCTCTAATCTTACATGTTGGAAACTGACACAGATCAGCGACACTCCACACTTTATTTTATGGCAGGGATCCCCAACCTTTCTTTGAGGTTTGAGCCACAGTCAAATGTTAAAAGACTTGGAGAGCAACACAAACATAAAAGTTAATGGAGGAGCCAAATAAGGGCTGTGATTGGCTATTAGGCAGCCTCTATGCACCCTATCAGCTTACAGGGGCTTTATTTGGTAGTAAATCTTGTTTTTATTCAACCAAAACTTGCCCCCAAGTCAGGAATTCAAAAATAACTACCTGGTTTGGGGGCACTGAGAGCAACATCCAAGGGGTTGGGGAGCAACATGTTACCCCTGAGCCACTGGTTGGGGATCACTGTTTTAGGGGTTCAAACAGGGTAGAATGGCTAGGGGGGGACAAAAAAAAGCAAGAACCAGTTGCAATCAATAAGGTGTACAGCCCACTTCTGTCAAATAGTCCAGTGGTACAGCGCCCCCAGTGGTGTCCCTAAATTAACTGTACAGAGCCCTGCTTGAGCAGGTCACAGATCAGCAGTGCAGAGTTCATATTAAAGACTTGGCACAGGTTAGAAGCACACTGTTCTCTTGGTACAATCTGCGGGGCAGCGTTCACCTTAAAGGAATACTTGAAAATTTTTTTTTTCATAAAATGAAATTTTATTTTGAAATTTCACATGGGGCTAGCCATATTCTTCTTTTCCCAGGTGCCTTCAGCCATGTGACCTGTGCTCTGATAAACTTCAGTCACACTTTACTGCTGCGCTGCAAGTTGGAGTGATATCCCCCCCCTCCCAGCAGCCGATCAGCAGAATAATGGGAAGGGAGCAAGATAGCAGCCCCCTAGTAGGTATCAGAATAGCACTCAATAGTAAGAAATCCAAGTCCGGCTTGGGACTCCTCCAGTTACATGGGAGTAGGAGAAACAATAGGTTAGCTGAAAGCAGTTCTAATGTGTAGCGCTGGCTGAAAGCTCAGACTCAGGCACAATGCACTGAGATGGCGCCTACACACCAATATTAAAGCTAAAAATACATTTGTTGGTTCAAGAAATGGCAGAGGGAATTATTTGCTATGTAAACAGTGTAATTTAGAAGTAAAAATGTTGACAGAATCTCTTTAAACCAACCCACAAATTAACAGTACCTGAGAATATCCTTGCAGACTTCCAGCAGTACACAGCCCTCCTTGGGGTAGGGGATCCAATCAGCAGTTGGAGAGAGTCTCCCTACAGGTCCAAGGAGGAGCCAAAGAGGGTTGTCCTGCCCTCAGCCTGGGTAAACCCCAGAGGCTGTGAAGAACCACAACTACTCCCACTTTCCAGACAATTAAAACTTTCATCCGGGAAAGGGAGGGATTTTGCCAGACCCCCTGGGGTAAACTGGTTTGTCCACTTTGTGTCTCTAGTGCAGTGTTTTTCAACCTTTTTTGGACAAAGGCACACTTGTTTCATGAAAAAAATCACGAGGCACACCACCATTAGAAAATGTTAAAAAATTTAACTCTGTGCCCAGCAGCAGTGCCCCCCTAGTACATTGGTGCCAAGAGCAGTGCCCCCCTAGTACATTGGTGCCCAGCAGCTGTGCCCCCCTAGTACATTGGTGCCCAGCAGCAGTGCCCCCCTAGTACATTGGTGCCAAGAGCAGTGCCCCCTAGTACATTGGTGCCCAGCAGCAGTGCCCCCCTAGTACATTGGTGCCAAGAGCAGTGCCCCCCTAGTACATTGGTGCCCTGCCTACGGCACACCAGGCAACATCTCGCGGCACACTACAGTGGTTGAAAAACGCTGCTCTAGTGGGCTTGGGGACTGGATAAAGTTCTGAGCCCTTTATTGTTGACTTTTTGTGCTGAAGGAGGAACTACGGGATTTGAATAAAACCACCATTCCGTTGCCAAGAAACATACCTTTCTTCATTTCAGCATTGCCACAGCCCCCCCATTGTGTTGTCTTATAATTCTATAAATGTTGATGACCTTATTACTGCCGGTGGTCCACGCCACAAAGAGGCCCAAAGGGCTCTTCCATCGGACTGCAGTTCAGTTGGTTAGCCTCCCTGCTCAAGTCCAAATTCCAGGCTTTTGTTCAGGAGGAATGGAACTGCCACAAGCAAAAACTTTAGTTAAGTAGGACATTTTCCAGACTCCCCAAGAAGGCAGGCCAACATGGAGTAATATATCCTTTATACCCAGAATGAATACTGAACCAACAGATAGTTTATATTATGTTAAGTGACATATTTTAGAGTCTTGCCAAAAGTAATATGTATATATCAGTAAATATTGTCCTTTTACATCCTTTCCCTTGAGCCGCCATTTAGTGATGGGCTGTGTGCTCCCTCAGAGATCAGCTGACAGGAAGTAATGCAGCTCTGACTGTAACAGGAAGTAGTGTTGAAGCAAAAGGCAGAACTCTGTCCATTCATTGGCTGATGGGGCCTAGCATGTATGTGTGCCTTGGCTCGTTTGTGTGCACCGTGAATTGTATGACCCAAGGAGGGAGACCTTAAAGAATGAATATACCTAAAAATGCCATATTTTATATACTAAACTGACTGCACCAGCCAAAAGTTTTCCTATCTTTATAGTAATAATGATAGCTTTCAAGGATGCAACACACTTGAATGGGGTCCAAGGAAATTTTCTTTCAGGAGCAGTGTTCAGACCAGTCTTAGCATTGGCCTAGGTCAGGGATCCCCAACCTTTTATACCTGTGAGCCACATTTAAATGGAAAGCAACACAAGCCTGGAAAAGGTTCGTGGGGGTAGCAACAAGAGCTATAATTGGCTACTTAATAGCCCTTATGGGGACTGGCAGCCTACAGGAGGCTCTGTTTGGCATTATACTTGGTTTTATGCAACCAAAACTTGCCTCCTTACCAGAAATCCAAAATAAGCTGAGGCCACTGGGAGCAACATCCAAGGGGTTGGTGAGCAACATGTTCCTCCCGAGCCACTGGTTGGGGATCACTGGCCTAGGTGAACTGCGTGTTCGAAGTCTGGGCCGATACTTGTGTCTTAGGGCCCTAGCCGCACATATTCAAAAGGCTTGTCCCTCTCTCTGTAAAACAAATCTAGATGCCCTAGATTGTTGAATGGGCTCCATTTTGCTGCCTGTTTTGCCAGTGGCGAAAATGTAAATTCACCACGAATCCATGCCTGTTGAAAAATTTCACCCATCTAAAGATCATAAAATCTAGTAAGCTTTTTTGTAGTTTTCCTATATATTTCAGAACAAAAAAAAATTGGTACAAAAATTTGATTTAAAAAAATATAATGTACGGAAAACCCGGTATCCAGAAAGTTCAGAATTACGGAAAGGCCATCTCCCATAGACTCCATTATAAGCAAATTGTATTCATTTTTAAAAGTGATTTCCATTTTCTCTGTAATAATAAAACAATACCTAAAGCAAATAAAGTGCTGTCTTGTATAAAAAAGGGCATTGACTCAAGGGATGAGAACATAATTTTGCCCCTTTATAGGTCCCTGGTAAGGCCTCACCTTGAGTATGGGGGGCAGTTTTGGGCTCCAGTCCTTAAGAGGGATATTAATGAGCTGGAGAAAGTGCAGAGACTGCAACTAAACTGGTAAAGGGGATGGAAGGGTTAAACTATGAGGTTAGACTGTCGAGGTTGGGTTGTTTTCTCTGGAAAAGAGGCGCTTGCGAGGGGACATGGTTACTCTGTACAAGTACATTAGAGGAGATTATAGGCAGATGGGGGGGTTCTTTTTTCCCATAAAAACAATCAACGCACCAGAGGTCACCCCTTTAGATTAGAGGAAAGGAGCTTCCATTTGAAGCAGCGTAGGGGGTTCCTCACGGTGAGGGCAGTGAGGTTGTGCCCTTCCTAGTGATATGGTAATGGCAGATTCTGTTAATGCCTTTAAGAGGGGCCTGGATGAGTTCTTGATCAATCAGAGTACCCAAGGCTATTGTGATACTAATATCTACAGTTAGTACTAGTGGTTGTATATATAGTTTATGTATGTGAGTGTATAGATTGGTAGGTGTGGGTTGGGTGTGCTGGGTTTACTTGGATGGGTTGAACTTGATGGACACTGGTCTTTTTTCAACCCTATGTAACTATGTAACTAACTATGTAATACATGTACTTGATCCCAACTAAGATATAATTACCCCTTATTGGGGACAGAACAGTCCTATTGGGTTTATTTCATGGTTAAATGATTCCCTTTTCTCTGTAATAATAAAACAGTACCTGTACTTGATCCCAACTAAGACATAATTACCCCTTATTGGGGGAAGAACAGCCCTATTGGGTTTATTTAATGTTTAAATGATTCCATTTTCTTTGTAATAATAAAACAGTACCTGTACTTGATCCCAACTAAGATATAATTACCCCTTATTGGGGGCAGAACAGTCCTATTGGGTTTATTTAATGGTTAAATGATTCCCTTTTCTCTGTAATAATAAAACAGTACCTGTACTTGATCCCAACTAAGATATAATTACCCCTTATTGGGGGCAGAACAGCCCTATTGGGTTTATTTAATGGTTAAATGATTCCCTTTTCTCTGTAATAATAAAACAGTACCTGTACTTGATCCCAACTAAGATATAATTACCCCTTATTGAAGACAAAACAATCCTATTGGGTTTATTCAGTATTTAAATGATTTTTTGCAGACTTAAGTTATGAAGATCCAAATTATGGAAAGATCCCTTATCTGAATAACCCCAGGTCCCGAGCATCCTGGATAACGGGTCCCACACCTGTATTTAAATTGTAAATAAGAAAGAAATTAATTAAATAGAACCAGATTGTTTTCTAGGTCCCTGTCTCTTCACCTTGGGGCCCCGATGTTGGCGGACCACAGCTCCCTCTATCCGGAGACTGGAAATTAAGAAACAATGCTCTAGAAAAGAAATGGGCAAGTTATGAAATATATAATTGTTTATAATATTTATTACATTTTTGTATTTTAAAGGACATTTTCTTCTCTGTTTCTATAAATCATGAAGATCAGTGAAATTTCCGGCAGCCTACATGTCAGACTGTGGCCATTGTGCGGCACACATGTTCTCCCTACGTGTTACAGATCATCGCGCTCTCGCCATACACACGGCTTATGAAGTGGAAATGAGATGAGGAACTCGCACATCAGTATTAGAGCTGCCATCTCAAGACTTCATTGAAAGCGCAGGGAAATTCTCAACAGCAAATTGCCACTTAAGTTTTCCCTGATAACAGCCATGCCAGAATGCTTCAAAAGAAGTCATTACATTTGTAACGATATTGTCAGACAAGCAATTGTTGCTAATAAAAAAATATATATATATATTTTACGCTGGGAGGGAAGGGGAAAAAAAAAGTAATAACATGATCAGACCCTACAATTTGTTAACCCTGTTTATAAACAGATGACTGAAAGTGCTCTTATAGGGAAATTATGGAAAAATACGGGAAATTACTATCAATGTACCATAGTGTGGGTGTACATGTATATATATAATACATAATAATGGACTCCTGTATATAAGGTTTTCTGCTGAAGGGGTGTGCTGTGTGACCATGCATGGGGAGAGTGCGGCTGAGCAGACTAGAATTGCAGGGGATGGAAGGGCTGCCTGTGGCACCAGTGGCACTTTAGTCTGGCAATGACTTGCATAATGTTGTTAACATCCCAGACTTCCATCACTGGCTGGACTTGGGAAGGTGGGCTAACTGCAAACATTTTTAGCCAGGGAACAGTAGAAGGAAATTGTCCCAACCACATGCATTTTACTTCTAAACATATTCCAGAGTAATTAAGACACGACCCTCTATGCCAGGGATCCCCAACTTTTCTAACTCGTGAGCCACAGTCAAATGTAAAAAGACTTGGAGAGCAACACAAGCACCATAAACGTTCACGGAGGAGCCAAATAAGGGCTAAGATTGGATATTAGGCAGCCTCTATGCACCCTATCAGCTTACAGGGGCTTTATTTGGTAGGAAATCTTGTTTTTATTCAACCAAAACTTGCCCCCAAGTCAGGAATTTAAATATTTCTGCCTGGTTTGGGGGCACTGAGAGCAACATCCAAGATGTTAAAGAGGAATGTGTTGCCGCCGAGCCACTGGTTGGGGAACACTGCTCTATGTGGATGTCACCTGGGTACATGTTGAAGAACTTCATATTGTGAAAATGAGAACTTGTGATAGGCTTAAGCTCAAAAAAATAAACTTTCTTTAAAGTTAAAAATTCTATACCGTTTATGGAACGATCAAGTTAATCTTCACTGTCAGCAATCTGTTTCTGTACATGCTGGCCAGGTCTGGACTGGGACTCAAAATAGGCCCTGGCATTTCAAGTACACAGAGGCCCAAACAGCCCCCCCATAGGCCCAATAAATAGTGACTGACTATGGCATCTTACAGCAGCCCCTCTGGCATTTGCCAGAACCCACAGATTGCCAGTCCGGGCCTGATTTTCAGTACACAGAGGCCCAAACAGCCCCCCCATAGGCCCAATAAATAGTGACTGACTATGGCATCTTACAGCAGCCCCTCTGGCATTTGCCAGAACCCACAGATTGCCAGTCCGGGCCTGATTTTCAGTACACAGAGGCCCAAACAGCCCCCCCATAGGCCCAATAAATAGTGACTGTCTATGGCACCTTACAGCAGCCCCTCTGGCATTTGCCTGAACCCACAGATTGTTAGTTAGCGTCTGATGCTGGCTGTGTGTCAGAGTTTGGTCTTTCACAAAATCAAGATGGAGTGTCCATAGCTGTTATTTCTATGGAGATAAAGGAAGGGCTCTGTGAAATATATTTTATAAATATATAAAATACACGTAAATATTTACAGGTATGGGATTGCTTATACAAAAAACTGTTATCCATAAAGCTCCAAATTATGGGAAGGCCACCTCCCATAGAGTCCCTTTTCTGTAGTAATAAATAGTAGCTTGTACTCGATGGTAATCAAAATGGGCATTTACTAAGCCACAACTTTTTCGGGTCAGGCTTTTTGTTACTACAAACCTACAAACGTTGCAAGAAAAAAGTCGCAAGTGTTCCAAGATTTATTATGCAACAACATTGCAAGAATTCCAGATCTGAAAATACGCTATCTAAAACCTGTTGAGATCATGTAGAAGTCAATGGCAGATGTCCCTTTTTCAAATGGAAGATCTTTCTTTGCTTCCTGGTTTTAGAGGTTTTTGGATTTTTTGATCTTGGCTTTTGTGCGACAGTTTGAAAAAGTTATCACGCAACAAGTCAAAAAGTCACAGTTTTTGCAAAAGGAAAAAAATAGGCAAATTAGCTCCTTCCTCTAGATCAGCTAGAGACTGAAAAAGGAATCATTTTTCAGAGAAGTTGGCCTTTATGGCCATGTATCTCTTTTTAACCCCAATAAATAAAGGTGATCATACAGGGGCCGACAATATACAATATCTGACTATTACTGCCCATACTTGTAAGGATCTGCTCTTTGGTGAGGTTGCCAAACAAGCAGATCTTTACCAATATACCCATCTTGAGGTTGGCAATATCAGGCTGATCTGATTGTTTGGCCAAATGATCACAATACAGTACAAGCAGGCTGTTGGGGTGAGGAGTGCATCAACAAACCAATGCTTTCCTTGCCCAAATTGGATTTTTATACTTGCTAATCGACATTTCTCCCAGATATCAGTTAGGGGGCCCCTCGTAAGGGCCTCATACACGGCCAATAAACTGTCGATATGGTCTGTTAGCAGTTTTTAATGGCCAATGTGTGGCCATTAATTTATGAGGGACTGTAAACAGTATGACTGTCTTTCTGTTGTTCCAATCATTCTGCCTAAATAATTGAAATAGCAGTAAATGAAGAGGGTCAGACTGGGGTGTTACTGCAGGGACCCCACACCCCCTCTGGGGGTCCTGCCACCGCATGCCCCTCCCCCCAGCCAACCCTCCCCCCCTTCGTGCACCTTATACAAACTTATGCCGCAATTGGCAGAGCGAGGGTAGCGGGAAGTGACAACATGGAGGGCTGCTGGGGATCTGGTCTGGGTTGGCAGGGCCCACAGGGTTTCTTCCCAGTGTTCCACTGGCCCAGTCCAACCCTGAGAGATGCTGTGACTTTTCTTCACTTCATCTGAACTGGCATTCATGGTGCATAAGTGGATGAAATTTTCAAACCCATCCCTGAACCAACTGAAATACATAAAACACAGATACCGGTGAGGATACATGTACTAATAATTATAAGCAATATTTTTATGGGCAGCAAAATCTATTGTTGTCGGTTGTGCTGGCTGATACACTATATAGCTTTAAGAAGGGGTTGGATGGCTGTTTAGCAAGTGAGGGAATACAGGGTTATGGGAGATCTTAGTACAGGTTGATCCAGGGACTGGTCCGATTGCCATCTTGGAGTCAGGAACAAATTTTTTTTTCCCCTCTGCGGCAAATTAGAGAGGCTTCAGAAGGGGGTTTTGCCTTCCTCTGGATCAACTAGTAGTTAGGCAGGTTATATATAGGCATTATGGTTGAACGTGATGGACATATGTCTTTTTTCAACCTAACTTACTATGTTACTATGTTATCAGTCATATTTTATTTTTTCATCACTATTGACAATTCCTATGGTACATTTGAATGACATATATATTTTTAAAAAATGCTTCTTTGTAAAAAACTCATCTTTCGAAATGTGAAAATATCTGCATTTTGTTTTCATCAGTTCATAATCATATTGTTCTTATGATTAAACAGTTGCTTTTCATTAAAAAAAAATCAAACAAAAATTCAACGTTCGTATTTCGCTCTAACGAAAGTCTCGTCTCAGCGACACAACATTTTATTCCCACACTTTATCACTGTGTTTTCATATACTTTGTTGATAGGATGATGAGGAACCAGCAGGACAGCATGAATTGCGTTAAATTTGAAAATGGTTGTTTGTGATATTGTGAGATTTCTGCTGAGGGAAATGAAAACACATTTTACACAATGACGCGCGCGTTTGAGGCTTAGGGAGTGGAGATCTTGCTTAGGAGGAAGATAATAACTAAACAGCATTTAGCGCTCTTATCTTTGTGTCACCCAGAATTCACTCCATGATCTCGTGAAGTCTTATGGAGAAAACATTCTTCTTAGCCGTACAGAGTACAAAGCCGATGAGTTGCGGCGTAAGTCGGCGGAGGAGAAGCCATAAAAGACAGCATTTTTATATAATTTCTCAACGTGCAACGACCTTGATCTTAGAGAAAGAAAGGGAAAAACATGCTTTTAAAAGGTTTTTGTTGAATCCAGGCCTTTATGCTCTGCAGAGTTTGCGTGGTGTGGAGGCGACTGTTTTTCTGTTATAAAGTATTCTACATGGGGGGATGGAATAGTGAAGAGACAGGTAATGTTTATCAGGTATATTGGTGCTACAGAATTTATATTTACGTATGTAAGGATTTTTAGCATAGATACAGGTTGAGTTTAAAATCTATATGTTATTTAGTATCAGTGTTTATGCCTTAGGGGTTGTTCACGTTTAAGTTAACTGTTAGTATGTTATACAATGGTCTATATCCCACACCTTGGGGCTGATTTACTAAGACACGAATTCGAATCCGAATTGGAAAAATTCCGATTGGAAAACGAACATTTTGCGTCTTTTTCGTATTTTTTGCGTTTTTTTCGGCGCCTTTACGACTTTTCGGAAATTGTCGCGACTTTTTCGTTACCAATACGATTTTCGCGAATAAACACGAGTTTTTCGTAGCCATTACGATTCGCTCGTATCTTGTCGCAACTTTTTCGTATTGAGCGCTCGTAAGCGGCGGGCGAAACTTTCAGACTTAGCATGATTTTGGAAGCCTCCCATAGGACTCAATGGCACCCTGCAGCTCCAACCTGGCCCAAGGAAAGTCTCCCATAGGGCTCAATGGCACTCTGCAGCTCCAACCCGGCCCAAGGAAAGCCTCCCATAGGGCTCAATGGCACTCTGCAGCTCCAACCCGGCCCAAGGAAAGTCTCCCATAAGGCTCAATGGCACTCTGCAGCTCCAACCCGGCCCAAGGAAAGTCTCCCATAGGGCTCAATGGCACTCTGCAGCTCCCAACCTGGCCCAAGGTAAGTCTCCCATAGGGCTCAATGGCACTCTGCAGCTCCAACCTGGCCCAAGGAAAGTCTCCCATAGGGCTCAATGGCACTCTGCAGCTCCAACCCGGCCCAAGGAAAGCCTCCCATAGGGCTCAATGGCACTCTGCAGCTCCAACCCGGCCCAAGGGAAGTCTCCCATAGGGCTCAATGGCACTCTGCAGCTCCAACCTGGCCCAAGGAAAGTCTCCCATAGGGCTCAATGGCACTCTGCAGCTCCAACCCGGCCCAAGGAAAGTCTCCCATAGGGCTCAATGGCACTCTGCAGCTCCAACCCGGCCCAAGGAAAGTCTCCCATAGGGCTCAATGGCACTCTGCAGCTCCAACCTGGCCCAAGGAAAGTCTCCCATAGGGCTCAATGGCACTCTGCAGCTCCAACCCGACCCAAGGAAAGCCTCCCATAGGGCTCAATGGCACTCTGCAGCTCCATCCCGGCCCAAGGAAAGTCTCCCATAGGGCTCAATGGCACTCTGCAGCTCCAACCTGGCCAAGGAAAGTCTCCCATAGGGCTCAATGGCACTCTGCAGCTCCAACCCGGCCCAAGGAAAGTCTCCCATAGGGCTCAATGGCACTCTGCAGCTCCAACCCGGCCCAAGGAAAGTCTCCCATAGGGCTCAATGGCACTCTGCAGCTCCAACCTGGCCCAAGGAAAGTCTCCCATAGGAATCAATGGCACTCTGCAGCTCCAACCCAGCCCAAGGAAAGTCTCCCATAGGGCTCAATGGCACTCTGCAGCTCCAACCTGGCCCAAGAAAAGTCACCATACTGAAGCTTGAATGAATCCGAACGCTACGAAAAAATCGCAACATTTTGCGCAACTTTCGGAATGGCTACGAAAAAGGCGCGACTTTTCGCGCAAGTTTTAACGCTACGAAAAAATCGCCAGATTTTACGCAACATTCGGATGGCAACGAAAAAGTTGAGATAATTTTCCGAAAAAATCGCCAAATACCGATCATTACGAAAAAAACGCAATCGGACGCATTCGGCCAGTTCGTGAGTAAGTAAATGGGCCCCCTTGTGTCTCAACCCTTTCTCCTTGTAGACTGTAAGCTCTTTTGGGCAGGGCTCTCTTCACCTCTTGTATCGGTTATTGATTGCTTTATATGTTACTCTGTATGTCCAATGTATGTAACCCACTTATTGTACAGCGCTGCGGGATATGTTGGCGCTTTATAAATAAATGTTAATAATAATAATAATAATGTAGATTGTAAGCTCTTTTGGGCAGGGCTCTCTTCACCTCTTGTATCGGTTATTGATTGCTTTATATGTTACTCTGTATGTCCCATGTATGAAACCCACTTATTGTACAGCGCTGCGGGATATGTTAGCGCTTTTTAATAAATGTTAATAAAATAATAAGCCATATCAACTTTGTGATTGGTTTTCAATATTTGTTTTTTATAGTTTTTGAATTATGTGCCATTCTCTTCTTTCCAGCTTTCAAATGGGGGTCACTGACCCCGGCAACCAAAAACAATTGCTCTGTGACGCCATAATTTTATTGTTATTGTTACTTTTTATTCCTTATTTTGCTATGCTGGCCCTCTTTTATTTATATTACTATCTCTCGTTCAAACCACTGCCTGGTTGCTTGGGTACATAAGACCCTTGCTCTGTCTTTTTTTTTGCCCTAGGGTTCTGAGTCAGCGTGGCTGTTTGGACCCTCTGTATTATAGAGGGATGTTATGCAAAATCATTTGACTTTATTTTATAAAACCAAAAGAACTGGTTTGTCATTGGCAGAACAGGGAATGGTGGTCCATCAGTACCAGTACATTACTGTGTGCTTGTTCTATCATGGCCTGAAACAGAGACAACTTGCCACCTTTCTAAATTATTTTTACCAGTGGGGGGTGCTGATGTGAAGGGGTGGGGCAGTGATATAAAAGGGGTGGAGCTATGACACAGGGGCCAATGGAGGAACAGTTATCCAGAAGATCAGGGGGAAAAGAAGTAACACAGGTGCAGGCCAAGGGCTCATCTTAAGGGTATTACAAATACCGTCCGGTTATTGTTCTATTTTTTCATATTAGTACCCTTTTAAATGCCCACTTTTATACTGTATATGAAAGATGCCAGAAAAATACAGTGATTATCACAAATGCAGACCTAGACTTTGCCCGCGTCTACAACTGTGCATAGACTGTAGCAGAACGAGGCTGCATGATAGTCTCATGATAAAGCTCGATTTGTCCAATTTAGTCTGAGCAGAGCATTTCCTTCCCTTACATTAGATTGTAGGGATAATAGCCGGCTGATGCGGGAGGGAGGATGTATCTGACAAGATAAGTCTGCGTATTGATTCAGCAAACCCAGGACCCCTGTGAGGCAAGCAAATGCTGATATTAATCCCCCCCACCTCGCTTACTGTGCTTGAGGAAAATGTGTAATTTACCCATTCCTTTGTGCTTTCTGTGCTATTGTTGAGAGTTACCCTAGCACAATTTCTCTTTTTATGGGGGGAGCAAAATAGGCCTGTATAAATCAATGCC
The DNA here is from genome assembly GCF_000004195.4 of Xenopus tropicalis. Taxonomy (NCBI): domain Eukaryota; kingdom Metazoa; phylum Chordata; class Amphibia; order Anura; family Pipidae; genus Xenopus; species Xenopus tropicalis. The sequence continues at coordinate 128,414,547 of NC_030684.2, read as the reverse complement.
CCTGTAATATAGAAATCACAGTCCCAGCTGGCGAGCTTTCGGAAATAGCGCCGTGGTGTAAAGGAACGACAATGACTAATCCATTTTGTGACTGGCGTAGGGGCTATTATGATTTGGCAGAGATATTAGGCAATAGCAAGGGAGAAAGGTTAGTCTGGGTTAAGGTTCATCCATTGCTTGGCGGAAGGTGGGGGAGAAAACAAGTTTTATTATGTGTGAACTAATGATATCTTGGAAAGAAACATTATTTGCTTTCTTAATCTTGATATATGCCTAGAATTTCCAAATACTGTATGTCAAGTACTGTGTTAAAGGGGACTCTGCCTTCTGAACCCCTAATATATCTATCACTGTAATCTGTTATTTCAAAAAGTATGAATAAATACCATTTTTATATGACGAAATCCAGCTGCAAAACAGCTCTTTCTGCATCATTTGAAATCCTGGCAGGGGAGGAGGGACTAAAGCATTGAGGTTACAAATTGTAACAACTTCTCCACAGCTCACAGACAGCAATGCAGGAACTACATAACCCACAATGCATTGCACTGTAATGTTCCTTTTCTTATTGACATCACGGATGCAGGGAATTGTGGGATTTGGAGAATGCAGGCTGAAGACAGTCGACTACTGTTACATTTTCAGCCAGATCAGCAGGGGAACAGGGGGCGGGGATTAGGGAACTGTTCCAAACCATATTATTACATTAAATATCATGAAAAGGCTGCATATTTTTTAATTGATGTATTGCTTGAAATTATGTTTACTTTTCAAAAAGCTTAAGTTGTGTTTGGGTGGAGTTCCCCTTTAATATATTTTTCAGCACCACTAGCTCCTCTGGTAGCCTCGATGCCTTTAGGAAAGCATTTGGGCCCCGGGCCATGAGTGTAGGAGTTATCATTACCTACTGCAGACGCACAGTCAGGTAAATTTGCTCCGTGGGCTTCACAATGCTGTCTGTTCTGTTCCTACTGTTTTCTGCTTCTATTTCTGTAGCCAGAGCAGTGAGTGGGAGGCAGCCGCTTCTAAAAATGTACAGCCTCCACCCCTTCACTCCATAGGCAGAGGGAAGTGGGACAGAACGAGAGGAAGAGGGAATGATGTAGCCTTGCAGCCTATGCAGTAAGCGCAGTATTAATACCTGTACCCAGCACAAACACACCTGCACGCCTCACAGCAGGGGAATATTTGTATTTGGGCCGTGTAAATGAGGGAAGATAACAGAACCGGAATTGTGCCAGACGGTAATGTTCCCAGATACTTCCTCCAATAGAGGGGGCTCTGCTGGGAAGTTCTGGTTCCCCCCTGGCACTGGGCACAATGCGTCAGCGATCCTCTTACAAATAGAGCCGTCCCTAATCACATCAATATGGTTCTGCACCTTTAGTCAGGGCCGTATTTATTTATATATATATATAGGCAAGCTAGGGACTGTGCCTAGGGTTTTGGGGGGCGACCCTATAGGTTCCTATATATTAGAATTAGAATTCCTGCCACAGATTTCCATAGGACACATAGGTGCATGCCTTATGGGGCGTTTTTAGGTCCTAAATACAGTTCTGCCCCTAGTTAACTTTTAGGAGCTGAAAATATTGTGGTACGATCCGAAACCTCCAAAATATTAGAATCTGAACTATCGTAAACGGCACAAAAACCTTTCTGACTTTGAACCTTCAATGTATGATTTTGGAAGCCTCCCATAGGGCTCAATGGCACTCTGCAGCTCCAACCCGGCCCAAGGAAAGTCTCCCATAGGGCTCAATGGCACTCTGCAGCTCCAACCTGGCCCAAGGAAAGTCTCCCATAGGGCTCAATAGCACTCTGCAGCTCCAACCTGGCCCAAGGAAAGTCTCCCATAGGGCTCAATGGCACTCTGCAGCTCCAACCCGGCCCAAGGGAAGTCTCCCATAGGGCTCAATGGCACTCTGCAGCTCCAACCCGGCCCAAGGAAAGTCTCCCATAGGGCTCAATGGCACTCTGCAGCTCCAACCCGGCCCAAGGAAAGTCTCCCATAGGGCTCAATGGCACTCTGCAGCTCCAACCTGGCCCAAGGAAAGTCTCCCATAGGGCTCAATGGCACTCTGCAGCTCCAACCTGGCCCAAGGAAAGTCTCCCATAGGGCTCAATAGCACTCTGCAGCTCCAACCTGGCCCAAGGAAAGTCTCCCATAGGGCTCAATGGCACTCTGCAGCTCCAACCCGGCCCAAGGAAAGTCTCCCATAGGGCTCAATGGCACTCTGCAGCTCCAACCCGGCCCAAGGAAAGTCTCCCATAGGGCTCAATGGCACTCTGCAGCTCCAACCCGGCCCAAGGAAAGTCTCCCATAGGGCTCAATGGCACTCTGCAGCTCCAACCCGGCCCAAGGAAAGTCTCCCATAGGGCTCAATGGCACTCTGCAGCTCCAACCTGGCCCAAGGAAAGTCTCCCATAGGGCTCAATGGCACTCTGCAGCTCCAACCTGGCCCAAGGAAAGTCTCCCATAGGGCTCAATGGCACTCTGCAGCTCCAACCTGGCCCAAGGAAAGTCTCCCATAGGGCTCAATGGCACTCTGCAGCTCCAACCCGGCCCAAGGAAAGTCTCCCATAGGGCTCAATGGCACTCTGCAGCTCCAACCCGGCCCAAGGAAAGTCTCCCATAGGGCTCAATGGCACTCTGCAGCTCCAACCTGGCCCAAGGAAAGTCTCCCATAGGGCTCAATGGCACTCTGCAGCTCCAACCCGGCCCAAGGAAAGTCTCCCATAGGGCTCAATGGCACTCTGCAGCTCCAACCCGGCCCAAGGAAAGTCTCCCATAGGGCTCAATGGCACTCTGCAGCTCCAACCCGGCCCAAGGAAAGTCTCCCATAGGGCTCAATGGCACTCTGCAGCTCCAACCCGGCCCAAGGAAAGTCTCCCATAGGGCTCAATGGCACCCTGCAGCTCCAACCTGGCCCAAGGAAAGTCTCCCATAGGGCTCAATGGCACTCTGCAGCTCCAACCCGGCCCAAGGAAAGTCTCCCATAGGGCTCAATGGCACTCTGCAGCTCCAACCTGGCCCAAGGAAAGTCTCCCATAGGGCTCAATGGCACTCTGCAGCTCCAACCCGGCCCAAGGAAAGTCTCCCATAGGGCTCAATGGCACTCTGCAGCTCCAACCCGGCCCAACGTAAGTCTCCCATAGGGCTTATGTTTTATATCTAACAGTTTTAGGAAAAAAATCATTTTTTTCGCCATTTATTATGGGTCAAAACCCCAAAAAATGCAAATGTAAAAGTACCCCATCTGAAAGCTGTTGAGGTCATGTCAATGGGAGCTGCCCTAGGCAAATTGTATCAATCTTTATTTAATTCATAGTTTTAGAGCTTTTCAGGGTTTCTTTTGTTTGTAAATTCTTACAAAAACGTAAAAAAACACAAAAAAATTAAGGTTTTCCAATGCCGGATGAAAAATTATCATTCAGTGCCCACTATCTTACGGCAATTTGACGGATTTATCAGATTGCACTGAAATTAGTCGTTTGGGAGATAAAAATCTTAACGTGTATGGCCAGCTTAAGTCATTCCTCCCCATCTCCCAATGGGGAGGAATGCTTCCTAATCCTATACAGGTTCAGCCCTGTTATAACTGCAACTTTAGGGACATGTTTCAAAATATTGACTGGTTTCTGGAATTTATGGAGCTACAGAGAACCCATAGAAGGCCAACTAAATTAATAAGGGCAATGAACCATCTATAAAAAAGACCAGGCAAATGCTAGATAAAGGGAGATAGGATCACAATATGCAGTATATTTACTGTATATATACCCACTGACATGAGAAAGAGGCGCCAACGGTTGCCCTAAACAGATGATTTATATCAATGAAAAGTGATCCTTGGCAGTAACAGGGCATTTTGAGTGCCACTGCAGGTATAGGATCTGTTATCCAGAAAACTCTGCCATGAATGCGATTTCTTTTTGTTTTTTCTTATATTGATTTGATTTGTCTCTGTAACACTGACCTTATACTTGATAATCTACTGGTAGAGCATGGTAAATACAGTATTATACAGTATTGTGCACTTATTTATGTACAGTATATTGTGATCCCATTTACCTTTTCTCTAGCATTGGCCTGGCCTTTCTTTATTGATGGTTTATTGCCCTTATTAATTTAGTTGGCCTTCTCTGGGTTTTCTGTAGCTCCATAAATTCTATAAATAAAGACTGGGCATCCAAGTGGACACTTTTTAAATGCTTTAGAGGCAGAATGACAGTTCCCACCCTTGAATTAATGCCCAGTTTAATACAAAACAAAACGATGGTTTTCAGTCATTTTTTTTATCGCATGTAACATTTTCATACCAGAAGTCTTTGCAATCTGGCCGAAAAGGACAAGATATTTCCTGGAATCTTTATAAGTAGTGAAAAATATAACATTCCACAGCTCAGAGAGCTCGGCACATACAGCAGGCTGGATAGGGATGATTTCTCGTTACTAGATTCCGTATCCGCCGGCAATTTCGCCAAGGACCCTTGATGATGTCACAGTAGGAATATGAATGTCAAGAGCTTCTGAGAGATTATCGTAGGCAAAGAGACAAGTAGAAATCCTCTCTCAAATACTGTGCCTGCTAATGTATCGCCTTCCGGCTTACAGAGGAGAAGGCTTCTAGAACAGATCCGGTGACTTGAATGTATTGGTTGCATGAAATACTCTGATAGTACCTGCACCTTGAGGCTAAGAATTCTTACCCATTACAGAAAATCTTGGCTCCCGAGTATTCCTTCCCAAGAACTTGTACTCCTATAAAAAGGGCTGCTAATAGGCTTAGAATGTATAGCAGCCTTATCACATGAAAGGCAGTTTCCCCTGTATCTATTAACTTAACAGGTGTCAAGCACTATAGTACAAGGCCCTCACTGTGGTGCCCATAGGGGTGCTCTCCATCTCTGAGCCTATCCTATTAAATCCTTAAATTAGATTACTAACCCTTTTATCTATCTATCATCTATCTAGTCTGTCTGTCTGTCTATCTATCTATCATCTATCTAGTCTGTCTATCTGTCTGTCTGTCTATTTATCTATCTATCATCTATCTGTCTAGTCTGTCTGTCTATCTGTCTGTCTGTCTATCTATCATCTATCTATCTATCTAGTCTGTTTGTCTATCTATTTCTATCTACAGAGGAACTTCAGGCTGCTCTACTAGCTATCCTTAGCCTGCCTCTTAGGCCTAGACTTATTACAGGAGTTAGCCCTCACTTCAGCTAGTCTTTATTCACTGGGATCCCCTCCCTTTCTCCAACTTTGCTATAGCCGTTCCTTTATTTCAGCATACTGGATAGTCCAATCTTTGGCCAGGTCCCATCTTGAAAGTCCCACCTTTAGCCAGGGTCCCCCCATAGCTCATGAAATAAGTGCAGATATAAAAAAAAAAAAATTGGTCATATTTTCTAGTAAATTAAATACATATTTACCCAAAATCTCACCTTATCTAACCTTCGGGCTGGGCCTTTAGTTGTAAACAGCCATTTTTCCCAGTTCTGCCCCAAACTAGCCTAGACACTGAGCTGCCACTGCTTCATTCCCCAGCTCCACAGTGTGGGAACCGCTGCCTTAGGGAATGCCTAACCAATGAATAGGGAACTCCTACCAACTCCAGTTTGTAAGGTTACTGATGGCAGATGTTAAACTGAAACATCCTTCTACATTAAACATATCACAGTAAAGGCAATTTTAATGAAGATGTTGTGACCCAGAATTTATTTATACCCTAGTGCAGACATGCCTTATTGCCTGTTTGGCTTCCACTCTATGGAGGAAGGTGGGTGGTTTGGAGAGACTAAGGCAGAAGAATTCATTGAAATAGTGATAAGTAAAGTTACCTGAGCCTAGGGATGCACCCCAATGGAGCTGCAGAGAGGGACCTGTTGCAGATGTAGGATAGCCAGTAAGAGCGGTTCTGTGCTCCACTGAAAAGTGACAGTGTTTGCTAAAGATTCCCTGGTGACACTTAACACAGTAGCTAAAGGGGTTGATCACTACTGAGTTTTAGTATGATGTGGAGAGTGATACTCTAAGACAATTATACTAAAACTCAGTTGCTAGGGTCCAAATTACCTTAGCAACCAGGGAGTGGTTTGGATGAGAGACTGGTATATGAATAGGAGAGGAGCCTAAATAGAAAAGAAAGTTACAAAAAGTAAAAATAACAATAAAACTGTAGCCTCACAGAGCAATCGTTTTTTCGCTGCTGTGGTCAATGACCCCCATTTAAAAACGGAAAAGAGTTGGAAGAAGAGGGCCAATAATTAAAAAAACACAAATAAATAATGAAGACCAATTGAAAAGTTGCTTAGAATTGATTCTATAACATACTAAACATTAACTAAAAGGTGAACCACCCCTTTAATCCAGTGGGCAGAGAATTGGGGTAGGGCGGATTCCCATTGAGGAACTGCTTTGAGGTCCAGTTGACCCCTGTGGGTGAGATTACCCTGATAAGGCAGTATCATTATGGCTCCTGATCTACTGAGCTTACATATTGGATCAGCCGGGACTGGTCAAGGGGTTGAGGGGAATGGGTCAAACTGGTAATGCCAATCAGCTTGGGTTTTTGTGTGTTGGCCAATGAACCGGAACTCTGGGAAGGTGGGATGGTTTCCAGCATATTGGAAATATTCCATGGGGATCATTTTAATCTCTTTCAGCCCCAGGAACATTATCCATCCCTGCAAAGTGTGTTTTTTGGAATTTTAGACAAGTTCAAATATTGTCACATTTAATAGCTAAAAAGATTAGCTAACAAAAGACATTATATCTCCAAATTCCCACAATACACCTGCATTTTGCTTCAGTTCCCATGCAGTTTCCCCTTCTCCTGTAATACCAGTGGGGCTTTTTTTTTGCTTTTCAGTGATTATTTCTGTCTTCCTACCGCCCCTGTGGAACAAGAAGAAGAAGACAGCTCCTCCTCAAATGCTGATGCAGAGACCTCGAATGTGATTTTGTGCCGTGCCTTGACGCAATGCCTAAATGCACTGTCAGAAATAGAAGGTGTGAGTGTACGAGGGGAATAAATGTGAGGCATTGGGGGGGGGTTTGTTTTTCTTTTTAATTATTCTCTATTTATTTTATTTTTTTCCATGCACATTAGCAGGGGATAGAGAAAGAGCGAGGTATTGAGAAATGTGAAAACAGGAGCACCAGCACAATTAGCCAGCGGGTAACCATGGCGACGCCGGAATAAAGGGACAATGGATCACACAGGGGTTGAGAGCAGCAGTACAATGTTCATAAAAGGACTATTTCCTTTTGAAACCAGAGACACGGCCCCTATATATACTGCCCCGTGTAAAATGCCCATAGAAATCAAGAGCTGCTTTTGTAGCTATAAATCCATAAAGCACCCACAGCCCCGTATGAGGCTCCGCTCCCAGGATTAGGGGGAAAGGCTAAACATTGAGTTTGCTTGGGGTCAACCGTGACCGCAAAGTGGGGATCCTCCTGCTTTTGTTTATTCAGCAGTTCTACCTTAGTAGTAGTACCTCAGAGTAAATAACACACAGCACTGCAAGATCAGACAGTCCCTGGCATCCGAAGGGTTACTGGAACACACAAGCATCGTGGGTAATTAACTTACAGATAGGAAGGTAATAGTGAATAGATTAGTTATATGCGTGCAGGCAGGCTTGTATGGGTCAGACCTGTACAGTATGTATTCTGAATAGAATCTGACTTTGTACTCAGGGAGCAGGCTTTGGGTAGCAGCACATTTAAAAAATAATAATAGGACACAAACTTTAATATACCCATATAGTAATATTAAAACAGACGCTTTAGGAAATAAATACTATATACAGTATATTGTGTACTCATTCAAGTTCTCTTATAGGTACAGTTTCACTCTAATATATCCACTATCCTACAACCACCGTCCCTTCCCAGAGGCTATTATCTCCCCACTGCTACTATAGGCACCATCTCTCCCTACTATACCTGCTATCCCACAGCCCCAGTCCCTTCCCAGAGGCTATTATCCCCCCACTGCTACTATAGGCACCATCTCTCCCTACTATACCTGCTATCCTGCAACCACCGTCCCTTCCCAGAGGCTATTATCTCCCCACTGCTACTATAGGCACCATCTCTCCCTACTATACCTGCTATCCTACAACCACCGTCCCTTCCCAGAGGCTATTATCTCCCCACTGCTACTATAGGCACCATCTCTCCCTACTATACCTGCTATCCTACAACCACCGTCCCTTCCCAGAGGCTATTATCTCCCCACTGCTACTATAGGCACCATCTCTCCCTACTATACCTGCTATCCCACAGCCCCAGTCCCTTCCCAGAGGCTATTATCCCCCCACTGCTACTATAGGCACCATCTCTCCATACTATACCTGCTATCCCACAGCCCCAGTCCCTTCCCAGAGGCTATTATCCCCCCACTGCTACTATAGGCGCCATCTCTCCCTACTATACCTGCTATCCCACAGCCCCAGTCCCTTCCCAGAGGCTATTATCCCCCCACTGTTACTATAGGCACCATCTCTCCCTACTATACCTGCTATCCCACAGCCCCAGTCCCTTCCCAGAGGCTATTATCCCCCCACTGCTACTATAGGCACCATCTCTCCATACTATACCTGCTATCCCACAGCCCCAGTCCCTTCCCAGAGGCTATTATCCCCCACTGCTACTATAGGCACCATCTCTCCCTACTATACCTGCTATCCCACAGTCCCAGTCCCTTCCCAGAGGCTATTATCCCCCCACTGCTACTAAAGGCACCATCTCTCCCTACTATACCTGCTATCCCACAGCCCCAGTCCCTTCCCAGAGGCTATTATCCCACTGCTACTATAGGCACCATCTCTCCCTACTATACCTGCTATCCCACAGCCCCAGTCCCTTCCCAGAGGCTATTATCCCCCCACTGCTACTAAAGGCACCATCTCTCCCTACTATACCTGCTATCCCACAGCCCCAGTCCCTTCCCAGAGGCTATTATCCCCCCACTGCTACTAAAGGCACCATCTCTCCCTACTATACCTGCTATCCCACAGCCCCAGTCCCTTCCCAGAGGCTATTATCCCACTGCTACTATAGGCACCATCTCTCCCTACTATACCTGCTATCCCACAGCCCCAGTCCCTTCCCAAAGGCTATTATCCCCCCACTGCTACTAAAGGCACCATCTCTCCCTACTATACCTGCTATCCCACAGCCCCAGTCCCTCACCAGAGGCTATTATCTCCCCACTGCTACTATAGACACCATCTCTCCCTACTATACCTGCTATCCTACAGCCCCAGTCCCTTCCCAGAGGCTATTATCCCCCCACTGCTACTATAGGCACCATCTCTCCCTACTATACCTGCTATCCCACAGCCCCAGTCCCTTCCCAGAGGCTATTATCCCCCCACTGCTACTATAGGCACCATCTCTCCCTACTATACCTGCTAACCCACAGCCCCAGTCCCTTCCCAGAGGCTATTATCTCACTGCTACTATAGGCACCATCTCTCCCTACTATACCTGCTATCCCACAGCCCCAGTCCCTTCCCAGAGGCTATTATCCCCGGTGACACTACTGTTGGGCGCAGATCTACTAATTTCTATCAGTGCCAGTTGAATTTATATAATGCATGTTGGCCAGAATAACAGAAAGGTAAGAGGAAGAGACCAGATGTGAAAGTAGTAGGAAAGAACAAAAAAACACAGGATAGTGGGTAGAAAGTGAAGCACAGAAAGAAAGTGGAATGGGGGAAGAACACAACAGAGAGGGGAGCAGAGATCAGAAGATAAATTGGTAGGGTGGGAGACAAAAGGGAAATCATAACTTTATATAAGGAAGGGAGGAGAGAAGGGGGGTAAGAAGAGGAAAGGTCAGTAGAAGGAGAAGGGAGAGAAAGAGAGAGTAGACATTAGTGTGATGCTGCTTTTGGCGCAAGTAGAAACACACACAATGACCCTCGCAATCTGCACCTTAACCTGTACGAAGACCCCATAATATGCGCTCACACCTCCCAATCACACCAGGCGCTTCTCTATTGACACAAACCTCTCATTGTGCCTGGGAAACGGGTGTCAGAATTAAAACAAACACTGATGGGCTCATTGGCTAACATAGGTGCAAGAGTGCCGTAACCAATAGCAACCAATCAGCAAGTACTTTGAACTAGTCACATGTAATTTGGACTAATGAAAGCAAATGTCCAATTGATTGCCATGGGCTAGTGCACGTGTGAGCCTCGGTCAGTCCAGGAGCAATGGGGAACCAGCACCCCCCAACCCTGTTATTGCAAAACTACAACTGCAAGCTACAGAAGGGGCATTCTGGGAGTTGTAGTTCAGGAACAGTCAGAGGGTGCCAGCTGCTATCCTCCTGGAATATACACTGATCATACAGTTCTGGTCCTGGATTTGGGGCATATTTATGGCAGGGGAGCCAACGCTTGCCAGTATTTTATGCTTTCATAGTGCAAACCTCTAACATCAGGCTAAATGTTGTAATATTCCTCTGGTCCTCTTGGAATTATAGGACCTCCCTTGGGAAAGTGTTGATAAATGAACCTGCTGCCCTCCAGTTTAACTATAACCCTCAGCCTTCGGCTGCCAGTGGGATGCTGAAGGCTATAGTTAAACAGCTAGAGAGCCGTGGCTTGGATGGTAGGAATTGTAGGATCACAGGGTTGTACATCTCTAAATTACCTTAATTCTGTCCCCTGAGGGGTTGGGGCCCCTGCCTTCCTGCAACACCCCAAACCTTAAGGACATTTTATACAAATTCTGCAGATCTCTGTTTACGTCTTTGGGGTGGGAAGCTGAAACCGCTGTCAAATTCCAGAAAATAAAATTCCCAGCATCCTCAGCAGGAAGAGGAAGGCATTGAATTTGTAGCCTGGTATAAATAGCCAAAATATCATATTGGCTACTACAATTATGTCAGTTGCTCCTTTCCTTTATCCTGCAGGATACCCTATATTAATACAATATCTTATTTGCCTTAAGGCAAGCGGGGAGCGGGAGGAGGTAATTAACCTTTCCTTCTAATTTGCCAATAGGAGCAGGAGCCCAGCAGAGCAGCAGCTGGAGGGTTAAATAATAAGCAGCCCCGGCCAGGAATGAGTATAGCAGATATCAGGCGCATGAGGGTTGGAGGAAGAGGAGGAGGGGGGGGGGGTTGAATGTACCCTGGACTGTGTATATTGTAGTATTATGGCTCAGTGTATTTTAATGGAAAATCTACTTGTGCTCTATGGGAAAGGAGGCTAAAAATAGCCTATGTGGGTTTCACAAGGCTGTTCATTCTGTGACAGTGACTAGCAGGCACCAGATCATATGCAGAACAGCAACAGGGGGGGAATAACAGACACAATCTGAATGACAAATTCCTACATTGGATTACTAAAGCAATTGGTTTTTTTATATTATTATTTTTTATTTACAGTTTTTTTTTTTCCTCAAAAATTCATTAAAAAATTGGAGGATTTTTTTTTCTCTTTCCCACACCCCCCCCCCCCCCTTTGTTTTAAAGGGTTTTATTTTTTTTTTTTCCCCTCCCAGACATGAATTTACTGTGGGAATGTAGAGGCATCTGTGCAAGTAGAGAAGCCGGTGTACTGGGAGAGCAGGCATCTACAGCAAGGTTCCCGCAGGAGGGGAGACATTCCTACCAGGTGAGGCGGCCAGGCATCTAACCCTATACTGTATATATGGAAGGGTTTGGGGGGGGTGCATGTAGTGTCTCTTGTTTAAATGCCGGGGGTGGGGGGTAAAAACTGCCAATGACGACGGTTGCACCCATCGTGGTGGGAAACATCCCAGCCGCATCGGGGGAGCCAGCTCTCTTGTTCAAATGCTGCGGTTGAAACTGCTGCCTAGGATTTCACACTTGGTCCTATCACATCGGTGCCCATAGGGTCCAATACCCCTGCCGCATCCGTCCATAATATATAATAACATTTATATATCATGATCATGGTCTTTACTTGAAGCCACCTAATAATACAGTCTTGTCTAAATGATTGTCAGCTCTTGTGACCTGGTTACTCTTCCCCTGTACAAAGATATTTAGCTGTAAGAGATGGGGAAAGGACCTAACTAGGGATGGGTAAAGTACAAATAAAAAATGGATTCTTTGGGGGGGGCAGAGGGGGGGGGAACCAGGAGAACTGACTCCACCTTTTTTATTTTTAGAATCAGGAAAGGGCGTTTCATAATTTGCAACAAATGGGTTAAGGCGCAAGGCCATTTTAACCTACTTTCAAATACAATCAGGCAACTAAAGGACAACAGTTTATGACATGGAATTTTGATCAAATCCAAGGGGTGATAGAACTAATAAAGTGCCTATTGCAGCAAGCCATTTGTAGGCACGCAGAGCTGCCATTGGCTGGGCTAGGGAGACTCGGTGTAATTGCCAGTATCCCTAATTACTCATATCTGATGCTACTATCAAATACTGCAGGTATCGATGGGCAGGTAGATGAATAATAAGATATTTATGTGCCACGGGGAGACAGCCGAGCATCATTTTGATGAATAATCGCACACATACGCTAATTAAACCTCTCCCCCCCCCTCCGCCATCAACACACCTTTTCAGGAATCTTTCCTGTGAGATGAAAAGACTGCAGAATATATCAGGAATAGCTGATTGGTTAACTGCTTCCATAAAACAATCCCAGATAAAGGGGCAAGAGTCCAGCAATGAAGGCTTATGTTAGTTATGGAGAGGGAACAGGGCAAATTTAGGGACCTTATGATTTAAAATCCAACCTGCGGTGCTCCTACAACTCCCAGCATCCCCTGACAGCCTACAACTACTATCCAGCTGGCCAAAAATAAAAGTGTGCTTTTGCAGTCTCCCCCACTAACGCTCCACCACCAATATGCTCAGATGGAGAGTAAGACTGGTTTTTAATTGTTGAGAAGGATAACCCCCCCCCACACACACAGAGCTTAATATGAATAATTGATTTGGGATCTCCTTAGCCCTCTGTGTCCCCGGTGCTGTTCGCTCTCCCGCAATCTGTGCATGGGGGCCGTGAAAGCAGCATTTGCATTACACAGAGGAATAAAGGATCATCTGAATTGGTAATACGGTGCTGTCTGAGTGCTCCCGAGCCTTGTTCTTTTCTCAGCACCAGCAGTTATCAAAACACCCCCCTTTGCACAGCGAGAGGATGACTTTCTCCCGTAGCCCTGCTCTCTCGTGCGGTTTCATCTGCTCGAGCCATGAGCTAAAAATATGAAAAAAAAAAAAAAGATGTGAGAGGTGTGCAAATGATCTGAGGAGCGATCAGCCACCGCCGGCTTCCATATTGATATCAGTATGGCTTCTTATTTAGCTTCCTGCCCCTCTTGCTACATATCTGATTTTGATTGAAGCAATTTTGTTAGCTTCTTGTTCAAAGGGAGTTGTATATAAATGAGTGGGGGATGTGTGGGGTGAATATATATTCATATTAAGCTCTCTAACCCGTAGGTGGCCTCAGCGCTAATCAAGTAACTGGACAATTACAGAATAAAGGAGAATATAGGAGACAGAAAATGTTTGTGCGGGTGTAGGATCTATTAGCCAGAATGCTTTGGAACTACGGTTTGTACGGATAAGTGATCTTTCTGTAATTTGGATAACCATGCCTAGAAAATAGGCAGTCTTTAATCTACTAAAAAATAATTTAAACATGAAATTAACCCAATAGACCGCTAATATGGATTCATGCAGCTTAGTTCCCATCAAGTCCAAGGTACTACTTTATTATTACAGAGAAAAAGGAAATCATTTGTAAAAGTTAAGGTGGCCATAAGCACTAAGATCTGCTCACTTGGCGAGGTTGCCAAGCGAGCGGATTCTCTCCTGATATCCCCACCTACGAGTGGGTGATATTGGGCTAATCGGTCGTTTTGCCCTGGGGCTAAACGATCGAATTAGAATGACGGGTATAGGCATCCATTAGTTCGGGGACCGCATCAATGAGCCGATGCAGTCCCAATCCGACTTAATTTCAAACCTGCCTGATTGAGATCTGGCCGATTTCAGGCCAGATATTGGTCGGGCAGGCCCATCGGTAGTACCCATACACGGGCCAATAAGCTGCCAAATCGGTCTAAGGGTTCGATATCGGCAGCTAAAATCAGTCCGAGTATGGCAGCCTTTAGACTTATTTGCCTGAAATGGACTCTCAGGGAGATGCCTTCCTGTAATTTAGAGCTTTCTGAACAGTGGATTTTCAGAGAATAGATCCCATATCTGTATGTTCTGAAGAACCCTATCTAAAGCCTTATGTTAACTTTTAGTATGTTATAGAATGGCCAGTTCTAAGCAGGTGCTGGCATTCAAAATAGGCCCTGGCATATCAAGTACACAGAGGCCCAAACAGCCCCCCCATAAGCCCAATAAATAGTGACTGTCTGTGGGATCTTACAGCAGCCCCTCTGGCATTTGCCTGAACCCACAGATTTCCAGTCCGGGCCTGATTTTCAGTACACAGAGGCCCAAACAGCCCCCCCCATAGGCCCAATAAATAGTGACTGTCTGTGGCATCTTACAGCAGCCCCTCTGGCATTTGCCTGAACCCACAGATTGCCAGTCTGGGCCTGATTTTCAGTACACAGAGGCCAAACAGCCCCCCCATAGGCCCAATAAATAGTGACTGTCTATGGCACCTTACAGCAGCCCCTATGGCATTTGCCAGAACCCACAGATTGCCAGTCCGGGCCTGATTTTCAGTACACAGAGGCCCAAACAGCCCCCCCACAGGCCCAATAAATAGTGACTGTCTATGGCATCTTACAGCAGCCCCTCTGGCATTTGCCAGAATCCACAGATTGCCAGTCAAGGCCTGGTTCTTATATATTTTTTTTATAGTTTTTTAATTATTCTCCTTGTTTTTCAGCTTTTAAAAGGGGTCACTGACCTAAGCAGCACGAAAACGATTGCTTTGCAAGGCTACAATATTATTATATTATTATACAATGTATTTGGACCCTAGCAACCAGTTAGCTTTCCTGACAACGCCATATTTTTACATCGGTGATAGAATGGTAAAAAGAAAGTTTTTCTTTCAAACTTGCATAAATAACCTACAATTTTTGATTGTATGATATGAAGTAGATTCGTGCTCCTGTCTTGTTGTACAGGTATGGGATCTATTATGACATAACAAGGAGTCTATTCACATAGTTTGGAGAGGCTTTAAACCCTTCTTTATCTGTTTTATTTGATTCATACTATATGCCTGTTTAACACATTCATCTGGAGTTTCAGGAGTTCCACTTGAGCTAACATCATGGCTGCTGATCATTTATCACTTAATGACACCCTATCTCATAACACATTGCCTTAAACTTTCCTCCATGTATATGTGCATGTTGGAATAGCACGAGCATTGCTGATGGATTATAAAGTAATCGGAGAAGCCTGTTGTTCTTTGATGTTCGTTGGCTATAATGAGATATTCGTTTCTCATTGTGAAGGGGGTATAAGTGCAGTATGATAAGATTTAATGTCATGGGACCATCCCATAATATCACCCAAAAGAACCTAAATAATGTTTAGTCTTTGCTTGGTGTATTAAGGTTCTTTGATGTGGGAAAATCCACTTGATGGTCAGGAAATGAAAGGATTCGGGAGAGGATAATGCACTGCATAAGAATCACTACCGTCTCTTAGTATAACTAGATTTTCTCCAAAGTGCAGGTGTCTGTAAAACCTTTGTTTTGTCTATGAGTTTGGTTTGTCCGTCAGAATCAGAGTAGGGAAAAGCAGTGAGAGCTTATAGAATAGAAGAGAAGTCTCAATGTATAGGAAAAACCTTGTTTATCATCACACTTTATACTTGCAAAACAAGGAGGATATATGTTCATCTTCTTGTACTGTACCATCTAGAACTACCAATGAAGTGATCTCCAGGATATCAGGTAATGCTTGCCGCAGTCTGTATTCCCCCTTGGCGTTTATATGGCTATGAAATGGAGAGCTTCTTGAGCAGAACCATGATCTACTGGAACTTCATCTTCTGTTTGCCCTAATGATCTTGTGGTGATGAGTGAGCACGTAGGGGCTTTTTACCTACTGGGTGAGATCACAAATGTTTGTTTAAAGGTTCTTTGTCACCTTTTAGGCCCTAAAGAGAAACCATTTGGAAGAGAACACTTGAGAATATGTCTAGCCTAGGTCTGCTTGAACTGCTTGTTCAGTTAATTTTGTGTCTGGATCAGAACCATCAGTTGCACATTTTTGCTTCATCTTGACTTTCTATTTTATGATGCTAGTAACTGTGCTCAAGGTCACAGAATAGGCCTAAATGGCTAAGTGCCTATGTCCTGAAATCTCTTGGGTTCAATTGTACCTCCACTTAACTGATAGCTTCATATTTGTGATAAGCCGCAGTAGCCTCCACTGCATGAGCAGTGCCTTTTAGATTCCTCAAGGCATATCCTGTAGAAGTCCCACTGACCACACTGTGTCCACTTGGGGCAGAGCTTCTGTCTGTCTACTCTTTAAAAAAAAACATATACCCAGTAATTTATGGAAGGAGCTACATCATGTTTGTTTGTTTTACCCTGCATTAAATAGAAAACCTTGAGGATCTACAGCTCTAACTCCATACTTCATATATGCTGATCAGAAAACCTTTCCCTACACTGATGTGCCCAATAAGGGTGAAACTGGTCTGTGGTTGGGACCTGATCAGCAACTGTCCTGGCTGCACTTTAATACCCAGTGGGTGATCTTACGCCTATAGGATATCCATAAAAATGGATATTTTTAGAGCAAAGCTTGGATTCCACCCAATAATCCTGCTCTTTTGCATTCAAATGAGCAGGGCATCGTCAGAATATCTAAAGCACAAGAAAACTGTAGAACATAGGGAAAATTAGGAAAGTACTGGCAGAACAGAGAAATTTAATTGTTTGGTGATAAAGTCATCAGATCATTTGGTGGTGAAAATCCTGTGTTTGGTAGAACAATGTAAGAATGAGGTCCTTGGTGACTAACTGCTTGGTGGATGCATAGAAAAAGAGAGTTGTTGAATGCTGTGGCAGGGAACAAACTGGGGGAGTGCTAGGGTGCTTTAGTAGGGTGGTGGGAGAGTGCTAGGGTGCTTTATTAGTTGGGAGAGTGCTAGGATGCTTTAGTAGGGTGGTGGGAGAGAGTTAGGGTGCTTTGGGAGGGTGGTGGGAGAGTACTAGGGTGCTTTAGTAGGGTGGTGGGAGAGTGCTAGGGTGCTTTATTAGGGTGGTGGGAGAGTGCTAGGGTGCTTTATTAGGGTGGTGGGAGAGTACTAGGGTGCTTTAGTAGGGTGGTGGGAGAGAGTTAGGGTGCTTTGGGAGGGTGGTGGGAGAGTACTAGGGTGCTTTAGTAGGGTGGTGGGAGAGTGCTAGGGTGCTTTATTAGGGTGGTGGGAGAGTGCTAGGGTGCTTTATTAGGGTGGTGGGAGAGTACTAGGGTGCTTTAGTAGGGTGGTGGGAGAGAGTTAGGGTGCTTTGGGAGGGTGGTGGGAGAGTACTAGGGTGCTTTAGTAGGGTGGTGGGAGAGTGCTAGGGTGCTTTATTAGGGTGGTGGGAGAGTGCTAGGGTGCTTTATTAGGGTGGTGGGAGAGTACTAGGGTGCTTTAGTAGGGTGGTGGGAGAGTGCTAGGGTGCTTTATTAGGGTGGTGGGAGAGTGCTAGGGTGCTTTATTAGGGTGGTGGGAGAGTGCTAGGGTGCTTTGGTAGGGTGGTGGGAGAGTGCTAGGGTGCTTTGGTAGGGTGGTGGGAGAGTGCTAGGGTGCTTTGGTAGGGTGGTGGGAGAGTGCTAGGGTGCTTTATTAGGGTGGTGGGAGAGTGCTAGGGTGCTTTGGTAGGGTGGTGGGAGAGTGCTAGGGTGCTTTGGTAGGGTGGTGGGAGAATGCTAGGGTGCTTTGGTAGGGTGGTGGGAGAGTGCTAGGGTGCTTTGGTAGTAGATAAGGTGGGAGACAAGAAGCTAAAGGAAATGCAAGAAGAGTAATGTTTCAAGAAAAAGGTAGACGATAAGTGACATAAAGGCATACGTTGATTATAAACCATGAACAGAAAAACATGACTAAATTATTCCATCAATGGACCTAAATGGTAGGGCAATTATAACTATATTATATTATAACTGCCATATTAATCCTCGTATCTATTTGTCTTTAAGGTGAGAGTGACATTCCTTCCCATGGCTACACCCTCCCTCCTTTCTTCTTTGTATTCCTTTCTCTATCGAGGACTATAATAAATAACAAGGTGACCTTGTTCAGATGTTCTCTGAGGCTGCCAGGCAGGTCCAATAAACCGACGGATAGATTAGACCTGACACCAGCGTTCAGGAACAGGTTGAAGCCTATGCAGCTGTATACTTCGCTCCATAGAATGAAAGCACTTTTAGGTTGAATTACATATAATAACCATTGAAGTTTACTGTTCCACTACTATCCTGGTGTTTAAATGCATGTGTATGTTATCACTTATCAGTTTTCCCACAATGTATTAAACTGGTTGATTTTACATATTGTATGAGTTTGCCTGCAATTAACTTGTATTTCCCTTTACATCTAGATCATGTAGCCTGAAATGCTGTATATTTACTTTGCAATAAGGTTGGAGTAATGTGGTCACCATGGTAACAACTTTTATTTTGCGTGTGTGTATGTGTGAGACTAAGCGGTGAACAACCATGGATGAAGCATTCGTACTGGCCTGGGAATATAGCTGGAATCCGTGAAAATATGTGTCGTTATATTCTTGCTTGTGATAAAAGGGAACCGGGAAGGGTTCTAGGTCCCAGTACGACTTTGGTCATAACAAAATGGGGCAGAGATCACAAGAACATCACAAAATCCATAATCCAATATCTATGAGTGGGTGTGTAAGAAGACCTTCCCAGTGTTTGGTATAAGAGCTTCTATATGGTATCACTAGTCTCTAGACAGTTGTAGTCATGTCTTAAGGTCCCCATACATGGGCCGATTGTAGCTGCCGATAACGGTCCCTTGGACCAATTCAGCAGCTTATCGACCTGTGTAGGGGCAGAAACGAGGGGCCTGCCCGACTGATATCTGGCCTGAAATTGATCAGCCAGGTTAAAAGATTCAGTTGGATCGGGGACACGAACCGACTGCCCCATTACCGCCAATATAATTCAATCATTTGGCCCCAGGGCCAAACAATCAAATTAGCCTACACGCTCCCCGATATCGCCCACCCGAGGGAATCTTAACGTGTATGGGGACCCGAAGCTGCCATGAGTCATTATGTCAGAATATGGGCTACCTCAGTGATCCCCAAACAGTGGCTCGTGTGCAACAAGTTGCTCACCAACCCCTTTGATGTTGCTTCCAGTTTCCTTAAAGAAGGTGCCCATTTTTAAATCCCAAGTAGAGCCTGCTGCTGGCTAGGAGTCCACATGGGGCTACCAAATAGCCAATCACAGCATTCTCAATTAACTTTTTTCTTTTTACAGTGTGACTCATGAGTAAAAAGGGTTGGAGATCCCTGGTCTATCACATCACAACCTATAGCCCTACTGTTATGTTATTGTGTCTTTATCAGAAACCAGAGGAGAGTGGGCTACCTGTCAAGGCATTATTGTATAACTTGATTGCAGGTGCAACCAGTTCCTATAGCTAAAGATGGAAAGTTCCCAGTCTGGCATTAACTTATTCCTGAATTTTCAAACAACTAAATCGGGGCCATCACTTACCACCCAACCCAAACTCCACCTATTCAGTTATGCTTATAAGCAGCTTTCCTCCACCCAATCCCACAATGACATCAAAACATGTTCCCCACCTAGGAGTTAGCGCTAATCCACAAATTTCACCACACAGTGTGTTTAATTAAAAAATCAAAATTCCTTTTTATTGATAAAATCTCAGTGCATTCAATTAATACCATACCCCATTGCATTTGACAAAAAGGCGAAGTTTTGTTTCAATCCCAGACCTTCGGGTGAGGTATACTGGGGAAACAGACCAATCATTTACAGGTATTGATTATAAATTGGTGGTTACAAAGTTTATTTCATGCACTATAGGCAGAGAATATTCCTTCTATATCGTTTATATCAGGTATAAAGCACAGATATCTGTAATCTAAAACCTCAATGTTCAGTATGGATTATACTGCCCCCAATTGCTTATTACCCAAAGTTGTTATTTTGTAAAATGCACCCTTGGAGTTCGGAATTTGCCCTTTACTACCTCCCTTACATAGATTTGTTTCCCTTCCTGCTCTCATATATGGGATGTGGAAAGATGGAACGTGAGGGATTTATTAAAGAGAATGACCTTAGAAAAAGATATGTATTACAAAGTATATGAGAAAGTAAAAAAAAAAGGGGAGGGGAGGAAGTAAGGAAGGGAAAGAAAGGGAATGAAAAATGTGTTCTCTTATACTGTAATCTATTTAATAAATGGTTTCAGGTTCCAGTTCTCATTGAACCCATTTTGGTAAAAGGTATTGATAAAAGGTTTCCCTTTCATCCAAATCTTCTACTCTATCACCACCTTTATCGTCCCTTTCTATTTGTTCAATAGCCAATGCCTTCATGGGTATCATGAAAATGTTAGTATTTTTACCCTTATTTTTACTACTATTTTTATTTTGTCTGTGCTGTCTTAGCACTGTGGGTGCTAATATCTCCTTTACTGTTTATTTATTTGTCTTATATGTTATCGGTATTCTCTCTGGTATTAAACTTCTTAAATCGGGGGTCATTTAATATTATTGGCCAACATTTTTCCACTTTTTTTTATAAGGATATCTCACCACCATAGCCAACTTGCTATACTCTTGAGACAGCTCATTGGCAATGGATTTTTGATTTCCATATCACCTGTTTTATTCACTAAATATTTCTTATACTCAGACCTTCCATTATCTTTACCTTCAATTTTCTGCTCTATATTTCCAGTAATCTTACCTTCCCTATTAATTCCTTTACACTTTTTCTCTCGTTTTTTGAATTTTTTAGTAAAGGTTGGTTGGTTGTGGAAGGGAACGGAATAACAACAACCAACCAACCTTTTCTAGAAAATTCAAAAAACCCAAAAGATACATATCTTTTTGTAAGTTTATTTTCTTTAATACGTCCCTCACGTTCCATCTTCCCACATCCCATCTATGTAAGGGAGGTACTAAAGGGTTAATCCGATCGCGCAACGACAGCGGGTATATAAGAGGGAGCAGAACCCTATGTAACTTGTCTTGAGAAAGTGCAGGAGCAAGAAACACGTTGGAGCAATTTGTTTGCAGCCAGCACCCGTAATATCAGCAAAGGAACGGCAGTACTAAGAGGGTTTATAATTATATAATTAGCGTTGTATCCATTGTAATTTAGTGGGAAAATTCCGAACCCCAAGGGTGCGTTTTACAAAATGACTTTGTGTAATAAGCAATTGGGGGCACTATAATCCATACTGAACACTGGGGTTGATATCCGTGCTATATACCTGATATAAAGTGTATGGTAACGATACAGAAGGAATATTCTCAGCCTATAGTGTATGAAATGAACTTTGTAACCACCAATTTATAATCAATACCTGTAAATAATTGGTCTGTTTCCCCTATATACCTCAACTAAAGGTCTGGGATTGAAACAATCATTTTTAATCATTTTTACACTTGGCCTTTTTGTCGAATGCAATGGGGTATGGTATTAACTGAATAATTGAATGCACTGAGATTTTATCAATAAAAAGGAATTTTGATTTTTTAATTAAACACACTGTGTGGTGCAATTTGTGGATTAGCGCTAACTCGTAGGTGGTGAACTTATTCCTGCGTTTGCTTTGAACCAATATTCGCATAAAAGTATGTCACCTTTGTTCGACTGTGCTGATTTAGGTTTTCCTATATCAGCAAAGAAATATTTAATTGGGTAGTCAATTAGAAATTCCCTATTTAGTTAGCATAATATAATTAGGGTGTTATACTTGTGTAACTCGTGCAGAGAGTGCAGAAAAACACAGATCCAAACACCCTGTGACTTGGTGCCACCAATTAGAGAGCGCACACAGCGCCTTCTCTGGGCTAATACTGATTTAATATTGCTTCCAAAAAATGGAGTCGTCGATTCCTGCTTTCGATTTATAGAAATTAATCAGAGGAGACACAGTGAATTAGGGTTTTGCAGATGAACTGATTTCAAAATATCCCCGTATCTATACTTATTAGAATATAAGACTTTGGGTAAAGCTCAGCACACATGGCAAGATACGCTCCTTTGGTAACAAACAAGTTAATATTTGCCTGATCTGGTCATCCACGAGCTGGGCCGACGAGCGGATAATACTGCAGGATTCTCGGACAGATTTTGGTCTGGCAGGCTGATGGAAAGCCCCACACACATGCCAATAAGCTGCCGAGCTTTACCTGGTTCAACGGGTTTCATGCACAGCAGTTACAATTTACAAAGTTATTATTATATTGTTCTTTATAGGGTATAGTATGACAATATTTTGTACTGACAGCTAGTAGTAAAGTAGTAGGGAAATATCAACAGTGTCAGACTGGGGTGTCCAGGGCCCACCAACCACTCATGCCTCCACACAGCGGCATTTCACATTTTATTTACATTTATCTGTGATTATGGGTGATGTGCCAAAAGTTAGGCAGGGACTGGGTCCACAGTGCCCTCCAGGTTTTTTCCCGGTGTCCCGTTGGCTCAGTCTGACCCTGTCAACAAACACCCCTTCTTCTCTACTATGGGCTGATGGAAGAAGCAGTGCAAATGGCTTCTCAACAGTGTGATTGTTGGTCATCCTGACTATGAAAGCTGAATCAGAGGAGAAATAAAGCTACTTTCAACATGTGGACAGATATTTCCTTATTGGCCTCTTTAGATCACAGGGTCTAGGTGTGGTCATGAGTGGTGTAGCAGAAGAGATTTAAAAATGGGGAACAAAAGTAATTATTACATTTGGAGACGTAGGCTAGGGTAGAGCAGGGTTTTGTAAACTGTGAGACAAGTCTTCCCATTAGGGCTTAGTACTGTTATGGAAAGTCTGATACCAAAGGTCATATGAAAGGTCCTTATAAGTCCCCTAGATAGGATAGTTAGGGGGTGGTTTAAATGCTTATTATTCCAGGTTACCCTTGAAACAATAGCATGGCCAGATTTAGGTATATCTGTAACGTTGTCCCTTTGACCATTAAAAACATATATTGGACCACAAAGTGGGGCTTGGCGTTATAAGTTATAATATTATAAGAGTAGTGTAGTAACTACATGATCATATGTTAGTATTCTTTGCTTCCACAATAAGTGCTGGTCATAAGGTAACACATGGCAGGCTTTATCATGAAAGACAGATGTTGGCTACTGTATATATGTAGTAGATCTCACTCACTTTCTTGTTTCTGTTTCTGTTACAGAGAAAAGAGATGGTTGTGAAACGCTCCCCAAAACCCATCTGTGTCTTTGCTTAGCAGATACTGTATCTGTTTGCACTTTACCAATGAGAGACTCTAACATGTTGCACCCAGAGGGCAGTGCCTTACTGAAGGCTGTGTGGCAGGGCAAATTCAGACTGACGCGCCTTCTGCTGGAAGGAGGTGCCTACATTAACGAAGGTAATGCCCAAGGTGAGACACCTCTAATGGCAGCCTGTTTAGCCAAATATGACGACCCTCAAAACAAATCCCGGATGGTAAAATACCTGCTGGAGAATGGGGCAGACCCTAACATGCCGGACAAGATGGGAAAAACTGCACTTATGCATGCCTGTTGCAATGTAACTGGCGCAGCGGTGGTATCTGTATTGTTAGAACATGGGTCAGATCCCAGTATAAAGGACTACTCAGGGACATCTGCACTCATGTACGCAATCAACAGAGGTGACCGAGAAACTTTGAGGGTCTTGTTAGATGCTTGCAAGGCTCGAGGAAAGGAGGTCATAATTATTACCACCGACACGTCTCCTTCTGGCACCAAAAAGACAAAGCAGTATCTTAACTCACCTCCATCACCAGGCATTGATGATAAACAATCTCCGGGTATCTGCATGTCACCTTCTGATATAGAAATAAAGACGTCCCTCTCTCCAGCCAGTGAGAAAGAGGAGGCAAGGGATGTTTTCAACTTTAATATGGGCACTAGGCTCACCTGTCCTTCATCTTCCAAATTAGAAGTTAAACCACCAGATCATATTGTTGCCAAAGGGAGGATGGTCAACAAGAAGCAACTAAAGAGGCTGAATTCAGAACCTTGGGGCTTAGTGGCCCCATCTGTCCTTGCTGGATCTCATCCTACCGTGCCAACGGAAAATACCACCGTGGAGGAATGTGAAGAAACTATTACCACTGAAGTAAACAACTTATCCATTAGCAATAGACCAGTGCTCTCAAGGAGGCACAGCATAGAGGGGCAAGACTCCTCTTGCCTAAAGCTGGATGAGCAGTCCCCAGGGGATGACCCATCAGCGCTGGATGCTTCATGGGCTGATAAAGTCCAGTTCAGCCACCTTCACCAGCCACTGTCAAGACGCAATACAGCACCTGAGGCTCAGGAAACATCTAATGCCACATTAGCTCCAACTATTGCGACTAACTTACGAGGGGTTGCCCATCACAAACTGACACGTATGGACCACTATGAATCAGATTCCCATCTCTGTCCTGACTCCATTCCTGGTTCTCCAGACTCTGGCCGAGTATCTTTAGAGCGGAGAAAATACAATGCTTCTCCATTAACACTCTTTACCAGTTCTTCACGAGAATCCTTAGAAAGTATTCCTAGCGCTGTATCACCGATGTCTGTGCGACGCCGAACACCAGGGCTTTTAGAAAGAAGGGGATCTGGAACACTTCTTTTGGATCACATCTCACACACCAGACCCGGCTTCTTACCACCACTGAACGTCAACCTTAATCCTCCTATCCCAGACATCCGGTCCAATGGCAAGGCTCCTTCGCCAGTCCATGGCAGCCAGAAAACTTTCATTCCTGTGGCTCCAAGCTCTCCAAAACACTTTGACGCCAAAGCCAAGAAGAAACTTATCAGAAGGCATTCTATGCAAACAGAGCAGATCAGGCAGTTGACCAATTTCCAGAATCTATTCAATCAAAATGATTCTTCAAATTAACTCCCGAACAATGTCTATGTAAAAGTGGAATACTCTCACCACATGCACACCATGACTATTTCTAACTTTCTATGTTTTCAAATAATGACAAGAAATGCATTATTAGCAAAAAGTAATGCAGTTGGTTAAAAAATAAAAAACAGCCAACATCTTGGGGCCTCAGTACGTCCCGAGAAGCCACCAAGTAATGTGGAACTCCTGGTCCAATCTACATTGACGACATAGATCAGTCAACTCCATCCAACCAAACATTACTGACATACATGAATTAAAGTAGCGAATATGTCAAATTTTTCTTCCAAAAATTAAAGATGCACTTTTGTTTGGAGACATCAATGTAATATCATAATGTGAGAACCAATTCATGGTGATAGTGGGTTATAATAAGGCATATCCAGAAAATAAATGGTGGTAATCGCCCTTTTTACATGTTCAGCCATTCGGCCAAACTGATGGAATCCGTCTGTCACCTTCTGGCACCATCATTTGGCCAACTGAATCTGGATGGGATTTTATTATGATTTTATTTGCTCTCGTATAGAAGATGTTGAAGGATCGAGGAGACCGCATAACGAGTTTGCTGGTCATACTGGTTAAGGTGATTGGGAAGGGTGTCCTGTTAAGGATCTAAACTGAATGTATAGTAGATAAATCTACATGTCTACACGTTCCAAAGTCCTGCGGTAGCTTAGTGAAATCATTTACATCATAGCACACACAGAGAGGTAATAACTTCAAATATATATGTATAAATATATATGAATGTGACAGTAGACAGTATGTTTTATTTTGGAGGAGCCGGGAGATGATGTTTTTCACATGTAAGCGAGGGAATCCTTTGTGTAGCTTATCTAACAGCACTTTGCTCTGGGTCTTCGTGTATAAATAGAAATATATATCTATATATAGATAGAGATTAGGGACACCAGGGTGTCGTCGTGTTTACACATATTTATATATATACACGCACAGAGATATATATATATATACGCATATATGCAAATGTGTACAGGAATTAGGGGCTTGCTTTGAAGGCACAGTGTAGGGTAGCTGCATTCTTGCAATAGGAAAATCCGTTTTGATGTGTCGTAGAACAAGAAGATAATCTCTCTTGGGTGATAGTCAAATATAAAATAAAATCCGTAGGATGTAAATATGGCAGATTCTCTGTGAATGTGAAGGATTTAGAGCTGCTTACACAAATACTGGGTAGGAGTCTTTACTACTGGTCTTTATTTTATTGGCAAACAAGACCCACTGCAGGCCAGCGACCAATTCAACCTCAATCAGATTACTTGATTTCCTACAATTTTAATGAATAGATTTTATTTTTTGAGGACCAGACACTGGCTAGGCAGCCTTCAATGGACAGGCAGTAGTATGCATTTTGCCTGAAATATCTGGTACAGCATAAATAATCATACCTAGGGGCACATTTACTTACTCACGAACGGGCCGAATGCGTCCGATTGCGTTTTTTTTCGTAATGATCGGTATTTGGCGATTTTTCGGAAAATTGTCGCGACTTTTTCGTTGCCATTCCGAATGTTGCGCAAAATCTGGCGATTTTTTCGTAGGGTTACTACTTGCGCGAAAAGTCGCGACTTTTTCGGAGCCTTCGCGCCGAGTACGAAAGATTCTGATTCATTCAAGCTTCAGTATGGTGACTTTTCTTGGGCCAGGTTGGAGCTGCAGGGTGTCATTGAGTCCTATGGGAGGCTTCCAAAATCATGCTAAGTCTGAAAGTTTCGCCCGCCGCTTACGAGCGCTCAATACGAAAAAGTCGCGACAAGATACAAGCGCATCATAATGGCTACGAAAAACTCGCGTTTTTTCACGCAAATCGTATTGGTAACGAAAAAGTCGTGACAATTTCCGAAAAGTCGTAAAGGCGCCAAAAAATCGCAAAAAATACGAAAAAGTCGCAAAATGTTCGTTTTCCAATCGGAATTTTTCCAATTCGGATTCGTGGGTTAGTAAATATGCCCCTTAGAGTTTAGGCTAATTTTGAGATTCAGTGAGGCTACCATATACATTAAGATGTAATCAGGGTTGGACTGGCCTAACAAAGTACTAGAGGATCTCCTGGTGGGCCCAGGTACTTGAGAGCCTCAACAATTCTCATCAGCCCATTTTTATTGTAGCGATAGATCTGTATAGCACCTAGAACATTCAACATACTAAATGACAGCTAATCATTATGGGATTGGGTTCTGGATGTCACATTCACCCATTGCAAATGGCCACTGCCACAATGCGAACTGAATGGAAACGCGCTTCCTTCCTTATTGACCCATAAGGGGACTTATTTTCAATGTATTTTTGCCCTTTACCTACTGTTGTCCATATTTCTACTGACAAAGAAAATCATTCTTGGCCTAAATATTAAATTAGAACAGAGGCAATCTTATATACAAAATGCAAAACCCACAAGGGGTAAAACATATTACTAAATATATATTTCTAGAATTGAATGAATATAAACAGAGTTAATAATAAACGTACCAAATATAATCAGGGACCCGGGTGTAGACACCCCGAGCCAGTCGCCAATGTATTAAATCCCAATAGATAATGAACAATTAATGAGTTAAACAATGTCAATCAGAAAACAAAAGGCTCACCAAAGTCCAGGAATGGTCCGGGTGCCCAAGGCCCCGAACCCGTAGCCAAGGGGAGAAAATCACAACATTATAGAAGGAACTTCAAGCACTGCCAGACACAGGAGTCTGCTAAAAGACAATCTTTATTCTTCCATTTAAAATCAAAGTGCACTTTGATTTTAAATGGAAGAATAAAGATCGTCTTTTAGCAGACTCCTGTGTCCGGCAGTGCTTGAAGTTCCTTCTATAGTGCAGAGGCAATCATATACAGAGTGGTAGATGGCAATAATTTTGACCTTCTCCACCAAACTCTAGGTATGGGTTGCCTTTACTCAGTGGTCCCCAACCTCTTACATAAGAGCCACTTTCAACTAAAGGGGAGTCCAACCAGTGTGAAGAACATTGCTATGATTGGTTCTTTCTTAGTTCCATGTGGGCTGACAGCCCATAGTAGTCTCTTCTTTTTGTCAGTAAACTTGTGTCTTTGTGCCTCCAAAGGTTGAACTACAAAAATAAGAACCAGCTCTGAGGCTATTGAGAGCAACAACCAAGCCCCCCCCCCCCTTGCTGTGTTGCTTACAAATTTGGGATTGCTGCCTTGACCTCTTACATGTTATGACAGTGTATGAGTTATGGTATATCTAATTTATTTATTTGATTTCTTCCTTATATACCACTTAATTTTCTTAAGCCAAAATTCAGTTTAACAGCTCTGATTACCATTTTGACCGAACAACAGCTAGTGTATACATTTGGAGAGAGACAGAATGACATTTGGGTATATTTAACACAAGTACACAAATGTGTGTATGTGTATAGGTGTATGTATAGCTATAAGTATGTGTCAGTAGATATATAAACCTACGTGTGCATAGATATGTACAGTGCGTGTAGCTAATTATCCTATGTGTGAAATAAGAGAACTCCAGTCTGGCTTTATTTCTTGCATTTAAAGCACTAGGCCCCCCAGAAAATAATGGTCATGGAGATCAAGGAACCAGAAGGAAGGTATAAACTCACCCTCTCAGTACAAGACATACTGAACTTTTTCCTGGCCATCAGTGAGCTGATTATCCTGCTCTGCTACCACAACTTTCTTCCATTGAGAGCAAAAAATTAACTTAAAAAAGGACTGGATTTTAGCACACTGTTGGCCTGGAGCCAGTTGTAGTCTCTGCAATACTCATACAGGTATGGGACCCGTTATCCAGAATGCTCGGGACCTGGGGTTTTCCAGATAAGGGGTCTCTCCATAATTCAGATCTCCTGTCTACTAAAAAAATATTTAAACAGTAATTAAACCCAAAAGGATTGTTTTGGCTCCAATAAGGGGTAATTATATCTTAGTTGGGATCAAGTACAGGTACTGTTTTATTATTACAGAGAAAAGGGAATCATTTAACCATGAAATAAACCCAATAGGGCTGATCTGCCCCCAATAAGGGGTAATTATATCTTAGTTGGGATCAAGTACAGGTACTGTTTTATTATTACAGAGAAAAGGGAATCATTTAACCATTAAATAAACCCAATAGGTCTGTTTGCCCCCAATAAGGGGTAATTATATCTTAGTTGGGATCAAGTACAGGTACTGTTTTATTATTACAGAGAAAAGGGAATCATTTAACCATTAAATAAACCCAATAGGACTGTTCTGCCCCCAATAAGGGGTAATTATATCTTAGTTGGGATCAAGTACAGGTACTGTTTTATTATTACAGAGAAAAGGGAATCATTTAACCATGAAATAAACCCAATAGGGCTGTTCTGCCCCCAATAAGGGGTAATTATATCTTAGTTGGGATCAAGTACAGGTACTGTTTTATTATTACAGAGAAAAGGGAATAATTTAAACATGAAATAAACCCAATAGGACTGTTCTGCCCCCAATAAGGGGTAATTATATCTTAGTTGGGATCAAGTACAGGTACTGTTTTATTATTACAGAGAAAGAGAATCATTTAAACATGAAATAAACCCAATAGGGCTGTTCTGCCCCCAATAAGGGGTAATTATATCTTAGTTGGGATCAAGTACAGGTACTGTTTTATTATTACAGAGAAAAGGGAATCATTTAACCATTAAATAAACCCAATAGGGCTGTTCTGCCCCCAATAAGGGGTAATTATATCTTAGTTGGGATCAAGTACAGGTACTGTTTTATTATTACAGAGAAAAAGGAAACCATTTTTAAAAATGTGAATTATTAGATTAAAATGGAGTCTATGGGAGATTTCCGTAATTCAGAACTTTCTGGATAATGGGTTTCCGGATAAGGGGTCCGATACCTGTATTACCACTGACACTGACGGACTAAAGTCAAAGGGAGCATATTGGCCTAAACTACGTCATCTTCCCCTTCAAAAATGGATATTCTTTATATACTATAATATTGTTTTTTTAATATTTTTTCAGTTTCTATATGTTGTAAATTTATTGTTTAAAACCCTCTAAATTTATAAAAGGGAATACAATGATGTGCCAAAGTTAAGATAGAATGCCGATTTTCTTTCTGAGAATAAATGTTATAATATAAGGTCCTTGTAAATTTTGACGTATAGTGAAACGATTTATTTTACTCTGCTTGTATCAAAGTTTGTATAATATTTTTAGAGACTGCAAATTTATATAGAGACAGAAAAATGCCCCCAGCCCCAAAGGGAATTATAGAACCTGTGAACCGGCAGAAGCGAAAAGTGCTGGGATTCGCCGGAATCTTGAACCGAATCCTGAATTCTGTGCAATTTTGCCCCCAATTCTTGGATGGGAATTCCCTAAGGAACAAATGTAGAGTTAAGCTTCACTCCGTGCAATATTTATTTCATAATTAAAGATATTTATTGTGCAATTTAGACAGTTCCAGAAAAATCATATACTGGAAATGTATATTTACTCCCAAAAAATGTTTTCTCCAAGGAACTCAGACAGGTAAGGACGGTGGCTCAGTTATTTTGCTGCTTATAAAAATATAAATATATATAGAGAGAAGTTTTTACAATATCTTATGAAATTCACAAGGTTGGACAGACGAAATCCAAATGTCAGTAGAAATGAAGTGTCAGTGATGTTTCTCAGCATCTTAGGAACAGCAACAACTGTTTATTTGAAAAAGAACAAAATGGCTTCCAAGGGCAGGTTGAGACATATCCTACAGCCTGAATGTATGGAAGTTACTGTGTAAATATCCATAGATGTTCCTACATGCCTTTCAATCTTTAACTTAAATTTCAGCATTTATGCCCTTCTGGAGAAATATGGACTGTAGTCTATAGCTTGTTTGACCCATTTCACAGGCCAATGGATTTCCTTGATGGGAATTGGCTTGTAACCCTTAGAGGAGTTTAGTCTTACAGTCTTTGGTGAAAGGATCAATGTGGAGCCTTTGGGGGAATTTCAGCCTCATCTTCTGCCAATGAAGTCTCCTAGTGCTGATCCATAAGGAGCTCCTATCTGGATCCATAAGGAGCTCCTATCTGGATTCTGGGCCTCGCTGATGGACGTTTTGCCAATAATCCCTTACAATGTGACAAGCACTTTCTCCATGTCTAGGAATATACAGACTCCAATCAGATGTGGCCAACAGTAGCCAGTATCGGACCATCAGGATTATGTCTGTCATGTTAGCTGTCAGGTTAGCCGAGAGGATTAGACAATCAGGAACAAAAAAACAGAAACATATCAAAAATGTGAAATAAAGAATACAGATTCGAAATAAAGATGGCCGAGCAGTCATTATTTCTGGTTTATTTGGGTTTAGTATATTATAAGACACTGCTATTCAAATATACATATACAATGGGAAACCAGTGGGGTGTCAAACTCAATCACAAAAGGGGGCCAAAATCTAAAACACAGGCTAAGTTGCTGACCACATGTTTTATTAAGATACAGTCAGGCACAATCACAGTGCAGTCAGGCAATTGGTGCTACACAGTCACGCACAGTTACCAGGGGCCACATAAAACAGCCAGAAGGGGCGTATTAAAATTAAATAATTATAACCTATAGAACCTATTATATTTATAATCGTATATAAAAATGATGTTGTACATAGTGGGGGGGGGGGGGGGTATTTATCTCTTTGCTCTCCCCATACTTACTGCTAATTGATAGGGGTAAGGGGGCATCAATTATGCATCTTCTGCATAATCTCATTCCAATCCACAGAATGCTTGAGATTCACCCACCAAGAAATGACCTCCGGGCCTATATCTCCTTGCACTGTAAGGTAGCGCTTTGAGCACTAAATATTTCATGGCTTATTGGAAGCAAAGGGGGGAAGCAGTCCCTTGATCTTCTGTTGTCACACAGGGAAGCAGACCTCTATCCTATGGAAGGATCCATACATTGTACTGATCAGTTATGTCCCCTACACAATAAAACAAAAGGTTCTCCCCGACTGTAACATTTGCACTGGTGTTTCATGACCAGTATATTGGGTATGAATGAACAAAAGGTAGGGCCACTCACCGTAATACAGAATACTAAATAAATCAGTGAACTCAACCTATAAGTTCAGATATTGAACCACATACAAAGCTTATGTCATGGCCCAAAGTATCTTTCCTGACCTTGATAAACAGTACATACTGTAGCTCCTGAGCTGCCACCTAGTGTGAAGGGTTTACCAACTTCTTTCTGGGATTAATATTTTACAAGTTAGATTTCCTTGCCATAAATGGATGCCTGGATGCACAGAGTTCAATTCCAGACCCCAAGCCTCTCCCTGGGATTACAGTTATGGTATGTTTCCTAGCTCTTTGGTGGCCCTCTACAATACATTTCCCATAAGTACACCTATATAAGCATCATACAAGGAATAAGCCTAATGGGGGGCTACAGGGCTTTCAGCACAGCCCAACAGTACATTTGCCATAAGCATTTCCTTGGAGAGGATATTTCCAATAAATGTACTTATAAAAAAGTGATTTTTGGGAGGAATACACATAATGGGACTGCAGAGATTTCATCCTAGCACTATATGTCTCCAAAATTTCCCTAGGTGTGCCTTAGTAATGGTAAATGGGGGCTACAGAGATGTAGTTACAGTAAATTCCCCATCATCTGCGCACGTGTACAGGTGAATATACACTGTTTATCTGCCCTAAGTGTACCTGTAATGAGAAATGTTCCTCTCTGCAGCCCCACGTTATGGTTATTTTTGGGCATGATGATCACATAAAAGGCCATTTCCGACCAACCTCATTCAGTCTCACGTCTCCACGTTACAATTTGTAGTGCTACTGCGCCATCTGCTGGAGACTTCTTGTTACATGAGAAAAAATATTACAATAAATAGAAGTGCTGGACCTGAAATGTCAAATTTACTAGAGGAATAAAGGAGGCAACATTTATATCTGTATGATTGAAAAACATAATTAACCTAATTTTGCATTGGGAAGGGTGTTGGTGGGAGAGCTTGCTGGGCTCAGGGGAAGGCTCTGGTCTCTAGAAGGGAATGTGTAGCATCAGGGTGGTTTAGGGTTGAGGTGAGGGAGTTACTGATGTAGGATCCCCCAGGATTTCAGTTTTCAGCCAGCTGCAAAGTGCCCAGCATGGCATTAGTATTATATTATTTTTTTTAAAAAAGACACAGGGACTATTTAGCTGCAGAAGGGAATATATTTAATGCAATCATAGGATTCTGTCTGTACTGGCTCTATGAGCCTTATCTAAATAATAAAACAGTACCTGTACTTGATCCCAACTAAGATATAATTACCCCTTATTGGGGGCAGAACAGCCCTATTGGGTTTATTTCATGGTTAAATGATTCCCTTTTCTCTGTAATAATAAAACAGTACCTGTACTTGATCCCAACTAAGATATAATTACCCCTTATTGGGGGCAGACCAGCCCTATTGGGTTTATTTCATGGTTAAATGATTCCCTTTTCTCTGTAATAATAAAACAGTACCTGTACTTGATCCCAACTAAAATATAATTACCCCTTATTGGGGGCAGAACAGCCCTATTGGGTTTATTTAATGGTTAAATGATTCCCTTTTCTCTGTAATAATAAAACAGTACCTGTACTTGATCCCAACTAAGATATAATTACCCCTTATTGGGGGCAGAACAGCCCTATTGGGTTTATTTCATGGTTAAATGATTCCCTTTTCTCTGTAATAATAAAACAGTACCTGTACTTGATCCCAACTAAAATATAATTACCCCTTATTGGGGGCAGAACAGCCCTATTGGGTTTATTTAATGGTTAAATGATTCCCTTTTCTCTGTAATAATAAAACAGTACCTGTACTTGATCCCAACTAAGATATAATTACCCCTTATTGGGGGCAGAACAGCCCTATTGGGTTTATTTCATGTTTAAATGATTCCCTTTTCTCTGTAATAATAAACCAGTACCTGCACTTGATCCCAACTAAGATATAATTACCCCTTATTGGGGGCAGAACAGCCCTATTGGGTTTATTTAATGGTTAAATGATTCCCTTTTCTCTGTAATAATAAAACAGTACCTGTACTTGATCCCAGCTAAGATATAATTACCCCTTATTGGGGGCAGAACAGTCCTATTGGGTTTATTTAATGGTTAAATGATTCCCTTTTCTCTGTAATAATAAAACAGTACCTGTACTTGATCCCAGCTAAGATATAATTACCCCTTATTGGGGGCAGAACAGCCCTATTGGGTTTATTTAATGGTTAAATGATTCCCTTTTCTCTGAGAAAATTATTACAGAGAAAAAGGAAACCATTTTTAAAAATGTGAATTCTTTAATTAAAATGGAGCCTATGAGAGATGGCCTTTCCATAATTCGGAACTTTCTGGATAATGGGTTTCTGGATAAGGGGTCCAATACCTGTACTATAAACAAATATCCTCTTAGAGAAACCATAAAGGCATATGGGCCCCCCAATTCAGCCCCCTCCCCTTCTTTCACCTCTTTCTGTATTCCCGCATTTCTGTCACACATAACCATCTGCTCCACACACTGCCAGCATAGGGATAGTCACAGCAGCAGGCAAGAGGACTTGAACACATTCAGCAGAGATACCGTAACTTTATAACATTTTATTGATGTGCTCCTGTGGGGGGAGCTGTAAAACAGTAGGGAAAACACTGCCACTCTCAGGGACATCACAAACCCACCAGCCTGCCTCTTCTGTGGGGCTAATGCACTGAGGAGGGACCAAATGACAGAACAAGGGGGGTAAGGGAAAGTCCATTAAGGGCTACAGTCTGGCATAGATTCTGTTCAATGTTTGGCTATGATTTTTACACAGAAGTTAGCTTGTCTGTCAGAAACTATTTATATAACTTAATTAGAATCTAATAAACAGTAAAACATAAAACTTATATGTTGCCCTGCTGGTCAGTATATTGGTACAATCCAAATGGTTTTTCCTGTTATTCTAATATTTGTTACTGGACTATGTGCTCACTGATGCGTCTGTGAGCTTTGTTTCCTACTGTTTTTATCTATTGTGTTGTAAACTTTAAAAATGTAATAAAAACTATAATCAATTAAAAAAAAACAGATAACAGATGAAGCAAATTGGAGGGAGATGGTGGGGCAGACGTGGAGGGGCTTCACAGACACCACAGGGAGCACAAAAGCATATACCAACTCAGTGCTGCTACTGAGATAAATAAAATAAAGGAGTAAATTATGCAATCAGTGTGTTCTCTTCTTCTATAGGAAAGTGTGCACCCCAGTGATTGCGCCCCAGGTGCCTAACACTAGTTCCGGCACTGACTGTCAGTTATATTTACTTCTATATAATACGGCGGCAGTGAAGGAATGAAATGTGCTTAATGAAACAGACCTGATCCTTAGGTGTACCACAGTGGAACAGCAGCCATGGGAGCAGATAAATGACAAAATGGGGAGGCTGTCCCCCTCAACACTTTCCCATTTTGACATCCCACCACATTGAAAAATATTTATTTTGTTTCTTAAATCGCAATATGAAAACAAAGAAATACAATATTAAAATGTGTCAGATTGACCATTTTTCCACGCACCTTAGTAAATGTAATTTTGAATATCCACAAATGTTATTTTACTAAGTTGTATAGTAACGACTTGTTGCCAGACTTGCTGTTATCTCTACTGAATCAAAGTTGTAATTTACTGATTTACCCTCCCCTTCCCCCCCCTCCCTTTTCTTTCTGTACCCTTACCCTTCGGAAATAAACAATAAATAAAGAATTGAAAAAAAAAATATATTTATTTTGCCAACGTATCGGACCTCCCTGGAACTTCTATCAAGACAAACAGAAGGATTTATTCAAATATATGACTAGATATAAGCATTGAGCCCCTTTTAAACCTTTCACCCCTTTAATTCTATAATTTATAAGAGTTTTTTATGTCCCTGGTTTATGTTAAAACTGAATTTTATAACACTAGCAAAATAATACAGAGCCAAGAACATCTAGGACTGCAATCTACCTTTTGAAGTCAACAGGAAATATAAAATATATGCCATGCCGGCATGGATTGGTGCACTACATACCATAGAATATGCTGTCGAGCCCTCTTTCCTACTTTATCCCACATTATAATGCCACAAACTCTCTCCGTGCTGTTCCATTTTTGCTGCACACCAGTGATCTTAGCAGTGCAACACTGCTGCTACACGACGTAAAGGGAAAGAATGCACAGAAATAGGAAGTATGCAGTTTAATTTTACAGTTTTTATAATAATTCTGTTCTATAACAAAAATAGTTTGTCAATTGTTATGTATTTGTAAATTCTTTGCCTTTTTCTGTAATTTTCCCACCCCAGACCCAGTGTGTGTGACCAACATAAGCGCCAGGCACAATGGAGAAAATGTGAGTGTGAATGTTTCCTACAGTGGGGAAGAGGCGACAGTTGTGTGGGCATGGAACGGGGGAGCCCTGCCTGAGAGACACCAGCTGAGTGACAGTAACAAGACTCTCACTGTACCCAGTACTGACACCGGCACATTCACCGCCCTTGTCTCCAACCCAGTCAGTCACAGCAGCGCTCAGAATACTTTCCTACTAAAGGATAAAGGTAAGATGTTATTCCTTTATTTCACTCCCTTAATCACAGTAGACTGACTGGCCCTTTTTGTAATTCTTGGCCCTTTCTTTCTAAAGGCTTCATTTTATAAAATGAAGGGTTGAACTTGATGTATTTCTCTCTTTTTCCGAAACTGCTATATTACTATGTAAGTTGGTGTTGCTGAATGAACTCTCTGATACACATGGCTGCTTCCCTGTTATGAGACACATACTGTATATGTTTAGATGCAAGCATAGCTAATCCCTTGCCCCTAATCCCTCTGTGTGTGTGCATGTTATATGTTCCTAGCCAATATATCCGTTGTATTTACTGAGTGCATTTGGCAGATACACCCAGTGATGTGTAGATCCATATGTTTTGTTGCATGTTGTTGCTTGTATGTTTAACTGTTCCCAATATGCATTGCAGCAGAAGAATCACATTCTCACTTTGGGGTCAAAAGCAAAATTGGAGTCATCGTTGGAATCATTTTTCCAGTAGCAGTTCCTTTGGGCCCGTTTTCCTTTGCTCTCTGGGTACATCCCCTCTAGTGATCAGGAAAGTGACATTTCCACAGGGGAATGATCTGTAAGGATGAAGACACACAGAGCAACTAGTAGCAGCTACTTTTTCACAGCTACTAAAAGCCAGAAAATACCCTGCCATAGACTAGACTGAGAATTGCCTTTGATAAAACACTCATAGAGACAATTACCAGTAAATGATCAGCATTGTCTATTTTAGTAGCCCTGACAAGTAGCTCAGTGTGTCTTCACCCTAAGAGAGCTCAGCCCTAAAGACAGCCCCTGTATCCTAAAGACACATTTACATTTATTGGGATAAGTGTCCCAAGGACTGTGAAAAGCAAATAGATTAGATTCTGATATACTGTACCCAATTAAACATTTCTGCACTGACCAGCATTAAGCTGTGCCAGAGAGCAAAGTGCACTAATGCCTGGGGGATGAGGGAGCTTGTGCCCAACCTTCTAGCAAGGCAATAGCTGCTTTGCAAGGCTGAAGCTGTAAGCTAAGCCAGTAATACTTGTACAAAAGCCTAGGGGTTAATGGGAAACTATACCCTATACATAGGTCTCTATAAAAATATATCAAATTAAACAGCCCAAATTGAAAACTGCTCTATGGCTTATATGAGGCACTGTGCTTACACACAAACTGAGGACACTCATACCTGCTAGGCCACATCAGCCAATGAATGGAGAGAGTTGTGTCCTTTACTCCCACACTTCTTCCTGTTACATAACCTTCATTATTACCTGTCAGTTAGTGACACACGGACCATCACAAAATGGTGACCCAAGGGGAAAATAAAAGGGCCATTTTTACTGATATATACATATGCATGTGCCAATTTGGTAAGATTCTTTAATAATTATTATAATAATATACATTATCTGTTGGTCAGGTTTTCATTCTGAAGGTATAGTTTTCCTTTAATAGAGCACATGTAGCCTAAATACATATTCAGCTGTTAATATTAATATCCTAGGGATGATAC
Source organism: Xenopus tropicalis (assembly GCF_000004195.4). Classification (NCBI taxonomy): domain Eukaryota; kingdom Metazoa; phylum Chordata; class Amphibia; order Anura; family Pipidae; genus Xenopus; species Xenopus tropicalis. The sequence continues at coordinate 128,376,349 of NC_030684.2, read as the reverse complement.
TGTGGGATACCAACCCTGTTATTTGCCAGCCTATTTGTATCTGTCCATTTGGTCCACGGCAAACTTTCAAAGAAAAAGCAATGCAAAATAAATTTTTTTTTTAATCCACTATATAAAATATACAAACCCCACTTTTTTGCCTGACAAATTTCATGCCAGTATTAAACCATATGACTATTACCAGAATTTAGTAAATACATGATTATTATTATGTATTTACTAAATTCTGGTAATAGTCTTATAATGTAATATAAATGGTATTGGAGGTATAAATGTAACCCTGAAAGCTGTATAAATACTACCCCACTGGCATTTTTGTTATTAACATAAAATAATTGTACCACCATGTACTATCATAGGGAGTTATTCCTATTGGATGTTTTTCAATTGATGGGTGGGTGGGTGGTTTGCTTCTATAACTATTGGTGTGTTTTGGGGATTTAGTACTGCCTATGACTGCCACATGGGCATGAAACGTGTAAGGCAAAACTGTGGGGTTTGTATATATTATATGATGGACTAAAAAAATAATTTTTGTTTTATTTTTGGAGTGCTTTCTCCTTGAAAGTTTGCTGTGGCTCCCCTGCCATACTGGGGCTGTGTTTGCACTCCTTTTGCATGGTAAATATGCCTAAGTTCAAGAACTTTTTTTGTATAACTCATTTGGTCCATGGGACCAATTGGTTGGATACTGCATGGATTTGGCTGTGTATGGCTACCTTTAGCCCATGAACCAATTAGATCAAGAGATTTGGCCCAGCGTGTGTGGACAAAACATGCAAAAAAATCCACATGTTCAACAACTTCACCAAACAAGGTCATCTTTAGGAGATCATTGCTGCAATACAGATATCTCCCACTAGATGTCACCATTTAGTTAAATATCTGTGTAAGGCTGCCCGTTGCTTTCAATGCAGGTCACTAGTGAACCCCACACAATCACGTCGTTTCACCTTCCAAGGGATTCCATTCCAGCATAACCGCGCCACTTTATCCGGCTTTCTGTTCACAAGCATTACTTGAAGGAAAAAAAGCGCGATAACAGATCCATTAGTGTCCCATTTCGCTACTGCCGCAGCCTGACCCATAACTAACCCGCTACTACAGCTGCGCAACCTGCTTCCAGCATGTGCTGGCTGAAATATTTTGACCGGACTGTGTGGAGAGTGCCGACTCTCTAGGCTGTGCACCAAGTAGTAATTCTCTGGAGGAGGTAAGGGTGTGCTGGTGTAAAAAAAAATTTCTCTAGGATGGGAGCCCCAGTGGGCCCTGCGCCCCTCATTCTGACCCTTTACTCTATGGACTATGTATTTAACTTACAGCCTATACACATGTACACTGGGGGTTGGGCAAAAAAGCCCCATTGCAGTTATCTCATTATTCAATTAAACTATAACCAGTCAGATTGGCCTTTTGATGGGATTTTCCAAATTATGGATAGTTTTTTAATATCTCTATTTTATTATGGAAAATGTTATTATGGATTATTTTTCATGTCTTACATATTCATAATTTCTTGATGTCACTGTGTTATTATTAAGCCATGGGTAGTTATTATAGGGTTTATTTAAGGGTGCGTGGCCTTTTGTTTTGTTTAAAGGGGAACTATCACAAAAATGAACATTTACTGAACTCAGAAACTTTCTAAATATAATCAATTAATTTAAAGTAACTATTTTTGTCTGACTTTTTAATCACTGTATTCCATTTTAGGTGTGGGCGTGTGTTTTGATTATTGTGTTGTTAGTCATTGCCCTTTGTTTCTAATTGCATGTAGGCTGTTATTATGGCTTTTTAAAATATGGGTAGTATTTGGATATTGCTATTTTATAGGGTTTTTATGATCATAATATAGCAAATTAATTATATTATGTGTTAAGTGCTATTTTAACAGTGAATATGGTTATTATTACTAATTACCGTATGGTTATTATTATTACATTCCTTATTGCTTTTTTACTTGTATAAAATAATTATGGAGATTTTTTTTATCACTATCTTAAGTATAGATGGTACATTCAATATAGATGTATTTTGTAGAGATATTTCAGTAAACAGCCTTTAAGTTATTGCTAATTTATAGTATTACAATTATACCTTGACCTAATTGACTAATGACATGTTAGTTATTGATATTGTAAATAAAGGGCGTTGGTTGTTGCTCTTAATTCAGATGGTTTTGGTTATGAATATTTCTAATATGGAGGTTTTTTATAACTGGGCCTGGACTCTCACTCTTAATGAGTCCGATACGAATAAATAGAACAAAGATAATTGTGGCCACGCGAGACAAGCTGAGGAATACTTGTTCTGTTAAGATCTAAAGAAATGATTCCGCCCCAACAACGTTGTAGACGTCTCGCGATAAAAATCATAATGAATGGAATCAAATAAAATGGCGGGAGATTGGTAAATGATGCAGACGGGCCCGGAGCATGAACGGACAAATGCGTGAATACATAAGAGCTAGACGTATGAGAGAACTATGAGGAAATTAATTTGACACTACCATCAATAATAAGGTCGACATCATAGACCATACAGATATCTTCCTATATGGCATAGAACCAAATTATATAAACCATAAGGTTGGAAACAAAGTAAAAAAAAAAAAAAACTCATTACTGTAATGACATTGTTTTTGACCCCGTGTTCCTTCCCAATTTACATAGACAAAAAAAAAAAAATATTAATATAAAAAAAGGTTGAGCAATAAAGTACAACTGCCTGATCTCTAACAAAGAATAAAATAATAACGCAGAGTAGAAATATGTGAAATTTGCATAGTGAGGATATCACAAAAAGTATAGGGCTGGCTAGTAAACGTGATACTGCTGACGCCCAGTCAGCAAGATACGATTCATACCGAGCAAGTGTAAGCTCACGTTTAGGTCTAGATCGTGCAGGCTAGTTACAGAAGCCTTGATTGGTTGATTTAGTAGTACAAACTGACTCTGTTATCTGTGAATGCGGGTCTTGGCACTGCCTCCGGTGTTACCTATTACTTGACCATAGAATGCAGGGTAGGAGTGTGAAATGACTCGTGGTCCTAGAGTGTAGCAGAGGGTCCAGAGAGGATACAACGACAGTTGCAGCTTCACTCTCAGTCACCAGCGCATTGTGCTGATACAGGGTCTTGCCTCAATAGGCGGCTAGGTCAGTCTTCATCCTTGCTATAGGCCGCTTGATTGAATCTACACCAACCGCCATACTGCATGAGGCTGCAGTGTCACAATAATAGCATATTGGAACAGCTTGCCTATTACCAGGTGATCTACAGACTGGAACTAAATATACTGCTCATAATGGTCAGTGACATTGATAGAACGTATATGTGACAATATCTACTGGAGTCCATCGAACCCTCACTGCAGGCACACGCGCGAGAATTCACCTACACTCGCTTCACCTCACTCACCAATAAAAACTAGATGAGAGCCGGCAGTCCCTATGTCCTCTTGGTGTGAATGATTCACACCACTTCGTAGGCTGAGCTCAATATCTAATCATAAATACACCATGGATGCATGCCCAGGCAAAGTCTGAATTGACAGATTGACACTACATCTTCCACCTGGCTGCTCCTCAAGATTAGAATTGGAGGTAATATGGCCTCCTCCTGCCGCTCTCCATATAGTTCAACACATATTGAAAACGCTCACTTAAGTTTGCTGATTGTTGAGCAGCAGGCTTCGCTTATACACACAAAGGGCACCAATGAATCGTCCAGCGCGCTGCATCACCTCCTCGCCCTGCTGATGCCGTACTCATCACTCAACAACCATCCGGGAGAATCTGGGCAGCTGGCATGAGGCATGGTGTCGCTCGTCGCAATACTGTCTGACCTAGCTCTCATGGAGCTCGCTCGCTGCGCTCTGAACTTGTCCCAGTCGTGGGTTGAACAGGCGGATGTCCTCAAGCAGTCGTCAATTAGTCAACAGAATCCCTGGGTGCGCGCCTGCTAGATTGTTCCGCTCAGTGCGATGAGAGCCTTCAGTGTTCGCACCTATCCACTGAAACCTGAGGTCTGTTTGTTCAGGCAAGTCCAGATCCAGGAATAGACAGGGCTGAGAGCAACACCAATACAATAGGAGTATTTAGCGATGCAACGGTGAGTTTTCATGACAATCAGGATGGTACGATTTAAGTCCGTTTCGAAAAGCAGTCAGGCCAGTCCGATCAAATGACTAGAAATAACCAAGCATCCCTGCACGTATGGTTCTCTGGATCAATGAGCCGTGGGAGAGGGCAGTGTGAGGTCACACTCTCGCTATCTAGACATACAATCAACTAGTAAGAAGCGATCAAGTACATAGCATGCGGTGTAAGCAAGTATACTAAGAAGGGGAGCCGAAAGAGAAACAAGATGGCAACGGAAACCGACAGGCGAACGTAAGTAACAGAAGATTGTATAGAGGTGAGCCATGTGCTTAATATTCGGAGCTCGCGCACAGCAGGTGGCCAAATGGACGGCTTACAAAGTATGTGCGCCTCGCAATGCAAACTGGCGATTAAGATCATGGCAGCTTCACATTTCATTTTCTTAGGACACGGGATGATGGTGCGTGAACACCTCACACCTAAACACAAAGGCAAGACAATGACAACTGTAAGGACATGTTGCGGACAGCAGAGACGTGGAACAAGGGAAAGGTAATAAAACAAAAGACTGTCTTCGACCAAGACAGATACTCGCTAGCTCGAGACAAAAGATCAGAATGGTATATAGTGAGGCTTCCATGGCTTTGAAAACTCACCTCTGCGGATGTTATCCTGCGCAATCCAGGAGCTGCGCGCTCCGCTGGTTTACTTTTCTCGAAGATGTCTACCATTCACGTTCTTGCCTGAGATATCTGAAGAGGGGCGACGGCTCTCTTACACAACAGTAAAGTCCTGAGATAGGTGTTTATCAAAGCGTGATTGAAGAACGGCGTGTTCAGCCTCATCTACGGTATCAGACGCCAGACCAGATCCTCCCTCCCCCACTCTGCAGCTACTTACTATTGATAGCTAGCTGGAAAGTGGTCTTTCACAGAATCCATCACCAATATGCCTTGCTAATGTAGTTTCAGGAGTAGGCAATCTCATAGGACACAGAAGCAGTCACACCATTTGTCTCTAGTGTACTTGCTCTCTATAGAACTGTTATTTCTCGCCTTTACCTGAGGTCGCCATCACCGTCGATGAACATTTAGTACATCATCTTGGGTCTGCGCTCGCCGCCACTCTGAGCAACTACGTGCGGCCTCTACGTTAAACATGATCTCGGTTGGGGTAAGTTCGTACATTAAGTCCACGAGCGGATACGACGTCATTAAGATGCAATCATATGTAGAATAAAGTCGTATGAACGTAACTCAGAGACGGTAGTATGATGTACGAAAGTTGGTCGTCAGACCGGGGCAGTCCTGAAGATTCCCAGTCCGTTGGGCATGTTGAAACACAGATGGACAGCAAGGAGTGGCCTAGTGGTTTAGATCAACTGGGCGACGCGCTCGCCAGACCGCAAATCGCCTCAACATAAGGCTGCTCACTTTCAGTGTCTGGCCTATAGGCGCATCGGAGAGCAGGCAGGATATAGAGAGTGACTCTGATTTGCTAAGGCTGGTCGAGGCGGCGATTTATAGCATGTGCGTACGTGATAGTACAACGATGGTGTCCAGGCTTATGATTCATCACCAACAGACAGGTGCGAAAGTCATATATCACATTGACCTGGTAAGAGTGATCGAGACAAGAAAGACATTAGCATCCTCTACATGGTTGGCTTGTATTAACATCAGCCGCACCCACGATAAGGAACAGGCCTCCGAGGGAGTGTAATGTTTGCCATGACAGGGACAAGAGCGGTCCAGAGATTAGCATGTTCAAAGCAAGGGGATCAATCGCTGCCCTCGATGGTCGGTGCTCCGGCGTGGCGAGAAAGGCAAAATTTAAACTGCGGGCTAAAACACAATACTGGTGCGGAAACTCCCTGGGAGATTAAAAAGCGTCTGCATTTAACTTGGAGTGCACTAACGAGATTCACGATCTGAGAGCACCCAGAGAAACTGCTGTTTTTATAACAGTGCAAGTACCGGAGGCCGGTCTACACTATAGCTCGTAACCCATAGCACTATCAGCAAATCGCCTTGCGCAAGAGATGCGAACTAACGACTATTATAACCATCGAATGTCTTAGTGTTGAGAAATGAAAGCTACAAAAAAGTACTCATGCAAGCACGCCACCGAAGCATACGGTATTTTATGCGTGGCCCAGTGTACGAACCATTCCCCCAAAGTCTAAACATAGAGTATACGTTTCTAGTTACGAATTACGTCCAAAGTAACAATCCGCAGCTCGCCTCAATCTTCTTAATGGCAATTCAAAACTGGAATGGCGGATACCGTGCGTACATTTTCAAGAATCGCACTTTCCAAAAGCAAAATCGCCCTCAAAGGCATATCCCTTTCGGCACAGCGCATACGAGTATCTAAACAATAAAGCAATTAGAGCATATCACTGGATGTAAGAACACACCTAAGAACTATCAGATGAGCAGGGTCCAAGTTACTCGAAAAGAGACAGTGCATGTGGCAGGTATAACAATATAGTATGAGTATTAAGCTGCGTAAAGTTCCTTCGGCATGATACGTGCCAGCTCCAATCGTCGAAAACAATACTCCATGATAGGCTCCCTCTCATTCCATAATCATGCTATATATTGTCTTTTTTTTTGTTTTTTTATATTACTTCTTTTGTTACATACTCATGAGTGTATACTAATATTTTGTTATTCTCTCATTTGATGTATCGTGTTCAATGATTTGCTGACTTTGATATCTCTATTGTACATAGATGAGTCATGAGTATTTAATATTTAGGAATCCGCAGTCGCCAGTCCAGGACAAATTGCGGCAAAGTGCCAACTGGTAATGGGTCGTGACGCTTTCACAAATCACAAAACGCGTAAGACAACAGAGAGTAAAAAACGGACAGAAGAGTGAACGGGTGGCAAGGAGACAGTACAAGAGATGCAGGGAGTTATTTGATATTAGTTGAATGCCCAGTCGCCAGTCCACAAATGTTGGCTAATTGCCAACTGTTAATGGGGTCCGTGAAGCGCTTTCACACTAAATCACAAAAGCGAGAAAGAACATTACTGAGAGTAAAGAACAGCACAGAGAGCGAGAGGGGCTGACAAGAGACAGTTTAAGAGAGATGCGGATATGTGTGATATTAGGATCCGCAGTGCGCCAGTGCCACAATAGTGGGCAAATGGCCAAACTGTGTAAGGTCGTAACCGCTTCACACTAAATCACAAAAGCGAGAAAGACAACGAGATCAAAAGAAGCACAAAGACGAAGAGGCATGACGGGAGACAGTTCAAGAGATGCAGGGAGTTATGTGATATTAGTGATCCGCCGCCAGGCCAACAAGGCAACCACGCGTGATCTTTTTTTTTTTTTCCATGCAAAACTCAACACATTTACATTCACTTCTATTGAAAGCGCGCAATAAAAACTACAAGAAAAAGTACGCTACCCAGAAAAAGCTACATATTTCCCAAATCAAAAAAATAGGCACAGGGATAGGTCCGGATGTAATCGTCTACCCCAATACAGTGACGACAACGCGACAAGAAAGATCTTATCGCGAAAGTATTGGCTAATTTGGAGTAACACAGCTTGCTTCAACACAATGCCCTCACCAAGCATTCACATTGCAGCACTCTCCACCTACATAAGACAACTTAGTAGATATCCAGAACAACACCCTAAATTTGAACGCCAGGGTTCCATTGAACACGTCTGACCTACCACATATAATGATTTAAGAGCTATTACCATAAAAACCCCTGTGGCATGTAGAGGAGCGCCCAAGTGTGATTATTAATTTAAGTAGCCGACAGATCGACTTCGATCTTGGCCAATCGATAGAGATGCCATTTTCATTGATAGCTATAGAAATGTAACCACAAAAGCACCCAGGGAAAAGACACGAGCGAGTACTGTTGAGCTACCTAACGACCGACATCTCCCTCGGCAAAGATTCTACGCTAATCCACAGCGAATATCTCAGTTAATCCCTCATAAACAGAACCAAACATAGAAGCCTACAATTGTCCTACCTGTATATCGTGGCACGTCATTCCCCACCCCAAATGACACCATTGTAGTACTGATGCTCATGCCCCACTCCACAAAAACCATGCCAAGACACCCATCCGGTATCCAATGAAGCCAAATATCGCGGCTATGTGCAGCCCGGTGGCAAGTTCTTATCACGTGCTAGACCTCACATAAAATGCAGACTTACAACATTAATCTGCAAACGAAACAGCATACACGCACACACAGAGCCCATGAATCAGAGCATAGCACTTCAATCAAGTATATATCAGAGCTCTACGAGAGCGGAACCACTGCTGCTCTGAGATAACCCGATTATACTGCTTTGTGAGCACGTGCTAATCAGAGAAAGCGTGAGCACTCAGGAGACTAAAAATGAAGTCAGTAGACGACCTAGAAGCTGGTTTCTTATGGGAACCAGGCAACTGCCATCTCTCAACTGGCTGCTAGATGGAGGGTAACCTCCACTAAAATCACAAAAAAAGCGAAAGATCGTGTGAGTGTTACGTATAAATGCATGAGTTCACGAAAACAGACACTGAGACGAAGTGCTCGAACAGGGCACAGAATCAGCACAAACTACCATTCCATGTGAGGGATGAGGTATAACGTGTGGGCTTATACACGGACAGGATCGAACGAGAAATCATAAGTGATTAACGGCACGATGTGTCGCAGCCTCCATTATTAACTCTCTGTCCTTTAAGTGAGATCAAGGAATGGGCAAGAAGGAGTTGTGATTGGCAAATAATATATTATCTATGGGTGGAAGTACTAAAATAATTAAGACATCCTTCTATTTAATGAACCATCAAAAAGTATATATTAGAATAAAAACAGTACTAAGTAAGGGAGTTATATATTAGTATATTCACAGAAAGCGGAAAGCTGACAGAACATACAAGAGATGCAGGATATATAATATAAAATAGAACATTTTTTACTGTCATGTTATTACCTTCATCTTCCTCATCTCTGAACTAGGCTGGGCCAATTCTTACATGAAACAAGTTAGTAGCAGAAGCTGCAAATATCTTAACAGTACAGATACGTCATGAAAAAGCTGCAGTTGCTTTCAGATAGTAAACGGGGCTTCAACACCAACCAAATTATGCAAACCTGAACAAGGCTAAAGAGGAAGAGATGACACCATAGTTTTCATCTAACATTCATCGCACACCCATACAGCAATTATCGAAGTACTATCCAGGGGATGACCCTCTCCATAGAAGAACAGTATTCAGACAAAGTGCAATGTGCACCTTTAGTCTTGCGTAGAAATCATGAACAGAACACGAGCCAACCGACCTCTCGGCTCCACCCACAACAAAACAGTAGTATGCTTGGCCAATTTACGCAAAAATCGATCGCTAGGCTGGTGCGAGTGTTTTAAAAGGATGGGCGACCGGTGAGACCCGTGGTCACACTAAGGATACACAAATTGAACGAGGAAGCAAACCGTGCATGTCCATGTATTATAGACACTAACGCAAGACACTAAAGGACACAACATATACAGATATCCCGCTCAGTAGTCTCGACGGTTGTTGAGACTACATAGATACAATACACCGTTCTAGGTATGGAGGGATAAGGAAGCCCAGACGAGACTACAGGTCCATCATGGACAGGGAACTCACAATCTTACAATCCTTGTATATAGAGCAGCTGTTTACAACACATTGCCAAAGTATTATGACATATACGCTCGATCGTCACAGGATAGTAAAATACATTCGACAATTCTTGAAGTTATTAGATCAGCAAAAAAAAAAGCATCTAGCACAGAAAGCGATATCAAACAGCCAGAGAACCATCCTCCTCACCCTTGAGTGTACATCAGAAAGTGGCCAAGACAGGGCAGCACAGCACTACTTCAATAGATCAGTGGAAGATCTGCGGCAGGCGGTTGCGGCTAGCGTCATTCAATTATGAGACCAAACACTGACACCACCTAAATTGCAAATGTACAAACTGGACTTCATTTGAAAGCGACCTGCACTTATGCCACACTCTTCCAGCATCACTTTATAAGTGGAAATAGATAATCGGTCACTCGCAATAATGATACCTTAATGGACAAACATCCTAACTCTACACCATCATGGCAAGGTAAATTACAATGGATTAAGCAAGAAAGGCAACCCGCGGTCAGCAGAGCAATCGCGAACATAATGTTAGAGTTAGCATTAGTGTAATCTCACCTCAAACATGTTCCCAATCAAACCTAACTAAATAGTAAAAGTCATGGGCAATGCTCAAAACAGCCGAGTGCTGTAAATCAATTGGAAAGTTAAACTCGCTAGCTCTCCATCCTAGGCGCGCTCCATGGAAAAACACCAAGACACTCCAGCTGCTGCGCGAAAATTACAATCGAATATAATTGATGTGCAAGAGACAAAATATCAAGCTTTGAAGAGAAAACGTAATACACCCGCGAGTAGAGACTTACATTGGCATACCATTAACATAGATCTTTCCACTAATTTGAAATAATTACTGGCTCCTTCTAAATATACAGCCCATTCTCTACATATAAGAGCAGCTGTTTAAAAGGCACGACTTCATACCAAAACTCAATTAGAGCACTTGACCATGTAGTGAAAGAATCAATTGCCTGGCAGCTGGCAGTGCCTTCCAAGCCTTCCATTGAGTTTGTAGTTCCTATTTTCATTGATAAAGAAGCGTGCTGTTTTATATCTGCACCTGACCTCGACTATTAACAATCATATTAATTAACACTCTTATTATAACAGCAGCACAGACAAATGATTCCGCTAAAGTGAACGGTGCACTTATGCCTCCAGGAAGATTTGCCCAGAGGAACCTAGACCAGAAATCCGACAAAAGGGGCATGTATCTCAGTAGAGTGTTATTAATCTATGTTGTAAACCCGCCTCCCGCATACAGGTCTCCAGCCTCTAGTACTCCACGACCTTATGAGAAGAGCTCCAGAGTCACTAATTGCAGGGTGCATAGTCAAATGGAGTCAGTTGGTTGTAACATTTTGCAATAGGTGTTGTCAGGTGGTTAAAAAACCACACCAACCCCGAGTGAACTAGGCTTCCTTGTTCAAGAGAGATGCTCGCTGACTAGCTGTACTTAGCTGTCTGAGTTACCACAAAGACATAGTAACAGACGTTAAAGAGAACATGCCACTATGGTATGCAGATAGTTCGCGCTGAACTGTATGTGCACCAACACTCAAAATTGATTTTTACCTACATGAGACTAATAGACCACTAATATTTGGAATGGTAGTTGTATACAGTTCGTGAACTCTAAAATCCGATCACAAAGAAGCTAGTCTCCCCCCACATATGCCCAAAGTTATTGCCTTAACGTCCAGGACCAGGTGGTATGTACAGGTATTAAAACTCAAAACTACTATGCTGGGATAGGAATTTATGTGTTATTGGTAGCAAGAAGTGCGAAGCACAGTTCTGTCAAGTCCCCTGGGTGCCGCGTGCTCCCTTTTAAACACAGATAATAGCACCAGCCCTAGTCTCAAATTATTGTCTGCTAAAGCAAAGCAGATCAACATGAGATCTTATGATGATGAGTAAAAGCACCAAGGAGTAGAGCTCCGGAGATCAAGCTTCTAGCAGACAAAGGGTGCCCGGCATGCACTTGCTGTAGATTCATGGAAGGATGCTTCTCGCGCAAAGACTAGTGACAGTGGTCGCGGGAGCTGGCAGAAAGAGATGAATAGTGCCTTTCTCTCGCCAGTTTGGAATGGGATATTAAGTCTTGATTTGTAAAAGCAACTGGGCAGCTTTTCTGACGTATCTGGTCTGTATCAGTTGGGCTTCTTGCTACATTGTTTCCACAGTCAAACCTAGTTCAGTACAATAAAATAAAAAAAGGATCAAGCTTAAACTAACACTAAAAAGTCACTCTAAATATGCTATATATAAAATATTAATGAATAAACACTATAAGTTAGACATATATAACTTATATATAGTCAATGACAGAAAAACTCATTTTTAATATATTTAGTGCTGACATCCCCCACTAGAATAAACAAACTAAGATATTATATTTCTCCTAATATAATCAAACTACTCTGCATCTTGACCGCCCTCCTCAGTCATTAATACCATCCATTAATAAATGGACAGGAGGGCTCCTAATGACAAGATCAAGGCGTGCAACATCTCCTTAATCACATTAGATTCCGTTGTCTCATCCGTGTAGATCCCCACTCGGCCCCCTTCCCTCCAGGGAATGTGTGCCTTTGGCGTGTTGCTGTCATCTACGTGTAGAGAACCACCAAAACAGGATGCTCATAGTTCGAATATGCTTAATATAAAAGCTCAGAATTACGAGACGAAAAAAACAGGCACCTAGCAGAAGATTAGAGGCCAACGATGAAGCACGAAAGCAAAGAGTGCACTTGCTGAGGAGTCCCCAGATTAAAAACTCAGCATCCAGCTGTCTGGCTTCAGAGTTCTCCTAGTCCTCTACCTGAAGTGCCAGTGTCCTCTCTCCTCGCTCCAAACATAAGCCAAGAACTGGTGTTATCAAACACGTAGTTTCTGCCTGATGGAGCTGTATTCCTTGTATGAAGTGATCTTCACCACTAAATCACAGAAAGCAGAAAACACGAAGAAAAGGTATAGCTGATTAAGGGTACTCGTATGCGGAGTATGTGATGCTAGTTTGACAGATTTGGGAATTGCTATGTCATTGCAGATTATGTAACTCGCGGAAGGATACATGCACCCAGATCCCGGGAGAGAGTCTGGCATTTTGCATTTAGGAAAAGTGATGGTGACTGGCCAGCGCTCGCAGGGATGATAGGCATCCAACATAAATAAGGATGTTCATTGGGCAATGTCCAGAGACGCTAAAGACGTTGCCCAACTGATATACATTGTAGGCAATGTAGGCTTTATTTTTCTTTAGTGATTACTAGGAGGTCATTAGTCTTTTTAGCTAAGATCTTGCCAGGAGATGTCGAGCGCTAGGAGCTATCTCGATCCTACAGAATAGATGTCCACCTATATCACTGGTTGCGAAGAGTAATCGAGTAATACCAGATGGAATAATAGGCAATCATACATCATTCACGGAAGAAAATGAAGCGGAGACTGACAGTGTAAAAAATTCACACGGCGGCCCCACAGCCACACATTATACGCTCCTGACAACCTAAAATAGCCAATATTGGTTAATGCAAATGCTGTATCAATGGGAACCCTATTCGCGCAGCTTCGCCTCTGTAGCAGCCAGGGTTTATAATGCTGTCAATGCCAAACGGACCTGATAGACTTATGTGTGGAAGATATTGAGCTGCAAAGGTGAAGCTTTGAGAGGAGTTTTCTGGATCACATGTATCTCCATAAAAATATCTCGACAAATATTATAGCGCAAAAAGAACGACTTTGCAGGACTATGGTACCTATTGGAGAGAGCGTAGAGAAGAAGGACATGGATACCCCATTTTAGATTCGGGGAATTGGCTTTTCTGGGGAGCTGACCAGAACAGCAGTGAGTCCACGAACTTTTAGTTGTAGTTTATATCCTCTCATGAAAGATGAATGTCGGATGTGTTAGGATTTGTCGCCAGGTACGACTGACAAAAATGGACAAGTAAATCGCAGCAGAATGCGAGAAGTCGTGGTATGTGTCACAGTGTGGGGGCCTCTCCCTACAACTCCACACATACATCATAGGAAGCCCTAAACGCCGATACAATTGTAATGATGCAAAAGACATGCTAGCGTGTACAAGTGGCCCCATTAAAGCAATCATTAAAAATATTCGCGAAGAGCTCAGACAGACAAGGACGAGCAGAGTAGTAATTTGTATCAATCGGCTCTCAAATGCTATGTGGTACGACCTCTCATGTGGCTGCCAAAGTGGATGGAGGCTCTCTGAGAGGCGCCAGATCTTTGGAATGTCATCGAAATTGCCAATTTAGGAAAGCTTATGCGGCTTGGACTTTGGAGTAGAAAAGGACATGGGTAACCATTTTAGATTTGGTGTTGGGAATGTTGTACTTTCCCAAAAATATAGGCTTTCTGGGGTGAGCGTTTACTCTTTTGTAGCTTTATCCCACATAAAATGATGTAAATGAGTTGATTTTGCAGGCCATGTCTTATGTGCAGGGGAGCAGAACAATGGACGGTGGTGTACTGATGCACGACAGTTTCGTCTGGTGTGCTCTCCAGATCTTGATATCTTAATGATCAGATGCACGCCTTTTATCTGCCATGGAGTTTACAGCAATATTTTGTGTTACCGCTGTCTTAAATTCCTCCCCACGCCGACACCAACAGGCACTGGATGAACTGTTTGATGCTATCGACGGCAGGAAAACATTACACCCGAGGCTGCTTTTATCGTGGGTGGCAGAATTTAACTAAGCCAACATGAGAAAGTTCTGCCGATGTTGTTACCAGCATGTAAACTTATCCAACGCGTGGTGAGAACATCCTTGCGACCATGTTTACACTCCGTACGCACATGCCCTATTAAATCCCGCCCTCGACCAGCCTTAGGCAATCAGATCATCCTCATTCCTGCTGCTCCCAGCCTGATAGCGAGAGGCTGAAACGTTGAGCAGCCTATGAGCGTTTGGTTTCCAGCGCCTGGGCCGACCAGGTCAGACAGCACCTGCCGTCACATGTTTCAACATACGGACTGGGAATTTCTTCAGGACTGCCGCTGACAACACATCAAACAACTACGCTGAGTACGTAACGGACTTTTATTCACAAATGCATTCAAATGACGTCGTACCTCGGGGTTAATGTACGACTTACCCCAACCAGAATTCCATGGGTTAACGGAAGAGGTCCGCACATGTTGCTCAGAGCGCGGACTTGCGACCCAAGTGAGTACAAAATCATCCCGGTATGCACTCAGGGAAAGCAATAAAACAGCTTAAGGGACAGTACAGAGAAAAGGTGGAGGTCCTGCTATAGCAACTCTAACATCAGAACATATGGAGTGGGACTGAAGACCATTACAGACTACAAAGAAAAGAGCTGCAGGAGTGGGGGAGGTACTGCTTCTGCTACCTAATGAGCTGAACACCTTTCTATGCACGCGTTGATAAACCACCGATCTCAGGAGCTTTTTGTTGGAAGAGGCCGGTCGCCCTCTTCAGATATCTCAGGCAGACGTGTGTAAACACTCAGAAAAGTAAACACACGCGAAAGCTCCTGGACAGAGATAACATCCAGGTCGTGTTTTCAAAGCATGCGCCACGAGCTAGGCAGATGTCTTACAGACATATTTAACCTTTCCGCTTGCTCCAGTCTGCTGTCCCAACATGTTTAAGAGAGACCACCATCATCCCTGTCCCTTTAGAGAATTGAATGGAGCTGCCGAAATGACTATTCGGCCCAGTAGCACTAACCTCCATTGCCATGGAAGTGCTTTGAGCGTAATAGTCAGGCTACTCACATCTTTACTCCCTGCTTCACTGATCCGCTCCGAGTTTGCCTACAGGTCAAATAGATCTACAGATGATGCAATAGCATTGCACTGTCACACTGCCCCTCCCCACCTGGGACCAGAGAAACACATTACCGTGCCGGATGCTGTTCATGACTACAAGCTCCGCTGTCAACACCATCGTACCATCTCAGATTGTCATGAAACTCCGTGACCTGACATTGGTTCCTCCCTGTGCAGCTGAGATCCTGAGACTTCCTGACAAACAGACTCAGGTGGTTCGGATTAGGCAAACATCACCTCATCCACACTGACACTTAGCAGGGTGCCCCCCAAGGGATGTGTGCTAGCCCCCTGCTGTACACCTCTGTTCACCCACGCACTGTACAGCAAACACCCACAGCTCAATTACTATCATCAGATTGCAGACGACAGCTTCACCAGTTAATCACGGGCTCACTGTCATTTCTAAGAATGCGAAAAGAAGACTCGGCAAGTGAACAGGACAGCACGAGAGTAAAAAAGAGGGCAGCAGGGAGCGGGCTCGCATCATGGAGGTGCTGGGCCGTACCAAGCGTGACAACAACTGGAACCATGCCCCTCAACAGAGTCTAGACAAAGAAGAATCGGTAAGAAGCTTATTGTGGAACTACATAGGGAGACGCAGAATGACCGCGGCGCTCGATCCCCCGATCCCATTCGCCAGGGAACAGCGCAGCGTAGACGCAGATACAGCTGTGTGGCTTAAAGGTTCGGACTGGCTGGCGTGATCAAATATCCTCATGTGCAGACACTATACTAGAAATATCTACTCAAAAGGTCTCAGACAAGACTGAAGAGGTGAAAGAATAGTTAATCAACCACAAAGCGGCAAGAGAACGAGAGGGCTGGCAGGAGACAGTGTTCAAAGATTGCAGGAGGTATGATAGTAGGGGAATTCCGGGCGTCAGCCGTCGCTCATTCTTTCTGCCCGCTAGATGCGGGCAAACTCGTGAGAGGTTGCTAACCAGGACTCCAGAAATACTCACAAACTTCTATCAAGTGCAACACCCTACCTTGTAGATCGACACTCTTCATGAGAAATCCCGACTAGATGCGAGAAAGATCGATGCACCCGACGAGTCACTGAAGAACCCACCAGAAGGAAAGGGGGGTCTATGGAGCAGCAACCAGGTGTAAAAAATGCATTTGGGACCGAGCGGTAATAGCGTTCTGACATAGAGAATCGTCGCAGTCGTCCGAGAGGATCACGAACAAGCGCATGGCCAATGCCAAACTGAATTCGGACCGGTACGGAGCTTGAAATCGGCCCGTGCCATTTCCACAGAGCATCACATAGTATTTCCACGCCAGCGAAGCGCGGGATACGTAGGAGACGGAGAAGTGCAGAAAGCGTAAAGAAGGATACCCTGAACTCCCTGAAAACGGCGGCTCGCGCACACCCCGCCACAGTTCTTTTCACGACCTACCGTCTACACATTACACAGCGAGAATGGTTCAAGGCAGGGAGGTAGCATTATGTCCGGAATGAGTGATAGGTCGAATTCCGCCAAACAGCAGTACCAGAGCCAAGCAAATTTGGGTCCTAATCCCGGACAAGCCAACATCAAGGCTCTGAACTGAACTTTGGACGAGTCTGCGCTTAAGCAACCACACTCCCCAAGACCTACTCTGGAACAATAATATCGCAAAAGAGGTAGCATGCAACTATTTACAGTACTAAAAGGCCACCCTATGTAGACTGCGGCTCACTGACAGACGAAGTTCAGACAAAGGATACTTTCAAGTTGACGATTAGTAGTTTCATGATTGTAGAAATATCGTTGTACCTTTATTAGGTCAGCATTTTATTATACTCGTCCTCTATCTGCTACTTTTTATTATTTAGTCTATGTAAAAGTTCGGGATGCCAAAGCGAATTACAGTGGTCGAAATTAACACAATGTCATTACAGTAATGATGCTCATTGTTATGTTGTCTATGACAATAAAACTGAACTTGCTATGCACGCCTATGGATGTGATGTGCCAAAATTATTTCCTCAAAGCTGTTAGTACAACATCAATATTAGGCCAGTAACATAGTGGCGGGGAGATTTAAGAAGTTGAATAAGTGGTGCCAACTGATCTCACCTTTTAGGTCGAGCGCGCTTCCGAATTACTACTAAAATAACGCATACCGGGTGAGCACCAATGTTATACACGGATAAAATAGTCTCAAGAAGACACATGATTGATGAATGGCATGAGATTGAGTAAACGGCGTGACAACAAAACAATCAATAAAGGATTGCATATTCGAATGTACGTCAATAGCATTTGAATTAGTCAGTATATCACACCTCGCCAGACAGGCTACAGCTGAGTCCGCTCAAAATAGCTAGCAATGACTCTAACGCGTATATGATTATACTGTCCAGCAAAATGGCTAAGCAAAATTCGATTGGCAGAATGTTTGCAAAAAATTAACCCATATAAGCATATTGGATGCTGTTTACTGATAAATGTAGAGTGGAGGAGAAAGGACATGAAAGTATAGACAATACCATGAATTGAACGCAAAATAATTAAGGACAATTACCCAGTTCAAAAGTAGAAAAATAACAACTTTTATTCATAACATTATAACATTGTAAAAAATTTAAATTAAAAAAAAACTGCTTAGGCCTGCTCGGTCTTATAATGCTCGCTCGAGGCTTCATGCTCCTCACTCTGGCCAAACCTGTTGTAATCCCCGTTCTTGCTACTGGAGGCACGAATTAGGATCCATACCAACTGCAATAGGGCACCGGAAGAGTAGTAAGAGCAGGGACTCGCAGTCACACCCTTAAAGATAGGTGCTCATTTGGGGTCCCCAGGCGATCTTACCCTTCTGAACGTGGGCTAAGGTTCGGATGTGCCCTGTCTGGGAGCATGCAGAGTTGAGAGAGACTCTCGCCACTGGCTTCACAGTCTTGGCCCTGTGGTAAGTCATGCGGATCCTCAGGCATCAGGAGGGCGCCTCAGGCCACAGCCTCAGAGAGTGGCCTGGCCCTAGGGCGCTGAAACGTTTGTCTTGGGCTCCTCTTAGGAAGGGTCTCTTGAGGCGTGTGATACAGCATCCTCGTCACTTAAATCCATAGTAGCAGAGAATGAACATAATCTGGCAAGGAGTAGTTAGATATTAAAATAGTGTCAGTAATAGCTAGAATAAGGTAGTCTAGACATGATCATGCGACCAAGTAGCCACCTGAATCAAGTACAATAGGAAAAGGTCAGGATGATGTGAATGGCCGCCTCACTCACGACCCAGATCTCTCAGTCGCACTGGTATTTGATACTCATAATTATTGGCTCTCCTATATGTCCAATAAATTCATTGCATGGTTGTCTCTTAGAATTTAGGCTACTTTTTCTCTCTGATGAAAATCCCAAATTTGTGGCTTGTAACTTTTAGCGGCTGCGGACTATAGTAAAAAATTGTGCAAAGTAAAGCCATTATGGAGGAAATAATTGGAGTAGATGTCTACATGAAGAAAGAGGTAAAAATCAGACACTCAATAGAACATCTAAGGGAGATTACTGCAAGAAAGCATAGAACACTAGGGACTAGTAACGCAATAAAAAGGAGAGCATAAGCATTTTTATAGTAGCGAAGAATATAGTGGACAAATATGTTATATTTTCGATCGGCGCCCAATATTCCGACCACTATAACCCATGCTGGTCCGACGGGACGCTGCATCGCTGTGGGGCATTTACACACACACAGACTGCTAGTCGATCTCTGCACAGCGGCAAATATTCTGATCGACAGAAACAGGTGGTATAAATGGTTGAATATTCTTGCGACAAAATTTAAGGCAGTGACAGACGTCTTTCTATACCCTAGATCAATATAGTCTACTATTTACAATAGTCGGAAAAGACCACGGAATAAAAAAGGAGCACAAGGAGACCCGGAAACGGGCGTAAAGTTAGCGACTATTCACGTTAGGGCTCTAATACTGCTTAGGACCATTTGAATACGATCGAGCTATGTAGGTACAGAGCTGACCCCTTAATGCCCCATGGTACTCTATTGATTCGGAAGAGAGATGTATTGATAGTTTAGCACTCGTTCAATACAATGAGGACGCCTAAGTCACAAATGGTCCGAGCACTGGAGAGGCTCTCCACACTGAAGGAGATGCGCAGTCTCTAAGCAGCAACTGCAGCATATTCTGGCGTACAGCGATATATGTGTCCTGAAGCATGCCTATACAAAGATATCCGCTCGGAGAAATGATACCTTGGAGAAGGGAGTAAAAGGAGAAAATGGTGATTGGCACGCAACAAAATGGGTAACAAAAAGATGAGGCTGTCGTGATCTAAGGCCTTGAGTTACTCGGAGACAACCAAATTTCACGAAAGACCAATTTCGTGCATAAGGATATTTTATTATTATTATTGCCTATTAAGGAGACTGGTCCGGTGGGCAGTGTCTAGCACGAACCGATACAACTGATTGTCGCAAAATAGTTCCGAAAGGAGCCTGCTGCTGCTGCTAATTTCCTCACGAGTTGAAGAGAACGGTTCGTGCTACACGCTCGCTAGTTCCAGGTCACGTATTAAAGAGGTTCGGACAGCGAAGAATAGCATTGACGCAGCAAATGTAATAAGGATGTAACTCACAATCATAAATACAAGTAGCCGGATAAAATTTAGGCTCTTGGCATGAGCAAGGGAGCTGACTAGTACAAGAATAGTTAATGATTAGAGAAGCAATGTATGTATTTCTAGTGACCATAACAATCGGCTCAAGTCCCCCTCACTACCACAACTGGCACAGGAGCAGGGATGGCAGCAATACACAATCAGTCACCTATGCTGCTCCCATTGCCAGGTATCTCTCTGTTAACAATATATTACCGCTCCACTAGAACCAGTCGCTATCTCTAATAGTGTTAGGCTTGTGCTGTGGAAGAAAGACATACCAGAATACTAGAAGTCGAAAGATTGACCGAAGACGGTCCCTTAGTACGAGAAGAACAATGCAGCTGTTGACCAATATCCAGAAAGTGCGCGAAAGTAATTTAGACTAAAGGTAGCAATAGGTAGATCTCTCGCATCTCTGGAACAAAGCTGTGTCTTGACTGGGTATAGGTGAACAGTCAAGTTACATTTCCTGTCCTTTCATCATGGTAAGTTATCTTTTCAGGACTCTCCGCACTCCCCTCTTGCTCTTAGCACTCAGTTTGGATGGTATGGATGTGACGTGATATCAACATGCTTCCACAATACTTACTTAGCTGAAACACAAAAGCGAGGAAAAAAGCCAAGATAAATAGAAATAAGAACACACCCTCTTAGATACGGTGCTTTACGACAAAAAATGACAATCATTATTGTCCATGAAGTTTGTTCTGGCATCATGAACATTAATAAACAAAATTAAATAAAGAGGAGGATGATTCTAGTTGATGACCATTTTTTTTTCAAGGATAGACAGGTGGACCTTGACTCTCTCGTCTGTGCGTCACATTCCACTGATGGTGAATTTCCTCGCGACTCGAGTCGGCAGGCAGTACTCACGCTCTCAGTGATGGGGGGCGAATAGGTGACAGAGAACTGTCAGCTTAGATATTGGTCTTGGAACCCGGTCACACTAGGCAGCGACACGCATGTGGCTTTCTCAGATGAAAAGGCGGAGGAAAGGACCTAGCGGCACAACGATTCTAAAAGACCCAAGACACAAGCAAGCAGATCCGGCCAACCGAGGGCCGAGGCTGGAAACATGGGCCCGCCAGAGGACTCTAGAGAGAAAGATCCAGGTGCCGACAGTAATGCTCAACTTAAGTGGAAGGCATCACAATAGCCCTCTCGAGATTCTGCGCACAGAGGGCTCAGACCAATGCATAGTGCGGACTGGCGCTCGCTAGTGCACTCCGACCGCTACGAAATTCGAGGTCAGGCACGCGCGAATGCTGGCGACACCACAACAGTCCTCAGCCAATCGCCTTAAGTCCTCCAGCAAGAAGGGCAGCAAGGCACGGAAGGCGCAACAAACGACATAAGGAGATAGAAGAGGAAACTGGGAAAAGGCTCGATAAGTGAGCCTGCTCTCCATCTACGAACGGCAAGCAGATGGCGCAGGAGTAATGAGAGGAAAAGTACATAACATGAGCCGCTAGGCCATGTTTGAGCCAGCAAGAGGAGCAGGTAGAGCTCAAAAGGCAAAACGTGGGGTCTGTTGCTCAACAAAATTTTGATCCTTCAAGCAAAACAAAATTGCCACCACTCAACAGGCACAAAAGCAACAGAGCCAACAGCTCTACCAGTTGGAGCTGCTCGCGTGCACGAGCACAAGAATGGCTCGGCCCGCTCCCTAAGTCGGCTCATCAAATTAGACCTAGGCTTGTTTGAACCTATGCTTTCTTTCGGCTTATGTTTTTTGAAAGTTTTCTTTGTGTTTTTTCTGTGGGTGTGATGTGGGCTTTGGCCGGGTGTGGAGGCCACACTTTAAAAAATTTTCACAAAAGCGAGGAGAAAGACATAAGAGAGTTTAAAAAGAAGCACAGGAAGCGAAGAGGGCTTTACAGGAACAGTACAAGAGATGGCAGGAGTTATGGTATAGAATTCCGCAGGTTCGCCAGGCCACAAATGGGGCAAGCCCAAAACTGTGTAATGGTCATCACCTGGAAGTGGGTTCTGTAAATAAATCTTTTTTTTTGCGAGAAGGATTGTTTGGTATTTTCTTGTGTATGGGACTTAAAGATTGATAGGTTAGAACTCTGACAGGCTATTAATCTAACACCTATATAATCGCAAAAGCGGCGGAGAAAACACTACGTAGGAGTGAGGACGATTTATATATACAGCACAGGACTCATCAGACGTCTGCTGGACGAATCCGCAGGGCTGTGCGAGAACAGGGTATACTTAGTAGAATGTTCATGGGGGTTTTTCCTGACTATAGTGGTCAATTCCGCAGGTCGCAGTCCACAAATGGGCGCCAATGCACTCAAACTCGTGCCTGTGTGATGGTTCTAAGCCATGGCTCACGGGCTTTCACACCTAAAATCACAAAAGTTCACAGATTGTGCAGTACAAGCGAGCACGCAGAACCACACACTGTGGAGAGAAGCTTTAGAAGAGAGGCGCTTAGACACAATCAGAGACGTGCCTGCGAAGAGCTGAGTCATTCCAGACAGCCGAGGAACCGTGACAGATTTTACGAGGACCTCCATATAATATAGATTCCGGCAGCGGCAGGTCCACAAATGCGCATGCCAACGGTAATGGCGAACGCTCCACCTAAAATCACAAAAAGCGGGACAAGACACAGATGTAGTAAAAAAGGCACAGGAACCGACTACGAATTCGAGCGGACCCGGCACAGACTCCACAATGGCTTCCGTAATAAAGAAGTCCAGACACTCGGAGTGTCGGGTGAATAGACAGGCCTAGATGAATCCGCGCGCGCATGTCTACCCTCAAGGCTACCCGCAGAGCATGAAGGGTAGCAGCATCTCCGGGTGCAAATAAAAAGGTAACCGCAATAGACTGGGAATAAGATGCTGCATGAACAATATTAGGACTGCTGTTCTCGTCTCCCTGTGTCAAAACCATGAGCCCTTTTATTGCGGCGGATAGACTTTTCTGACACATTAGTGAGACCACTGATAAAACGGTGACAGAGGTAACAAAGATCAGTACCGTGGTGACAAGTTATTGAAGAGCATCTCGGCCCAGAATGGCCCAAGAAGAAGAGCTGACGAGCAACTATCGAGTACAGAATTTCAGGCAAAATATTAAGCTTTATTATTGTGCTGAAGTACAGTCGTAGTAGGTCTCCCGCGCTCGCAGGAGTCGCTCACGAGAAGCAACATGTAGGGATGAAAGTGTCTCATAGATAGGGTGCAAACACAGCGGAGCAATAATAGTACCTAGACCAGCGCCTGAGCACAGTGACCGCGGCACTCTTGCCTCCCTTCACACCTAATGTTCACTACGAAAAAGCGAAAGTGGAATAGAAGCTTAGTCTGCAGGCATGGAGGTTTAAAAGAAAGGCACCTAAGGAGTGATAGAAGCGCTCGATAAGAGGGCTTGGCAGGGGAGGACAGTTACAAGAGATCAGGGATTATGGTATATTAGTGAATTCCGCAGTCGCCAGCACAAATGGAGCGCGCAGACGCCGGCGCCGAAACCAGGATATGATGATCTGCGGTATCTGAGTATTATCATAAAGTCGGTGTCACACATATACAATCCACAAAACGCTTCGCGGCAAGCGAAATATGAACGAGTAAGGGAGAGTGAAAAAAGTGGTAGCCCATCCGCTGAGATATGCCTCAGAAGTAATGGGTGTCCCTGTGTTTTGGGGGCTATATACGAACACCATAATGTGCGAGGTGCCATCTAATATGTCAGATCATAAACGTGAAACATCTTGCGCAGGTTCGAGCTGCAGACCATCAGATACACTTGCGATAAACAATATGCCAAAACTGGCGCTTTTTACAACGGGGTTTCCACTTGTTTCTCGATGTTAGGGGATCGACAATACAAACACTATACAAGACACATGCAGCGAAAGATAAGACAAGGCTCCAGGAAACCTGGACACCAAGTATTCACATAGATTAGCAGAGAGAGGAGCGATAGCGCTGTTTGAGAACGGCCCACAGGGACTAATGAGAAGAACCCGCCTCTCTCTGTTTCGACACTTCTGGAAAATCCGCAACTGCCAAGGGTTGCGGCCAGTACACCAAAAGTGCAGGGAAGCATGGGGCATGGCCAAACTGGTTTAATGGGTTCATCAGTATTTACCTCCCGGGGACAGCTGCACAGGCGGCTGGCATTCTCGCACTGAAGATAATCACTAGAGGCTCTGCAGGAGACAAGGTATCAGAGAGCAAAGATATCATACAAGGTAAGGGACAGGCTGGAAGGATGTCACTGCACTAGTGTCTGAGACCGAGATCGTATCGCAGTACTAGAAAGGATCGGTGCGGATACGCATGTCGCTGATATTAGGTGCACATCCTCAATAGTTCGCCGCACGCTCTCTCCACATAAAAAATCTGGAAATGGCCAAATGGGCCGCATGACTCGAAAGAAGGTGCTAGAAGGGCGGTCTTGACGTTCCCATCCCTGTGCAAGGGCAGACTATACCACACACATAGTCACCACTCCTCACAAAGCTCTCTCAGAGCTAGACTATACGGTAGAATCTCTCAGGTACACAATATTAAGAAAGCGAAGCAGGAGCTTGACAGCGTGAGACAGTTCAAGAACGATAGTGCGGGCGCCGAAGTAACGTGGTAGTCTCACCAGAGTTAATCAGCGCAGTCGACCACCACAACTTTGAAAGGATATGCACACAGCAATGTCTTACGACCTTAGCTAATTAACGCAGTTTAACGCTTTAGGTGCTTAATGGTTTGTGTTCATTCGAGATAAGACGTCTTCTCGACATCCACTTTAAAAATCATCTCAAATATACGACTAGCATTACTGCATCTGCGGTTAAGAAAATAAACGGACAAACCGCAGGTTAAAAATAGCACAGAGGACGAAGATTGGCGGCGGTTGCAGAGTCAGGTATTGGCACTCGAATGTTACAAAGAGATTGCAGACTTTGACGTCAACGTCGCTGAATCCGCAGTTCCCAGTCCACAAATTGGGCAATGCCAAAAAACGGGTAATTGGGTCGGGTAATACTGTAGTGAATCGGTGAACGGCTTTCACATTTAAAATTGTTCACTTAATAAAGCAGTGATTCGAGAGACGTTAAGTGCTATGTGGTAATCGCTAAACAACAAGAAGCATGGAGCCGAGGACAAGAGGGCTGGCAGGAGACAGTACAGAGATGCAGAGTATGATATAGTGAAGTCCGGGCACAATAGCCAAACCATCAAAGCATGACTTGTCGATGTAGACTCCGACACTGCCAAATGTCTTGTTTGCTGAAAGATTCGAGGCACCCTCTCACAGAAAATTATATGCAGTGAAAGTGTGTCTCATTTTCGACACTAAAAGTCACAAAAGAGAAAGACATTAAGAGGAGGTAGATTAAAATAACGAAAATGTCACAGGCATGCGGGAATAAAATGGCTTTGCTGATCTAGTGGGCATCAAACGGGTTCACCGCACCTAGCTGGCAAATTTAGGGATATTTAGTGGCCAGTGAATTGTTCAGTTTTATTATATTGTAATGAATATTTGCGTACGCGCTCAATGTGGGCAACAGGATAATATCTCGACAAACAGTTTTATGCAATTTTCATAAGGAGCAAATTTGCCAAACGCCGGACTATGGCTTTGTGAAATAGCTTGGTCTGCGAGCTCACACTAAAATGTGGCTAAGCGGATGAAACGATCATTATCGCTGACTAATCAAGATGAGACACACAGTACAACGCTCATGAACGAGCTCGAAGTCATCATAGGGGGCTAGCTTCTTTTAGGCAATGAAGGAACTGCGATTTTGGTGAGTACGTTGATATCTGGCATTACAGCAGTGTACTCACTAATGACTGGATGCAGTGGTCATAGGACCTGTGCAATTAGTCTAAGCTTCGGAGGTAGAACATCTCGCTGTTCAGTCTATCTCGAGCCTATGATTTTAGATCCACAAAGCCTCTTTTATGTAAAAAAGAGACATAAGAGACTGCTCTAAGAAATAAGTGAGCACAGGCAAAAACCAGTTTGCAAGGACATTTGAGGCGCGTGATTGTCTCAGAAGTGCGTGTACAGCACAACAACTAGAAATGTAGGAATGCAGCTGGTAGTATTGGCAATGATAAGTACGTGAGTCATCCACAGCCCAGTACCTCAAGTGCTACATTTCTGGTCACCCTACATTTCTGCGGAGCTAGTCTCAAGCCCTGAGTGGAATATATTATGGCAGTCTGGTTAATGAATTGGTAGAATTGAACGGCTGTGTCACTCACGCAAATAGAAATTTCAACTCGTAAAGTGCCAAGGTAGGATATTCATTTGACGGTGCTTTAAAAAAGTCGACACAATAGGCTTGATAAAAGTGCTGAGCATAAAGAGTGGGCGAGCTGACTAGTATAACATCTTACAGAAGTTTGCAGCATATAGTAGCGTATGACTAGAATATGACTCTCTGCAGGTATAGCAGTGACTCCCACCAGTGCCCCACAACTATCGGCGCTCTCCTCTATACAACGCTCTTTTGGGGCCCCAAAACTTTATCTTGCTGCGGTCCAAAAGCTGGGGCCCTGTTCGAAAACTATTGCAGCTTATGCACTACTAATAATACAGATCGAAAAAATGCCGAGAAAGACTACGAGAGTTAAAAAGAAGCACAGAGAGCGAAGAGGGGCTGACAGGAGACAGTACAAGAGATGCAGGGAGTTATTGTGATATTAGTGAATCCGCAGTCGCCAGTCCACAAATGGGCAATGCCAAACTGTGTAATGGGTCGTGAACGGCTTTCACACTAAAATCACAAAAGCGAGAAAGACATACGAGAGTTTAAAGAGCACAGAGAGCGAAAGAGGCTGACAGGAGACAGTACAAGAGATGCAGGGAGTTATTGTGATATTAGTGAATCCGCAGTCGCCAGTCCACAAATGGGCAATGCCAAACTGTGTAATGGGTCGTGAACGCTTTCACACTAAAATCACAAAAGCGAGAAAGACATACGAGAGTTTAAAAGAAGCACAGAGAGCGAAGAGGGGCTGGCAGGAGACAGTACAAGAGATGCAGGAGTTATTGTGATATTAGTGAATCCGCAGTCGCCAGTCCACAAATGGCAATGCCAAACTGTGTAATGGGTCGAACGGCTTTCACACTAAAATCACAAAAGCGGAAAGACATAAGAGAGTTAAAAGAAGCAGAGAGCGAAAGAGCTGGCAGGAGACAGTACAAGAGATGCAGGGATTATTTGTGATATTAGTGAATCCGCAGTCGCCAGTCCACAAATGGGCAATGCCAAACTGTGTAATGGGTCGTGAACGGCTTTCACACTAAAATCCAAAAGCGAGAAAGATACAAGGGTTAAAAAGAAGGCAGAGCGGAAGAGGGCTGCAGGAGACAGTACAAGAGATGCGAGTTATGTTGATATTAGTGAATCCGCAGTCGCCAGTCCACAAAGCAATGCCAAAACTTGAAGTCAAAATGCACAAGGTACCTGGCAAGGTGTTAGGCAAACGTAGTCGGGGCACAGGCAAAGGTCGAGGCAGGCCAGCTAGAAATGTTAGTCAGGACCGGAGGTCGCAGAAGTCCACTATAAACCAAGCGATAATACACAATTCAAAAACACAGAAAGCTCTGAGCGGTTACTGAAGACACATCCAACGCAAGCGCGAGTGTTTAGAGAAGAAGCGAGAAGAACGGAAAAGCGTAGGAGGGGGATAACAGGCGGTTAACATAGACTAGCGAGGATTTTGGCGGCCAAACTCAATAAGGGGAATCTGGTGAACTAAGTCACCGACTAAACTACACAGGAGTCGGCCAGTCCACGAATGGCGGCTCGCCAAGCTATACACTTGTGGGTGAAGCAAGGGCGTGCGCATGTCGTTAGAGCTGTCAGCGCGCGGTTCTGAACATTTAGCCGACAGCTCCTACACTCAGCCGATCATCAACTCATAGACGGATACACAACACTACGGAAGAGCAGAAGAACAGAGAGCGAAGACCTGGGAAGTGCGGGGCCGCTGGGCAATACAAGACGCGGACAGGTGTCATGAGCCAAGGCCATGCAGGGCATGCTAGCTGAAGGTATTAATGAATCCGCTCGCGCAGCGGTCAGTGCCCAGGCAACACGGCAGTATGGGGCTCTACACATATGCGGTGCTCTCGCTCCTACTCGCCAGAAGACGTCATATCATGTTAAATTGGTTCCAGTTAGAAGCTCTGAGGTTCATATTTAGGGTGTCTTTACTATACATTACCTAATACCTCGTAGAAGTAGATAAGCTGTCGTGCTCTAGCACCTTATAGTAGCAGCAAAATAGGACTCGAGGAATGTAACTATCTGTGGAATAAAAATAGTCGAATTAAGACAATCAGCAAATTCTGAGAAGGAAAAGCTTGTGGGCTGACGAGGCGCCTCTGGTATTTTAGAATAGAAAGACATGTGTAGGGCACAAAGATTATGGCTTGGAATATCAGGGGAGTATGTGTGTGTGTAGCTATTACGTAGAGCGAATATTCCATAGCGCTCTTCACGCGGCCAGTTCCACAGGTAAGCATATCTTGTGGCTCTCTAGATAGCCACTGATAGATGTAGATCATATTGGTGATATAGTTGGCACGCCGGGTGGACCACCTCGGTCGTGAGTCACCATACATATAATCAGCGAAAAGGCGGAGGAAAAGAACACCCCCCCCCTCGGAGAGAAAAAGATAGGCAAGATGGACAATATTGCGGTAATTCAAACGTGCGTTACGAGGGATGGAGACCCCCATCACATCACAGAGATCAGAGGTGTTTTTATCTTTGTTACCTGTGATAGAGCATGGGAGATAGTATGTTGTCAAAATGTGGAAAGCTTCTGACAGGTGATTTTTGGAAACGTCATCAAAATTGCCATATTAGAAAGCTTGCGACCTTGGTATTTTTGGAGTCGGAAAAAGACATTGAACCATAAAATTATGTAATTTTGTTGATTTTGAAGGAGCTGAAATGACAGAAATTATAAAGCATATAGGGTATTTATTTTTAGGCTCCTACATTCCAACATACTTAGATAAATCCGTCACTCGCAGTCTCACAAGGCTCCAATGGCCTTAGAGCAATCACAGATATTTAGATGGTCCTCCTGGCGTTCATATTATAGGGTGTTTTATCTGGTTACTTTTATGACCTGGGTATAGAGATCTCGACGCTACACTAGAAACATGTCGCAGACAAGACTATTAGAAGTGATTTTTTAAAGTATTCCAGACAATATGGATTGAATAAGTCGCGAACCAACAGCGAAGATATACTAGAAAGCATTGGCAAACAGCTTGGACTAGGTACGCTAAGAGTATTACCTATTTCTGGATATGGCACCGCTAGGGAATCAGTTGTAGTCTTTCGGAAAATGTTTAAATATTTCTGGGATAAACCTTTCTGTTAGTGGGTTTTTGGCACTTGAAATTCATTAAAAGTTATTGCAGGACTCTGATAAGTGGAACGCAAGCGTGCTCCGCTCAAGATCGCCGATAGTGCCTGTACAACACTGCATGAGTAATTTTTGACCGGCTCTCTCAATCCTAACGTAAAATCTGGATATATATATACTCAGTGACTTGCAAATTATCTGCGCGCACACCCTCATTAATAGAAACTCTACTTCAACAATGTTCGATGTCGAAACAATTAACCAACCACAAACATGGAAGAGTCAATTTTGATTGAGAAATTACCACGTTAGAAAAGACCAAATACAAATGTGGGATATAGACATGGGTGAGAGAACGAGGTGGAGGCTGGGACAGAGTACGACATAGCTTAATCGAAAGTTACATCAAAGGAGCATGTTTTATAGCTTAGAAATTAAGTAATAGGTATCTAACGCCAAGTACGCCAGAGTGGTGGTGTTGCAAGTAATTAATTGCGAGCTCCCCCACATGACAGGTCGATATGGACTCTTGTAGAACCCCTTTTGCGGATCGCAATTTCAGCTCGCGACCTCTTAAAATCTAGAAAAGCGGTAATGCAATGCTACCCAGATCTGATGGTGCACAATATAAGAGCATGGACATAGCATTGCGCCAAGGAATTGCTGTCTTTTCGCAAGAAGCAAGCTACCTACGAAGTCATTCAGGCATATGAGAATGGTATTGATTATAGGATACTCCGTGTTTGTCGGAACCAGCAGTGCCTATCATATCAGAGTCTCTCTCGCACAGATTCGTGCAGAAATATGCGATACTTGTAGATCTGTGATTTGTACGTGAGTGCCGATTGATACTCAGGCCTATGCGACTTATGTCTTAAATAATGTTCTTAACCAATACATATGCGCTCTGCGCATGGAGCACTTATGATCTTGAGAGGTCAATTGTGTTCTAATAGGGCAATCGGAGAAGGTGAGCCCGCCCCGTCTCAAGGCTCTTTGCACCAGGAGCATCCGAAGATGAACAAGGAGGATCTCCTATTTCACCTATCACTAAGGATGTAGCCCTGGAGAATATGGGCGTTCGCAAATATGTGTCGCAAATCTCGTCCAAGTCAACTCCATGGTGCACCAAAGACGGTTCCCTGGTCCGGCCTCGCCATGACCGAGACTAGGCAACTGGCTAACCTAGGATGCCATTGATGCTGCGTCGAACACCCGGCTGATCCACAATCATAGTAAATCAGACGCGCGAAAATGGCTTGTGTTCAGAGTGTGTGCGAACAATGTGTACTGAAGATTTTCTTGAAAAACAAACAATGCGCGTTTGTAGCGTGTCTCTGGCTACAGGCAAAACTTAGATTCAGCTTTGTATAGGGTACACTACATCAGGACGCAGGAGTCACTCTCTGATTACTATTGTTTGTGTGTGTACACCTCACGCCTCCGCCCTAGTATGCAGACACAGAATCCCAAAGGATGGGACTGTCCTCTCTGATATTGTCTGCTCTCGCAACTGATTGGGCTTTCTTATTCTTGCCACTCTTCCCTAAAGGCAACTTTGTGCAGTAACACCGAATTATAGTTGCCTGTGGAGATTACCGGCCCTACCTGCACGACCTAAATAGTCACAATAAGAAACTCCTGCAGCTCGTGATGACCAGAGACATACACACCGAGTGGTCATAATATGAAGCATGCATTTACGTAGAGCTCAAGCGCATCTGCCTTGTTCGGCCTGTTGAGGACATTGTAGGGAACGGACAGGCCTACTGTCATATAGTGGCAGTAGTTATGTTACAGTTGTCCGATACATACCTACCGGCTCCATGATCGGACACTAGTACCGCAACATGGCGCCAAACTGGTTTGATAAAGTTGTGCGTTCGGATGTTCAAGGCTTTGGAAATCTTTTTTGTAGCCTAAGCTGCTTTAAATTTTGGTCTCCTTATAACTTTCTCCTGAACCTCGTCTGGATGTATTCACTCTCTAGAGCAGTTCGACGGATGAGTATGTGATCTACTCCCCGAATGGGAATTTGCTTTTAGAAAGCAAAGCACAGGGCTAGGCGGTCGCGGACACGGGCGTTCGAGCAGGAACGCAGACAAACGGTAGATGCAGGTGTGTTATGTAAGCTATGAAATTAGTAGCAATTACCGGGCACACGTTAGCCGCATCCCCAATCATGCGCGCTCATTACCAACTCTCATGGCAATGTCTGAGGCATCAACTGGTAGCACTCAGACCTACCAACGTAAGGGTCGCGACAAAAAGCCTGAGAAAATTTATGCACACCCCACTTGCAGCAGTATTTATTGTAAAAAATGTTTGATCATGTTGATTTTCGTCCACTTTTCACGTGTACACCCTTTTGTATTGGTCTTTCACGCGGATTCCAGATAGGGAAAAACATTTTACAATTCAATGGTAAAAAGAGGCGAGACGAAGACGTGGTGTGTGCGACATATGTAAGGACAGGTAGCTAGACAAAAAATTGTGCGGAAGAGAGATTCTAATCTGGTGATTGATAGGAATCCCACCGAATACTTTTGCAAGCCACTGTATTTGGTTATTGTGCATTCAGGAGAAATCAGTTTGATTTTCATGCTAAATACATTTGTTTCTGTATATGTGTTTTCATTATGAAATGGTTTCTTTAGACATTTTAGAAGGCCCTATATCTGTTACAGAATTGGAAATTACCACAAAAATTTGGGTCTTGCAAGGTTCATTATTCAAAGCTTAGGTTGTTCCTGGAAAAACAAAATCCCAAATACTGTATTGTTTTTAGTTACTGGGTAAAACTAATGTGAGAGTCCCTAGATAGTGCAAGAGTGCAATAGAATCGGTTCTAAAATTACACTCACTACTGGAAATCACAAACCAAATCGACTCTAGGCAAGGTTAAATAGGACTAACGTGGATAATGTTATAGATCAGGAATACAGTTTGACTTTTAAGAAAAATACTTTCTTTGTAGGACAATTAAGTTCAACCCAGGCATACGCATACTAGGAGAAGACAATGCTATTTGGAATTATAGTTTATATTGAAGATTATTTATATGTATAGGGAGACATCCACATGGGTCAAGTTCAGGGGCGCAGTTCCACAACATGGTGGGCAATGGCTCAAACGTTCGAGAAAATTTTCCAGGGGGCAAGTAGATGCTAAGATGGCGTCTTTCAACAGACGTAACGTGGTCATTCACACATAAAATACATAAAAGCTCAGAGAAAGTAACATTATAAGTGAGGTAAAAAGATATAAGAAGCAAGGAGGTGAGGCTGGCAGGTGGACATGTAAGTCATAAATATATAGTACAAGTATAGATATATTTTTTTTATATTGCTGGATGGATACATTCGCGGGACCGCCGCTAAAGATGGCCAATACAAGTCGCAAGGTACCACAACTGAACCTGTTACAGCTAATGGGCCTCATAGATTCGGAAATCTCTCGCGTAGATGGGCCGTGAAATGAGTTTAAGGCCTCCTCCCACCACCTCCCTCTATGACCTCAGCTCTCAAAGCACTGCTCCCGAGGAGAAGATACATGCTACAGAAAGTGGCGGTGAATGAGGAGTAGCTAGTGTTTCTTTTATACCCTTAAAATGTTGTAGGAAGTGGTACAGAAAGAGAGACATACAAGTAATTGCTCTCAAGGCGACGCCTCGTGTGTAAGTGTGTATCTGGCAATAATTAAGCGAGTAGTTTGCTCATATCCAGCTGTAGCCTATAAAAGATAGGTAGGCAATTGCCAACTTGTGTAATGGGCCCGTGGACCGCTCACACTTAATAAGTCTACCCAAAATCTCCAGACGTATTTAATTATTATAAATGGTGATGGGTTCAGATGATTATAGCTATATAGTCTACGATTCAGCAGCGGTAGGTCACATTTAGGCTCTCGAATGTACAGCAGGCTTATCTGGTTGCAGTAGGTCTGATACATTACAATAAGCAAACTCAGCAGGGGAGGTAGTATTTGTGATATAATCAAGTAGATATCGGGACGTGATGCTCTTAGGGTAGCCTGCACTGTATCAGCAAATAGAATTAAGTGAGAGCTCACAATAGCTTCATAACATATAGGTGAATATAGAAAATTGGTAGGGTCCCTTCGATGCAAGACGGCAGCATTATTTTCACTACGTGCTTCACACAATTATGAAAATCTGATATAGGACGCGAAAGAGAAGACGGGCAAATACTATTCCAGAAGGTAAATATAAATTAGAAGAACCAAAAATTATGGCAACAGAAGTTATGCTGAGCGAAGTAGAGCACAAGAATGAGTGTGTAATAACAGAGACAGCTCACTAGGCATAAGGTTCAACTTAAGGGTGAAACCACCCCTTTAGTTAGATTGATTGTTAATGTTGGATATTCCAGTTCGCCAGTTCACTAATAGCGAAGAAAAGGCAGTGTGGGGCAATGCAAACTGGTTGTTAATGGGTCGCGCTAGAGTGACACGCATTTTACAGTCGACGCTACGCAAAATGTCCCTAATTATACACACAAAGCCCAACATTCAGCAAGTAAGTGTATAAAGGAAGGCACAGATGAGCGCAGGTTGAAGAGGGGCTGACAGGAGACAGTACAAGAGATAATGGATGAGCAAGGGTTATGTAAAGTGAAATCTCTGTCAAGGCTCTCAGTCCACAAGGCACTATTAATGGACACTGCAGCTCGCATACTCGACAAAAACTGCATTGGTGGTTACCCACTGTGTCGAATCTTACTATATGAAACGGCTTATTCAAACAACTATTAAAACACACCGACGTGAGGCAAAAAAAAAGACATAAACAGTAGGAGTTTAAAAGTGCAAAACAAAGACGAGCAGCAAAACAGACAAACTGGATCAAGGATGACAAACGTAAACAATAAGAGACGTGTTATCTAGGACGCGGAAAGATGGTGTAAGCATTAGCCTTATCCCTGATGGTAGTGTGTGATCCTCGCGCAGGGTCGCCAAGGTCGCTAAGCAATATATTGAGGAGCTCTAAATGTCCAAATGGGATGTTATAGAGTCTAAGGGTGCAAAAACAATTGTAAGTAGTACAGCTATGTGTGCATCTATTAAATATTGCACACAGCTGGTGTAGGTAAATAGTGCATACGGAGAGTTAATAATAATGACATGAGACATGGTCGGAGGAGGTAAGCTGACAGAGTGACTGGACGATAGTGAGCTTAGAGGCGCATGATTGCTGAGTAGTCGACTGGATTGTGATGGATAGTGGGATGCACGCGCGTCGCCATATTAGTGTCACTGCAATGGGGCAATCCAAATACTGAGGTTGCCTTGGGTGGAATAGGGATAGTCGAGTGATAACGGACTGCTCTGACACTGAGAATATATCAAGTACACAACTGGGTATGAGGAAAACTAGGAGAGTTAGATATAAACGACAGCGGGAAGGATACGGTAGTGACCGTGATGGTATCGCCGGTGTAGTATAGCACTGTGTATAGCGACTCGGGCAGTTGAGGGAGGTGCACTGGTAATAGTAACCATGATCAGGGGAGTATTATTAGTGTAGTCTTTAGTGAATCTGCGCGCTATAGGTCGCAGCTCCACAATGGGCTATGTTGGTGCTCGAAACTTGGTGTTAAGTGGGTCTATAGTGTGTTGAACCGTGTGCTTTTCACAGTGAAAATCAACAAAAGCGAGGATAAAGACTTACGAGAGGTAAAAAAGAAGCACAGGAGTAGCTCTCGAGTGCAATGGGGGGCGACGGGGAGACTATAGAGTTGACCAAGCGTAGGTGGAGCTGAGGGGCATACTTGTGATATAGTGAGTCCGCTATAGTACCGTTCGCCTATAGTCCAAAGAACCTGTGGCGATGGCCATATTTAGGTGTGTGAGATGGGTCGGCCCCTGGTTGGTGAACGGGCTTCACACTAAAATCACAAATAACTCAGCGACCATGAAGTGCACGAGAGTGTTAAAAAGAACACAAAGAGAGCGAAGAGGGCTGACAGGAGACAGTACAGAGTGCAGGAAGTATGGATATTTAGTGATCCGTCAGTTCAGACTTGCTCCGCAGGTGTTATCCGAAGAACATGGGGCAATTTGCGAGATATTTAGTACCTGTGGTGGATGTTAGTGCCTGGATGACGCTTTTCACATAATCGCACAAAAGCTGGAGAAGACACGAAAAAAAAGGATAAGCGCAGCCACAGAGACCTGATAGAAAGATATGGGGTCTGGACAGGTGAACTATAGTTTACCATGAGATGGAGGAAGGAGTGAGTGAACCCCTCATAGATCACCCTCGCAGGCTCGAATCAAAAGTGGCAAGTGCCATATAAGTGACTGCTGAGGTTTATAGTGCTGGGGTATGGGTCGTGAACGGTCATAGTGTCGACCCTTCTAGATCACAAGAGAGCAGAAAGACATACGGAGTAATAGGTGACCATAGAGAAGGCAGCAGAGGAGCGAAGTACGGGGCGATCAAGATCAGACGACTGTTGAGATATAGTACTGCAGCTGAAGTGATTAATATGATGCGTACTGGTATAGTAGCCTGGTATAGCGCCTGTGACCGCAGTCGGCCAGCCACATATATAGCACTGATGGCTCATATGCCATAAACCTCGTGTATGAGTGTTTGAACCGGGGTGGCGTTGTACCTGTTGAATCTGCCGTGCTCGTGTCTACACTATTAGTGCAAACACAATGAACGGGAGGAAAAATTATAGTGCTAGGTGTATAGTGGAACACCTGAGAGAGGACGGAAGAAGGTAGGTCTGACAGGTAGAGCATACGCAGTCATAGAGATGCAGTGAACTGTGTAATGAGTGACCTGGGTTATAGAACCTGGGTATAGTACCTGTGATATAGTACCTGTGTAATAGTACCTGTGTATAGGGGCCTGGATTATAGTACCCTGTTGTATAGTGCCATAGTGATGATTACTCAGCTGCAGTCGTGCTATCGCTGGCTCCTCGAGGCAATATATGAGGGGTCCAATGTTGGGGCTAATATAACTGGCGTGCTGTAATGAGTTGCCTGCGACTGACGCTTTCACCACTAAAATTCACAAAACATAATAAGATAAACTATCGTGTATAGTGCATGAAGTTGTATATGTGAAGGCAGCTCATGTAGAGATAGCTAAGTGGCATGGGTATGGAGGCACTCGTGAGACCAGGTATAGAGATGGCGGCTGTGGAAATATAAAGTACTGCTGATGAATGTACTAACTAGTGAGATAGAAAAAAAACTGCAGCAAAAATGGGAGACGCTTGCGGTATGCTGGTGAAGTTGATGGAGTTATACTAGTGCGTGGAGTCCCTGACTAGTATTCTGTGTCTCCAGATGTTTGCAATTCCCTCTCGCCTCGTATGTAGCATCTGTGGGGCTCTGGTCTGATGGTGGTGGTGGCAATTACTGTCTGTCAAGAAAGCTGTGCTCTGATTGGAGTAAGGTCACACAAGGGCATAAAGGTTCAACTCACCATTAACGTGAGCACCAACAGAAACAGAAAAAACGGAGTTAGAGAAGAGCGAATAAGCGTGGCAAGATATACAGAAAGTAGAGAGGGCTCATCATGATGATGGTCTCTGTTAGCGATAGCTTGTTCCTAGGAGGGGACAGACAGGTACCCAAGATGATGCTCGCCCATGTGCTGTGGTATTATGCGGATCTTACTTGGGATACAGATCGGGTTATCCATTAGAGTCGCTCAGTTTACTATCAGAATTGTTTTGATCTTAATGCCAATGTACAGAGTGAGTTTAGTGTGATTATGTGAGTTGTGTGGAGTGAGTGCAATATAAAGCAAGTGATGGATAATATAGGAATCAAGAGAGTCATACATGCAAAGAAAGGAAGATAATGTGCTACTGGATGAGCAGGAGATATCATAGTCAGAGGAGAGCAGGAGTAGATGATACTCATATGCCTATCCTTCTAGATTCGTACCAGGTATACTCTACTAGAGAGGCTCTCTCATAAATTGTCCATAATTATTATTGGGGTGGAACTAGTTGCGCAGTCTAAAGAGATCACCTTAAAAACAGTGTTAACAGTAGTTTAACTTTACTCATCTATAGAAGAACTGCCAAAAGTTGCGAAGAGCATAGTTCAGGATGTTTCGATGATCTATTAATATAGCCTGCAGCACAGAGGAGCGCAATGAAAGAGTAGACAAGAGGATTGGACACGAGTAACAAGAGAGATTCAAAGATGTTATCTAATGTATAGCAATATTTAAGTAATATAGAAGTCGCCCTGCCTAGAATTCAGCTCACTAAGATCTCCACCAAATAATATGAATGAGCTATAATTGACAAATAACAATTAATCGATAATAAATAGAAGGTGATCTCACAGTTGTAATGTACATCTCACACTAAATCAGCATATAAAATGCGCGTAGTAAGAATTACGCAATAGACTGGAGTTAAAAAAAAGCACAGGAGGGAGCGAAGTAGAGCCTAGGCAGAGCGGAGATACCATTGGAATACTCATAGAATGACTGCCGGTCTCTAATATAAAATATAAATATTGACTGAATTAACGTGCTTCGCTCAGAGCCAGTCCACAATAAATAGCGTTTTAGACAATAACCAAGTAGTTCTGCGGGCTGGCCATATTGAACTCGCTTAAAATGCGTGCAACCACAAAGCGAGAGATAAGTGGAGTTGCACAGGCAGACCGTATCAATCGACAAGTTAAATCACGAGAATAATTATCGTGCAAAGAATAGTTACTGAAGAGTGCGTCACAGTAAAAAGAGGAGCAGAGATCGACTCTCATGATATGAGCGGTTAGTCTAGAGAAGGTGACTTTACTCTTATTTCTATATAATTCGCATGTTTGTATGAAATGTTTGATCTGTATAATTAGACCGCTAGTAAACCAGACCAACACAACATGATCGGCTCAATTGCCCCAATAATCTAGGTGTATTACCAGCATCCAGAAAATGAGCAAAGGCCAGAAATGTGTTTTTTAAACATATTTAGAGAGTGAGCCTGCAGTAGTGCAAACTCAAATCACGCAATACAATTACCATGTGGAATATACTATT
Organism: Xenopus tropicalis; assembly: GCF_000004195.4. Lineage (NCBI taxonomy): Eukaryota > Metazoa > Chordata > Amphibia > Anura > Pipidae > Xenopus > Xenopus tropicalis. The sequence goes on along the minus strand of NC_030684.2, from coordinate 128,337,740 downwards.
CAACTTGCGAGGCTGTTATGAGGAGAGCAGCAACAAGAGGAAAGATTGTAGATTACTATGTAAAAATATAGTCATACATAGGCTGATAACCAGGAATGATGGGAATTCGACAGTAACAGTGAGAGACAGTATACATATGGGAGTATGGCAGGGAGTTATTGTGATATAAGGTTTATGTTAGTATTACACCGCTGGTATAACTAGCCACACTACTCCAACTGCTAATCTTTAATTTATTATTGAAGTGCAATGCCAATATCTGGCTGGTAATGGGCATTAATATGGTGAACTGAGGCCTTTACTAACGATTAATTTTTACCAAAAAATGAATCACTAAATGCAGTTTGGAAAGAATGATATGTACATAATTGAGAATATGATATTAGGATTTAGGCTACCGGAGGAACTGATAATGAGGCTCGGAACATGCGGGAGCCCAAACTGCTGAGCCGACTAAAGCTACATAGGAGATGCTAGGTTAGTATCCGGGGCGGATCAGCCTCAGGAATCTGCAATCAATTGAAAAGGCCTCAAAAATTGGCCAGGCATGGTGGGCATCTCCGGATGAATTGGAAGGTCTTCATGCTTGTGTTTCCTGAACAGACTCAGAAATAGTTCGTAATTAACAACACTTTAGTTTTTCCAACGACAGAGCTGTTGCATTTCCTCGCAAGTTTTTTTCCTGTTGGCCCCTTCATTTATTTATTGGTGGATTGTACTGGTGTTCTCTGCTCTGCGTCTCTACTAACAATATCCTCATAGATCTAAGAGACGTGAATCACTCCACACTAACGAAGACTCTAATAAGAAATGCACAAGGAATATTCGGCTTATTAGTGACAATCCAGGATGAGCACTTCAACACAGGTTTGGACATGGTGAATACTCCTTATTAGTGAGAAGGGTATAGGTGATATCCGCTAGTCGCCATGGAGCCACAATTTTATGAATTTGCTATGCGCCGTAAATGATCCGATAGGCAGTGGGTTTGCAGGGAATGTCTCTGGTCTACTATTCGTGGACGGACCTTCTATCACCATCTACAAATATATGCAGAAGGCACGAAGTTGATGGAACCTATCTAGTACCGTGGAACAGAACTGCAGGCTGACGTCGCAAACATGATAAGCTCGCTCGGATTTTAAATGAATTGAGGTGTCTGAGATACATTATCGATCGTGAGATTAGCTGTGGTTGAGTAACATTGATACTCTGTGAGTGCATCCTGATTGTTGACCTTCAGGCCACTCCAGCGTAGTCTGCTGTCCCTCGTTAGCCACAGAGCGGGTTGTCTCTCATGTTGATCCAACAATAAGGCTGATGACTTTTAATGCTTTATTATATAGGTTGTGCGTGCTCGCCTTGATAATTTTAATGTCATTTCTAATGCAGCATATACGGTGCGTGTCAACACATTATGAAATTAGATAGTACTTATCAAGCTCAGGATTGATATCCATACTTTGGAGCACGTTAAGTGGGAGAAGCAAAGAACAACAGCGGTAGACGGGGCATGAGGGTCTGAACCAGAAAGCCGTGGCACTAGTGAAGATTAAGGGGAATGCATTATTCTCATTCTGATATAGTGATACGAGAATGGAGGAAGAGCAAGTCGCCAGTTCCTGCAGATAATGCGAGGTGCACTCCAATGCTTCCTGGAACTTATGGACTTAAGGGGGTGATATTAACTGTCAGACGCTTTTGGCATCTTTTTCGTGTATATATACGGCTTATCGCAATCTAATCAATACCAATCATAAAGCCTGAGTAGAATAAGAAGCATCTCCTTAGTTAAACGGGTGGTTAATCTCGTCCAACGCATCATTACGAGCGACGGGGCTGACAAGGAGATAGCAGACTTACCAAGAAATCATCTGCCGCTGTCTGATGTTGCAGTATATCGTAGCCTGCGACTCCGCTTACGGCCTCATAGCTCTCAGCATAGAGGGGAAATTGAGTGCTCTTCAAGGTGCCTAAACTTGATCGCTATACCTCGGTGGTCTCCATATTGCTGACGTGAACGGGCTCTATTCACACACGTGTAATATCACTAAAATAGAAGGAGGAAAGTCAGTAGTCGAGAGGAATGGTTTTTAATCAACTGATACCAGGGTAATCGAAGAGGGCTGGCAGGGAACGATATAAGAATGCAGGGGATTCGGAGTATATTTTAGTAACTTCTCCATATTCCCAACTGGATATCCGCTCACCAGGTCTCCAGTCCACTTATAGACAGTGGGCTGGGTGCATGCGCCTATAACACTAGTTATGTCTCCTAAATATAGTCGCATCTGTGCTGTCATATGCTAGTCATTTTGTTGAAAGGGATTTCGTTTGACACGAGAGACTCAAGCAGCAACTACACAAAAAAGTCGACTACGAGCTACTGAGTGTACAGATATAATTTAGCAAGTTATTGTAGCAGTCTAATAAGGGCTTAGTCAGAAAGAGCATAGAGTATGAAATCTGGAGTTACAGATAATGAATCTGTAATTTATTGTGTGAGAACAATGCTGCTCCGCTCGATGATCTGCCTCGGGGTGCCACAATTGCTGTAAGTCAGAGCAAATTCTGCGACAATTGCTTCCAAAATTAGGGTGGTACAAGTCAATAGAGGTAGAAAGCAAGGGTGACGAGGTTTTTTCGAGCTCGCACAGTCTCGCATTCTACTAGCTAACACAAAGCAGGGATGAAGATTTGGCAAGTATATAGCAAGGACTCAAAAAAGTTGACTGCAAGAGAACACCCGGGCACCGCCCTCCCACCCCTTGGTCCTTTGATGGCTCGGCCAGGAGGGCTACACGTGTGCGAAAGAGCGGACCTTGCACGGAGTGAGCACTACCTTTTTATGTTATTGATGTTATGTGAATAATCTGACACCCATGCTTAGTGCACTACTATTAATGTGGAGCGCCAACTGCTAACCTAGGGCAACTTGGTCTGAGCTAAGTAGCTTCTTGATGTTTGTAACTGGTGCTCTATAACCACTAGAAGTGCACTCGCATAAAAGCAAGAGAAAAAGATCGATATGCGGTCGAGCCGGTGGTACGGAATTCGTATCATCGTGACACTAATGTCCCTTGCCGAAGTTATCGTAGTCTTCTGACATCAAGGGACAAACTACTAGATCATTAATACAACTGTATTTATTTTGAGTCTTTGAGTTATGGACTTTCAGTTTTTAGAAGACAGACAACAAGGCAGAAAAAGTTTCTTACAAAATGTTGTTAATACCTGGACATCAGGTCCTCCAGCAACTCCTCCTGAGGTACTTTAACACTGTGATAATTTTACCAAACAGATCAAAAGCAATTGTCTATGAAGAACTCAACTAGGGAAATAACCTGTAAGAAAAAATGATTATACTTGAAACACTTGGAAACATACACAATTGTCTCTTATAGTTTAGTTTCTATAACTGGAGATCATTTTACTAAGAGTAAGCAAATTTACAGCATTGTGGTAACCGTCTAAGAATCTCAGATAAGATCAACTGATAATGAATAGTGAAATTGACTCTCCAAAAAAAGCCAATAACTGATTAGTCTATGTGTTTACTGAACTGAAGGCAATTTTGGCAAGTGTTAGTAAATTAGCCTCAACGTATTGATCAGAATCGCCACATTGAATTCACCACTCTCTCAGAGAAATGGGTACAATCTGCCTTAATATTACTGGTAGTCGTAACTCAGGTTTTCTTTGGCATACGGCTATCTTTCAGACTACTATATCGACTCCATAGGCTCTCTACTAAAGCTGATAAGACACATTATCAAGAGGATTAATGCAACATTAATATTTTATCTATTCCTGGATCTAGGATACTTTCACTTACATGATAGTCATAAAAAGGGATAGAATCTGTACAGAGACACATGGACGAGGCTGACAGGAAGCACGCCGGATCATAAGGAAGGGATTGGTCAAGGAGGCATAATGTCCAAGATCACATATATATGGGTGTCGACAGACAAAAATAATAGATTTCGCCTCAGGCCTCTCTTGTGTTAACATTGAAGGTGAATGCTCTCAAACTAGTATAATAGATTGAAAGTTAGTGTGGCGTATTCAAACACTATTTCTTGGTTCTGCATTCATTTATTTATATAAGATTAAACAATTTTTCCTTAAATTTGCTAAACAGTCAATTCTTCTTTTTAATGCCTTAGCTAATTAAATAGTGCAATGGTTTGTAGTGTAGTGAGATACGAGACCTCACTCTAACAACTTCACAAACAGCTGATGCATTGAGGACATCTTCTATGGAGGTTCGTGTGAGGAAAGAAAGTATAATAAGTCGCAGTAGGGTGAGGTTGCGTAAGAGGAGCATGCTGTGTAGGGCGCAAAGATCGAGCATCCTAAAAGGATGTTTCAGGAAATCTTCATTATGCTGATTTGTAGGTGTAAAAGTTATCGCCGCAGGGCTTCGATCTGCAATGTGATAGAGACGCTGGGGCAGTGCCAATATATAGATGTGTAATGCCGAGGTCGTGATAACGAAGGTCTCTAGTCATACTCTGAAAATCCGGCCGCTTATAAACGGACACACTAAGAGAAAGACATCAGAGAGAAAATATGTAAAATGTTATAGACATGTATCAGGCAAGCCAAACTCTCAAATGTGTCTCGAGCTAGGACAAGTGCCCTAAAAACCACTATGAGAAGCCAGGAAAAGGATCTTGATCGGAGTAAGATAAGAGAGATGCTAGTGGAGTTATGGCATCAACAAGTACACACTACCGCTATGCTGCAGTAACAAATCCGCAATCAGAACGTGTTTTCTGTAATGGCGTCCTGTGAAGGCTTCACAACTAAAATCAAAAAGGAGCGAGACATACCGAGAGGTTTAATAATAAGCAACAGAGATGCGAAGAGGGCTGACAGGGACAGTACAAGAAGCAGCGGTAGTTATTGTGATATTATGTGAATCCCAGTCGCCCAGTCCGACAATATGGGCAATGCCAAACTGTTAATTGGTCGTCTACGGAAACGGCTTCACACTAAAATCACAAAACGAGAAAGACACGAGAGGTTAAAAAGAAGCACAGAGAACGAAGAGGGGCTGGCAGGAGACAGTTCAAGAGATGCAGGGAGTTATTGTGATATTAGTGAATCCGCAGTCGCCAGTCCACAAATGGGCAATGCCAAACTGTGTAATGGGTCGTGAACGGCTTTCACACTAAAATCACAAAAGCGAGAAAGACATACGAGAGTTAAAAAGAAGCACAGAGAGCGAAGAGAGGCTGACAGGAGACAGTACAAGAGATGCAGGGAGTTATTGTGATATTAGTGAATCCGCAGTCGCCAGTCCACAAATGGGCAATGCCAAACTGTGTAATGGGTCGTGAACGGCTTTCACACTAAAATCACAAAAGCGAGAAAGACATACGAGAGTTAATAAGAAGCAAGAGAGCGAAGAGGGCTGACAGGAGACAGTACAAGAGATGCAGGGAGTTATTGTGATATTAGTGAATCCGCAGTCGCCAGTCCACAAATGGGCAATGCCAAACCTGTGTAATGGGTCGTGAACGGCTTTCACACTAAAATCACAAAAGCGAGAAAGACATAGAGAGTTAAAAGAAGCCAGAGAGCGAAGAGGGGCTGGCAGGAGACAGTACAAGAGATGCAGGGAGTTATTGTGATATTAGTGAATCCGCAGTCGCCAGTCCACAAATGGGCAATGCCAAACTGTGTAATGGGTCGTGAACGGCTTTCACACTAAAATCACAAAAGCGAGAAAGACATACGAGAGTTAAAAGAAGCACAGAGAGCGATGAGGGGCTGACAGGAGACAGTACAAGAGATTGCAGGGAGTTTATGTGATATTAGTGAATCCGCAGTCGCCAGATCCACAAATGGGCAATGCCAAACTGTGTAATGGGTCGTGAACGGCTTTCACACTAAAATCACAAAAGCGAAGAAAGAACACGAGAGTTAAAAAGAAGCACAGAGAGCGAAGACGGGCTAGGCAGGAGACAGTACAAGAGATGCAGGGAGTTATTGTGATATTAGTGAATCCGCAGTCGCCAGTCCACAAATGGGCAATGCCAAACTGTGTAATGGGTCGTGAACGGCTTTCACACTAAATCACAAAAGCGAGAAAGATCACGAGAGTTAAAAAAGAAGCACAGAGAGCGAAGAGGGGCTGACAGGAGACAGTACAAGAGATGCAGGGAGTTATTGTGATATTAGTGAATCCGCAGTCGCCAGTCCACAAATGGGCAATGCCAAACTGTGTAATGGGTCGTGAACGGCTTTCACACTAAAATCACAAAAGCGAGAAAGACATACGAGAGTTAAAAGAAGCACAGAGAGCGAAGACGGGGCTGGCAGGAGACAGTACAAGAGATGCAGGGAGTTATTGTGATATTAGTGAATCCGCAGTCGCCAGTCCACAAATGGGCAATGCCAAACTGTGTAATGGGTCGTGAACGGCTTTCACACTAAAATCACAAAAGCGAGAAAGACATACGAGAGTTTAAAAGAAGCACAGAGAGCGAAGAGGGGCTGGACAGGAGACAGTACAAGAGATGCAGGGAGTTATTGTGATATTAGTGAATCCGCAGTCGCCAGTCCACAAATGGGCAATGCCAAACTGTGTAATGGGTCGTGAACGGCTTTCACACTAAAATCACAAAAGCGAGAAAGACATACGAGAGTTAAAAGAAGCACAGAGAGCGAAGAGGGGCTGACAGGAGACAGTACAAGAGATGCAGGGAGTTATTGTGATATTAGTGAATCCGCAGTCGCCAGTCCACAAATGGGCAATGCCAAACTGTGTAATGGGTCGTGAACGGCTTTCACACTAAAATCACAAAAGCGAGAAAGACATACGAGAGTTTAAAAGAAGCACAGAGAGCGAAGAGGGGCTGGCAGGAGACAGTACAAGAGATGCAGGGAGTTATTGTGATATTAGTGAATCCGCAGTCGCCAGTCCACAAATGGGCAATGCCAAACTGTGTAATGGGTCGTGAACGGCTTTCACACTAAAATCACAAAAGCGAGAAAGACATACGAGAGTTAAAAAGAAGCACAGAGAGCGAAGAGGGCTGGCAGGAGACAGTACAAGAGATGCAGGGAGTTATTGTGATATTAGTGAATCCGCAGTCGCCAGTCCACAAATGGGCAATGCCAAACTGTGTAATGGGTCGTGAACGGCTTTCACACTAAAATCACAAAAGCGAGAAAGACATACGAGAGTTAAAAAGAAGCACAGAGAGCGAAGAGGGGCTGACAGGAGACAGTACAAGAGATGCAGGGAGTTATTGTGATATTAGTGAATCCGCAGTCGCCAGTCCACAAATGGGCAATGCCAAACTGTGTAATGGGTCGTGAACGGCTTTCACACTAAAATCACAAAAGCGAGAAAGACATACGAGAGTTTAAAAGAAGCACAGAGAGCGAAGAGGGGCTGACAGGAGACAGTACAAGAGATGCAGGGAGTTATTGTGATATTAAGTGAATCCGCAGTCGCCAGTCCACAAATGGGCAATGCCAAACTGTGTAATGGGTCGTGAACGGCTTTCACACTAAAATCACAAAAGCGAGAAAGACATACGAGAGTTAAAAAGAAGCACAGAGAGCGAAGAGGGGCTGACAGGAGACAGTTCAAGAGATGCAGGGAGTTATTGTGATATTAGTGAATCCGCAGTCGCCAGTCCACAAATGGGCAATGCCAAACTGTGTAATGGGTCGTGAACGGCTTTCACACTAAAATCACAAAAGCGAGAAAGACACGAGAGTTAAAAGAAGCACAGAGAGCGAAGAGGGGCTGACAGGAGACAGTACAAGAGATGCAGGGAGTTATTGTGATATTAGTGAATCCGCAGTCGCCAGTCCACAAATGGGCAATGCCAAACTGTGTAATGGGTCGTGAACGGCTTTCACACTAAAATCACAAAAGCGAGAAAGACATACGAGAGTTAAAAAGAAGCACAGAGAGCGAAGAGGGGCTGACAGGAGACAGTACAAGAGATGCAGGGAGTTATTGTGATATTAGTGAATCCGCAGTCGCCAGTCCACAAATGGGCAATGCCAAACTGTGTAATGGGTCGTGAACGGCTTTCACACTAAAATCACAAAAGCGAGAAAAGACATACGAGAGTTAAAAGAAGCACAGAGAGCGAAGAGGGGCTGACAGGAGACAGTACAAGAGATGCAGGGAGTTATTGTGATATTAGTGAATCCGCAGTCGCCAGTCCACAAATGGGCAATGCCAAACTGTGTAATGGGTCGTGAACGGCTTTCACACTAAAATCACAAAAGCGAGACATACGAGAGTTAAAAGAAGCACAGAGAGCGAAGAGGGGCTGACAGGAGACAGTACAAGAGATGCAGGGAGTTATTGTGATATTAGTGAATCCGCAGTCGCCAGTCCACAAATGGGCAATGCCAAACTGTGTAATGGGTCGTGAACGGCTTTCACACTAAAATCACAAAAGCGAGAAAGACATACGAGAGTTAAAAAGAAGCACAGAGAGCGAAGACGGGGCTGGCAGGAGACAGTACAAGAGATGCAGGGAGTTATTGTGATATTAGTGAATCCGCAGTCGCCAGTCCACAAATGGGCAATGCCAAACTGTGTAATGGGTCGTGAACGGCTTTCACACTAAAATCACAAAAGCGAGAAAGACATACGAGAGTTAAAAAGAAGCACAGAGAGCGAAGAGGGGCTGACAGGAGACAGTACAAGAGATGCAGGGAGTTATTGTGATATTAGTGAATCCGCAGTCGCCAGTCCACAAATGGGCAATGCCAAACTGTGTAATGGGTCGTGAACGGCTTTCACACTAAAATCACAAAAGCGAGAAAGACATACGAGAGTTAAAAAGAAGCAGAGAGCGAAGAGGGGCTGACAGGAGACAGTACAAGAGATGCAGGGAGTTATTGTGATATTAGTGAATCCGCAGTCGCCAGTCCACAAATGGGCAATGCCAAACTGTGTAATGGGTCGTGAACGGCTTTCACACTAAAATCACAAAAGCGAGAAAGACATACGAGAGTTAAAAGAAGCACAGAGAGCGAAGAGGGGCTGACAGGAGACAGTACAAGAGATGCAGGGAGTTATTGTGATATTAGTGAATCCGCAGTCGCCAGTCCACAAATGGGCAATGCCAAACTGTGTAATGGGTCGTGAACGGCTTTCACACTAAAATCACAAAAGCGAGAAAGACATACGAGAGTTAAAAAGAAGCACAGAGAGCGAAGAGGGGCTGGCAGGAGACAGTACAAGAGATGCAGGGAGTTATTGTGATATTAGTGAATCCGCAGTCGCCAGTCCACAAATGGGCAATGCCAAACTGTGTAATGGGTCGTGAACGGCTTTCACACTAAAATCACAAAAGCGAGAAAGACATACGAGAGTTAAAAGAAGCACAGAGAGCGAAGAGGGGCTGACAGGAGACAGTACAAGAGATGCAGGGAGTTATTGTGATATTAGTGAATCCGCAGTCGCCAGTCCACAAATGGGCAATGCCAAACTGTGTAATGGGTCGTGAACGGCTTTCACACTAAAATCACAAAAGCGAGAAAGACATAAGAGAGTTAAAAAGAAGCAGAGAGCGAAGAGGGGCTGGCAGGAGACAGTACAAGAGATGCAGGGAGTTATTGTGATATTAGTGAATCCGCAGTCGCCAGTCCACAAATGGGCAATGCCAAACTGTGTAATGGGTCGTGAACGGCTTTCACACTAAAATCACAAAAGCGAGAAAGACATACGAGAGTTAAAAAGAAGCACAGAGAGCGAAGAGGGGCTGACAGGAGACAGTACAAGAGATGCAGGGAGTTATTGTGATATTAGTGAATCCGCAGTCGCCAGTCCACAAATGGGCAATGCCAAACTGTGTAATGGGTCGTGAACGGCTTTCACACTAAAATCACAAAAGCGAGAAAGACATACGAGAGTTAAAAGAAGCACAGAGAGCGAAGAGGGGCTGACAGGAGACAGTACAAGAGATGCAGGGAGTTATTGTGATATTAGTGAATCCGCAGTCGCCAGTCCACAAATGGGCAATGCCAAACTGTGTAATGGGTCGTGAACGGCTTTCACACTAAAATCACAAAAGCGAGAAAGACATACGAGAGTTAAAAAGAAGCACAGAGAGCGAAGAGGGGCTGACAGGAGACAGTACAAGAGATGCAGGGAGTTATTGTGATATTAGTGAATCCGCAGTCGCCAGTCCACAAATGGGCAATGCCAAACTGTGTAATGGGTCGTGAACGGCTTTCACACTAAAATCACAAAAGCGAGAAAGACATACGAGAGTTAAAAAGAAGCACAGAGAGCGAAGAGGGGCTGACAGGAGACAGTACAAGAGATGCAGGGAGTTATTGTGATATTAGTGAATCCGCAGTCGCCAGTCCACAAATGGGCAATGCCAAACTGTGTAATGGGTCGTGAACGGCTTTCACACTAAAATCACAAAAGCGAGAAAGACATACGAGAGTTAAAAGAAGCACAGAGAGCGAAGAGGGGCTGACAGGAGACAGTACAAGAGATGCAGGGAGTTATTGTGATATTAGTGAATCCGCAGTCGCCAGTCCACAAATGGGCAATGCCAAACTGTGTAATGGGTCGTGAACGGCTTTCACACTAAAATCACAAAAGCGAGAAAGACATACGAGAGTTAAAAAGAAGCACAGAGAGCGAAGAGGGGCTGGCAGGAGACAGTACAAGAGATGCAGGGAGTTATTGTGATATTAGTGAATCCGCAGTCGCCAGTCCACAAATGGGCAATGCCAAACTGTGTAATGGGTCGTGAACGGCTTTCACACTAAAATCACAAAAGCGAGAAAGACATACGAGAGTTAAAAAGAAGCACAGAGAGCGAAGAGGGGCTGACAGGAGACAGTACAAGAGATGCAGGGAGTTATTGTGATATTAGTGAATCCGCAGTCGCCAGTCCACAAATGGGCAATGCCAAACTGTGTAATGGGTCGTGAACGGCTTTCACACTAAAATCACAAAAGCGAGAAAGACATACGAGAGTTAAAAAGAAGCACAGAGAGCGAAGAGGGGCTGGCAGGAGACAGTACAAGAGATGCAGGGAGTTATTGTGATATTAGTGAATCCGCAGTCGCCAGTCCACAAATGGGCAATGCCAAACTGTGTAATGGGTCGTGAACGGCTTTCACACTAAAATCACAAAAGCGAGAAAGACATACGAGAGTTAAAAGAAGCACAGAGAGCGAAGAGGGGCTGACAGGAGACAGTACAAGAGATGCAGGGAGTTATTGTGATATTAGTGAATCCGCAGTCGCCAGTCCACAAATGGGCAATGCCAAACTGTGTAATGGGTCGTGAACGGCTTTCACACTAAAATCACAAAAGCGAGAAAGACATACGAGAGTTAAAAAGAAGCACAGAGAGCGAAGAGGGGCTGACAGGAGACAGTACAAGAGATGCAGGGAGTTATTGTGATATTAGTGAATCCGCAGTCGCCAGTCCACAAATGGGCAATGCCAAACTGTGTAATGGGTCGTGAACGGCTTTCACACTAAAATCACAAAAGCGAGAAAGACATACGAGAGTTAAAAAGAAGCACAGAGAGCGAAGAGGGGCTGACAGGAGACAGTACAAGAGATGCAGGGAGTTATTGTGATATTAGTGAATCCGCAGTCGCCAGTCCACAAATGGGCAATGCCAAACTGTGTAATGGGTCGTGAACGGCTTTCACACTAAAATCACAAAAGCGAGAAAGACATACGAGAGTTAAAAGAAGCACAGAGAGCGAAGAGGGGCTGACAGGAGACAGTACAAGAGATGCAGGGAGTTATTGTGATATTAGTGAATCCGCAGTCGCCAGTCCACAAATGGGCAATGCCAAACTGTGTAATGGGTCGTGAACGGCTTTCACACTAAAATCACAAAAGCGAGAAAGACATACGAGAGTTAAAAAGAAGCACAGAGAGCGAAGAGGGGCTGACAGGAGACAGTACAAGAGATGCAGGGAGTTATTGTGATATTAGTGAATCCGCAGTCGCCAGTCCACAAATGGGCAATGCCAAACTGTGTAATGGGTCGTGAACGGCTTTCACACTAAAATCACAAAAGCGAGAAAGACATACGAGAGTTAAAAAGAAGCACAGAGAGCGAAGAGGGGCTGACAGGAGACAGTACAAGAGATGCAGGGAGTTATTGTGATATTAGTGAATCCGCAGTCGCCAGTCCACAAATGGGCAATGCCAAACTGTGTAATGGGTCGTGAACGGCTTTCACACTAAAATCACAAAAGCGAGAAAGACATACGAGAGTTTAAAAGAAGCACAGAGAGCGAAGAGGGGCTGACAGGAGACAGTACAAGAGATGCAGGGAGTTATTGTGATATTAGTGAATCCGCAGTCGCCAGTCCACAAATGGGCAATGCCAAACTGTGTAATGGGTCGTGAACGGCTTTCACACTAAAATCACAAAAGCGAGAAAGACATACGAGAGTTAAAAGAAGCACAGAGAGCGAAGAGGGGCTGACAGGAGACAGTACAAGAGATGCAGGGAGTTATTGTGATATTAGTGAATCCGCAGTCGCCAGTCCACAAATGGGCAATGCCAAACTGTGTAATGGGTCGTGAACGGCTTTCACACTAAAATCACAAAAGCGAGAAAGACATACGAGAGTTAAAAGAAGCACAGAGAGCGAAGAGGGGCTGACAGGAGACAGTACAAGAGATGCAGGGAGTTATTGTGATATTAGTGAATCCGCAGTCGCCAGTCCACAAATGGGCAATGCCAAACTGTGTAATGGGTCGTGAACGGCTTTCACACTAAAATCACAAAAGCGAGAAAGACATACGAGAGTTAAAAGAAGCACAGAGAGCGAAGAGGGGCTGACAGGAGACAGTACAAGAGATGCAGGGAGTTATTGTGATATTAGTGAATCCGCAGTCGCCAGTCCACAAATGGGCAATGCCAAACTGTGTAATGGGTCGTGAACGGCTTTCACACTAAAATCACAAAAGCGAGAAAGACATACGAGAGTTAAAAAGAAGCACAGAGAGCGAAGAGGGGCTGACAGGAGACAGTACAAGAGATGCAGGGAGTTATTGTGATATTAGTGAATCCGCAGTCGCCAGTCCACAAATGGGCAATGCCAAACTGTGTAATGGGTCGTGAACGGCTTTCACACTAAAATCACAAAAGCGAGAAAGACATACGAGAGTTTAAAAGAAGCACAGAGAGCGAAGAGGGGCTGACAGGAGACAGTACAAGAGATGCAGGGAGTTATTGTGATATTAGTGAATCCGCAGTCGCCAGTCCACAAATGGGCAATGCCAAACTGTGTAATGGGTCGTGAACGGCTTTCACACTAAAATCACAAAAGCGAGAAAGACATACGAGAGTTAAAAAGAAGCACAGAGAGCGAAGAGGGGCTGGCAGGAGACAGTACAAGAGATGCAGGGAGTTATTGTGATATTAGTGAATCCGCAGTCGCCAGTCCACAAATGGGCAATGCCAAACTGTGTAATGGGTCGTGAACGGCTTTCACACTAAAATCACAAAAGCGAAGACATACGAGAGTTTAAAAGAAGCACAGAGAGCGAAGAGGGGCTGACAGGAGACAGTACAAGAGATGCAGGGAGTTATTGTGATATTAGTGAATCCGCAGTCGCCAGTCCACAAATGGGCAATGCCAAACTGTGTAATGGGTCGTGAACGGCTTTCACACTAAAATCACAAAAGCGAGAAAGACATACGAGAGTTAAAAGAAGCACAGAGAGCGAAGAGGGGCTGACAGGAGACAGTACAAGAGATGCAGGGAGTTATTGTGATATTAGTGAATCCGCAGTCGCCAGTCCACAAATGGGCAATGCCAAACTGTGTAATGGGTCGTGAACGGCTTTCACACTAAAATCACAAAAGCGAGAAAGACATACGAGAGTTAAAAAGAAGCACAGAGAGCGAAGAGGGGCTGACAGGAGACAGTACAAGAGATGCAGGGAGTTATTGTGATATTAGTGAATCCGCAGTCGCCAGTCCACAAATGGGCAATGCCAAACTGTGTAATGGGTCGTGAACGGCTTTCACACTAAAATCACAAAAGCGAGAAAGACATACGAGAGTTAAAAAGAAGCACAGAGAGCGAAGAGGGGCTGACAGGAGACAGTACAAGAGATGCAGGGAGTTATTGTGATATTAGTGAATCCGCAGTCGCCAGTCCACAAATGGGCAATGCCAAACTGTGTAATGGGTCGTGAACGGCTTTCACACTAAAATCACAAAAGCGAGAAAGACATACGAGAGTTAAAAAGAAGCACAGAGAGCGAAGACGGGCTGACAGGAGACAGTACAAGAGATGCAGGGAGTTATTGTGATATTAGTGAATCCGCAGTCGCCAGTCCACAAATGGGCAATGCCAAACTGTGTAATGGGTCGTGAACGGCTTTCACACTAAAATCACAAAAGCGAGAAAGACATACGAGAGTTAAAAAGAAGCACAGAGAGCGAAGAGGGGCTGACAGGAGACAGTACAAGAGATGCAGGGAGTTATTGTGATATTAGTGAATCCGCAGTCGCCAGTCCACAAATGGGCAATGCCAAACTGTGTAATGGGTCGTGAACGGCTTTCACACTAAAATCACAAAAGCGAGAAAGACATACGAGAGTTAAAAAGAAGCACAGAGAGCGAAGAGGGGCTGACAGGAGACAGTACAAGAGATGCAGGGAGTTATTGTGATATTAGTGAATCCGCAGTCGCCAGTCCACAAATGGGCAATGCCAAACTGTGTAATGGGTCGTGAACGGCTTTCACACTAAAATCACAAAAGCGAGAAAGACATACGAGAGTTAAAAGAAGCACAGAGAGCGAAGAGGGGCTGACAGGAGACAGTACAAGAGATGCAGGGAGTTATTGTGATATTAGTGAATCCGCAGTCGCCAGTCCACAAATGGGCAATGCCAAACTGTGTAATGGGTCGTGAACGGCTTTCACACTAAAATCACAAAAGCGAGAAAGACATACGAGAGTTAAAAGAAGCACAGAGAGCGAAGAGGGGCTGACAGGAGACAGTACAAGAGATGCAGGGAGTTATTGTGATATTAGTGAATCCGCAGTCGCCAGTCCACAAATGGGCAATGCCAAACTGTGTAATGGGTCGTGAACGGCTTTCACACTAAAATCACAAAAGCGAGAAAGACATACGAGAGTTAAAAAGAAGCACAGAGAGCGAAGAGGGGCTGACAGGAGACAGTACAAGAGATGCAGGGAGTTATTGTGATATTAGTGAATCCGCAGTCGCCAGTCCACAAATGGGCAATGCCAAACTGTGTAATGGGTCGTGAACGGCTTTCACACTAAAATCACAAAAGCGAGAAGACATACGAGAGTTAAAAGAAGCACAGAGAGCGAAGAGGGGCTGACAGGAGACAGTACAAGAGATGCAGGGAGTTATTGTGATATTAGTGAATCCGCAGTCGCCAGTCCACAAATGGGCAATGCCAAACTGTGTAATGGGTCGTGAACGGCTTTCACACTAAAATCACAAAAGCGAGAAAGACATACGAGAGTTAAAAGAAGCACAGAGAGCGAAGAGGGGCTGACAGGAGACAGTACAAGAGATGCAGGGAGTTATTGTGATATTAGTGAATCCGCAGTCGCCAGTCCACAAATGGGCAATGCCAAACTGTGTAATGGGTCGTGAACGGCTTTCACACTAAAATCACAAAAGCGAGAAAGACATACGAGAGTTAAAAAGAAGCACAGAGAGCGAAGAGGGGCTGACAGGAGACAGTACAAGAGATGCAGGGAGTTATTGTGATATTAGTGAATCCGCAGTCGCCAGTCCACAAATGGGCAATGCCAAACTGTGTAATGGGTCGTGAACGGCTTTCACACTAAAATCACAAAAGCGAGAAAGACATACGAGAGTTAAAAGAAGCACAGAGAGCGAAGAGGGGCTGACAGGAGACAGTACAAGAGATGCAGGGAGTTATTGTGATATTAGTGAATCCGCAGTCGCCAGTCCACAAATGGGCAATGCCAAACTGTGTAATGGGTCGTGAACGGCTTTCACACTAAAATCACAAAAGCGAGAAAGACATACGAGAGTTAAAAGAAGCACAGAGAGCGAAGAGGGGCTGACAGGAGACAGTACAAGAGATGCAGGGAGTTATTGTGATATTAGTGAATCCGCAGTCGCCAGTCCACAAATGGGCAATGCCAAACTGTGTAATGGGTCGTGAACGGCTTTCACACTAAAATCACAAAAGCGAGAAAGACATACGAGAGTTAAAAAGAAGCACAGAGAGCGAAGAGGGGCTGACAGGAGACAGTACAAGAGATGCAGGGAGTTATTGTGATATTAGTGAATCCGCAGTCGCCAGTCCACAAATGGGCAATGCCAAACTGTGTAATGGGTCGTGAACGGCTTTCACACTAAAATCACAAAAGCGAGAAAGACATACGAGAGTTAAAAAGAAGCACAGAGAGCGAAGAGGGGCTGACAGGAGACAGTACAAGAGATGCAGGGAGTTATTGTGATATTAGTGAATCCGCAGTCGCCAGTCCACAAATGGGCAATGCCAAACTGTGTAATGGGTCGTGAACGGCTTTCACACTAAAATCACAAAAGCGAGAAAGACATACGAGAGTTAAAAGAAGCACAGAGAGCGAAGAGGGGCTGACAGGAGACAGTACAAGAGATGCAGGGAGTTATTGTGATATTAGTGAATCCGCAGTCGCCAGTCCACAAATGGGCAATGCCAAACTGTGTAATGGGTCGTGAACGGCTTTCACACTAAAATCACAAAAGCGAGAAAGACATACGAGAGTTAAAAGAAGCACAGAGAGCGAAGAGGGGCTGACAGGAGACAGTACAAGAGATGCAGGGAGTTATTGTGATATTAGTGAATCCGCAGTCGCCAGTCCACAAATGGGCAATGCCAAACTGTGTAATGGGTCGTGAACGGCTTTCACACTAAAATCACAAAAGCGAGAAAGACATACGAGAGTTAAAAAGAAGCACAGAGAGCGAAGAGGGGCTGACAGGAGACAGTACAAGAGATGCAGGGAGTTATTGTGATATTAGTGAATCCGCAGTCGCCAGTCCACAAATGGGCAATGCCAAACTGTGTAATGGGTCGTGAACGGCTTTCACACTAAAATCACAAAAGCGAGAAAGACATACGAGAGTTAAAAAGAAGCACAGAGAGCGAAGAGGGGCTGACAGGAGACAGTACAAGAGATGCAGGGAGTTATTGTGATATTAGTGAATCCGCAGTCGCCAGTCCACAAATGGGCAATGCCAAACTGTGTAATGGGTCGTGAACGGCTTTCACACTAAAATCACAAAAGCGAGAAAGACATACGAGAGTTTAAAAGAAGCACAGAGAGCGAAGAGGGGCTGACAGGAGACAGTACAAGAGATGCAGGGAGTTATTGTGATATTAGTGAATCCGCAGTCGCCAGTCCACAAATGGGCAATGCCAAACTGTGTAATGGGTCGTGAACGGCTTTCACACTAAAATCACAAAAGCGAGAAAGACATACGAGAGTTAAAAGAAGCACAGAGAGCGAAGAGGGGCTGACAGGAGACAGTACAAGAGATGCAGGGAGTTATTGTGATATTAGTGAATCCGCAGTCGCCAGTCCACAAATGGGCAATGCCAAACTGTGTAATGGGTCGTGAACGGCTTTCACACTAAAATCACAAAAGCGAGAAAGACATACGAGAGTTAAAAGAAGCACAGAGAGCGAAGAGGGGCTGACAGGAGACAGTACAAGAGATGCAGGGAGTTATTGTGATATTAGTGAATCCGCAGTCGCCAGTCCACAAATGGGCAATGCCAAACTGTGTAATGGGTCGTGAACGGCTTTCACACTAAAATCACAAAAGCGAGAAAGACATACGAGAGTTAAAAAGAAGCAGAGAGCGAAGAGGGGCTGGCAGGAGACAGTACAAGAGATGCAGGGAGTTATTGTGATATTAGTGAATCCGCAGTCGCCAGTCCACAAATGGGCAATGCCAAACTGTGTAATGGGTCGTGAACGGCTTTCACACTAAAATCACAAAAGCGAGAAAGACATACGAGAGTTAAAAGAAGCACAGAGAGCGAAGAGGGGCTGACAGGAGACAGTACAAGAGATGCAGGGAGTTATTGTGATATTAGTGAATCCGCAGTCGCCAGTCCACAAATGGGCAATGCCAAACTGTGTAATGGGTCGTGAACGGCTTTCACACTAAAATCACAAAAGCGAGAAAGACATACGAGAGTTAAAAAGAAGCACAGAGAGCGAAGAGGGGCTGACAGGAGACAGTACAAGAGATGCAGGGAGTTATTGTGATATTAGTGAATCCGCAGTCGCCAGTCCACAAATGGGCAATGCCAAACTGTGTAATGGGTCGTGAACGGCTTTCACACTAAAATCACAAAAGCGAGAAAGACATACGAGAGTTAAAAGAAGCACAGAGAGCGAAGAGGGGCTGACAGGAGACAGTACAAGAGATGCAGGGAGTTATTGTGATATTAGTGAATCCGCAGTCGCCAGTCCACAAATGGGCAATGCCAAACTGTGTAATGGGTCGTGAACGGCTTTCACACTAAAATCACAAAAGCGAGAAAGACATACGAGAGTTAAAAGAAGCACAGAGAGCGAAGAGGGGCTGGCAGGAGACAGTACAAGAGATGCAGGGAGTTATTGTGATATTAGTGAATCCGCAGTCGCCAGTCCACAAATGGGCAATGCCAAACTGTGTAATGGGTCGTGAACGGCTTTCACACTAAAATCACAAAAGCGAGAAAGACATACGAGAGTTTAAAAAGAAGCACAGAGAGCGAAGAGGGGCTGACAGGAGACAGTACAAGAGATGCAGGGAGTTATTGTGATATTAGTGAATCCGCAGTCGCCAGTCCACAAATGGGCAATGCCAAACTGTGTAATGGGTCGTGAACGGCTTTCACACTAAAATCACAAAAGCGAGAAAGACATACGAGAGTTAAAAAGAAGCACAGAGAGCGAAGAGGGGCTGACAGGAGACAGTACAAGAGATGCAGGGAGTTATTGTGATATTAGTGAATCCGCAGTCGCCAGTCCACAAATGGGCAATGCCAAACTGTGTAATGGGTCGTGAACGGCTTTCACACTAAAATCACAAAAGCGAGAAAGACATACGAGAGTTAAAAAGAAGCACAGAGAGCGAAGAGGGGCTGACAGGAGACAGTACAAGAGATGCAGGGAGTTATTGTGATATTAGTGAATCCGCAGTCGCCAGTCCACAAATGGGCAATGCCAAACTGTGTAATGGGTCGTGAACGGCTTTCACACTAAAATCACAAAAGCGAGAAAGACATACGAGAGTTAAAAGAAGCACAGAGAGCGAAGAGGGGCTGACAGGAGACAGTACAAGAGATGCAGGGAGTTATTGTGATATTAGTGAATCCGCAGTCGCCAGTCCACAAATGGGCAATGCCAAACTGTGTAATGGGTCGTGAACGGCTTTCACACTAAAATCACAAAAGCGAGAAAGACATACGAGAGTTAAAAAGAAGCACAGAGAGCGAAGAGGGGCTGACAGGAGACAGTACAAGAGATGCAGGGAGTTATTGTGATATTAGTGAATCCGCAGTCGCCAGTCCACAAATGGGCAATGCCAAACTGTGTAATGGGTCGTGAACGGCTTTCACACTAAAATCACAAAAGCGAGAAAGACATACGAGAGTTAAAAAGAAGCACAGAGAGCGAAGAGGGGCTGACAGGAGACAGTACAAGAGATGCAGGGAGTTATTGTGATATTAGTGAATCCGCAGTCGCCAGTCCACAAATGGGCAATGCCAAACTGTGTAATGGGTCGTGAACGGCTTTCACACTAAAATCACAAAAGCGAGAAAGACATACGAGAGTTAAAAGAAGCACAGAGAGCGAAGAGGGGCTGACAGGAGACAGTACAAGAGATGCAGGGAGTTATTGTGATATTAGTGAATCCGCAGTCGCCAGTCCACAAATGGGCAATGCCAAACTGTGTAATGGGTCGTGAACGGCTTTCACACTAAAATCACAAAAGCGAGAAAGACATACGAGAGTTAAAAGAAGCACAGAGAGCGAAGAGGGGCTGACAGGAGACAGTACAAGAGATGCAGGGAGTTATTGTGATATTAGTGAATCCGCAGTCGCCAGTCCACAAATGGGCAATGCCAAACTGTGTAATGGGTCGTGAACGGCTTTCACACTAAAATCACAAAAGCGAGAAAGACATACGAGAGTTAAAAGAAGCACAGAGAGCGAAGAGGGGCTGACAGGAGACAGTACAAGAGATGCAGGGAGTTATTGTGATATTAGTGAATCCGCAGTCGCCAGTCCACAAATGGGCAATGCCAAACTGTGTAATGGGTCGTGAACGGCTTTCACACTAAAATCACAAAAGCGAGAAAGACATACGAGAGTTAAAAGAAGCACAGAGAGCGAAGAGGGGCTGACAGGAGACAGTACAAGAGATGCAGGGAGTTATTGTGATATTAGTGAATCCGCAGTCGCCAGTCCACAAATGGGCAATGCCAAACTGTGTAATGGGTCGTGAACGGCTTTCACACTAAAATCACAAAAGCGAGAAAGACATACGAGAGTTAAAAGAAGCACAGAGAGCGAAGAGGGGCTGACAGGAGACAGTACAAGAGATGCAGGGAGTTATTGTGATATTAGTGAATCCGCAGTCGCCAGTCCACAAATGGGCAATGCCAAACTGTGTAATGGGTCGTGAACGGCTTTCACACTAAAATCACAAAAGCGAGAAAGACATACGAGAGTTAAAAAGAAGCACAGAGAGCGAAGAGGGGCTGACAGGAGACAGTACAAGAGATGCAGGGAGTTATTGTGATATTAGTGAATCCGCAGTCGCCAGTCCACAAATGGGCAATGCCAAACTGTGTAATGGGTCGTGAACGGCTTTCACACTAAAATCACAAAAGCGAGAAAGACATACGAGAGTTAAAAGAAGCACAGAGAGCGAAGAGGGGCTGACAGGAGACAGTACAAGAGATGCAGGGAGTTATTGTGATATTAGTGAATCCGCAGTCGCCAGTCCACAAATGGGCAATGCCAAACTGTGTAATGGGTCGTGAACGGCTTTCACACTAAAATCACAAAAGCGAGAAAGACATACGAGAGTTAAAAAGAAGCACAGAGAGCGAAGAGGGGCTGACAGGAGACAGTACAAGAGATGCAGGGAGTTATTGTGATATTAGTGAATCCGCAGTCGCCAGTCCACAAATGGGCAATGCCAAACTGTGTAATGGGTCGTGAACGGCTTTCACACTAAAATCACAAAAGCGAGAAAGACATACGAGAGTTAAAAAGAAGCACAGAGAGCGAAGAGGGGCTGACAGGAGACAGTACAAGAGATGCAGGGAGTTATTGTGATATTAGTGAATCCGCAGTCGCCAGTCCACAAATGGGCAATGCCAAACTGTGTAATGGGTCGTGAACGGCTTTCACACTAAAATCACAAAAGCGAGAAAGACATACGAGAGTTAAAAAGAAGCACAGAGAGCGAAGAGGGGCTGACAGGAGACAGTACAAGAGATGCAGGGAGTTATTGTGATATTAGTGAATCCGCAGTCGCCAGTCCACAAATGGGCAATGCCAAACTGTGTAATGGGTCGTGAACGGCTTTCACACTAAAATCACAAAAGCGAGAAAGACATACGAGAGTTAAAAAGAAGCACAGAGAGCGAAGAGGGGCTGACAGGAGACAGTACAAGAGATGCAGGGAGTTATTGTGATATTAGTGAATCCGCAGTCGCCAGTCCACAAATGGGCAATGCCAAACTGTGTAATGGGTCGTGAACGGCTTTCACACTAAAATCACAAAAGCGAGAAAGACATACGAGAGTTAAAAAGAAGCACAGAGAGCGAAGAGGGGCTGACAGGAGACAGTACAAGAGATGCAGGGAGTTATTGTGATATTAGTGAATCCGCAGTCGCCAGTCCACAAATGGGCAATGCCAAACTGTGTAATGGGTCGTGAACGGCTTTCACACTAAAATCACAAAAGCGAGAAAGACATACGAGAGTTAAAAAGAAGCACAGAGAGCGAAGAGGGGCTGACAGGAGACAGTACAAGAGATGCAGGGAGTTATTGTGATATTAGTGAATCCGCAGTCGCCAGTCCACAAATGGGCAATGCCAAACTGTGTAATGGGTCGTGAACGGCTTTCACACTAAAATCACAAAAGCGAGAAAGACATACGAGAGTTAAAAAGAAGCACAGAGAGCGAAGAGGGGCTGACAGGAGACAGTACAAGAGATGCAGGGAGTTATTGTGATATTAGTGAATCCGCAGTCGCCAGTCCACAAATGGGCAATGCCAAACTGTGTAATGGGTCGTGAACGGCTTTCACACTAAAATCACAAAAGCGAGAAAGACATACGAGAGTTAAAAAGAAGCACAGAGAGCGAAGAGGGGCTGACAGGAGACAGTACAAGAGATGCAGGGAGTTATTGTGATATTAGTGAATCCGCAGTCGCCAGTCCACAAATGGGCAATGCCAAACTGTGTAATGGGTCGTGAACGGCTTTCACACTAAAATCACAAAAGCGAGAAAGACATACGAGAGTTAAAAGAAGCACAGAGAGCGAAGAGGGGCTGACAGGAGACAGTACAAGAGATGCAGGGAGTTATTGTGATATTAGTGAATCCGCAGTCGCCAGTCCACAAATGGGCAATGCCAAACTGTGTAATGGGTCGTGAACGGCTTTCACACTAAAATCACAAAAGCGAGAAAGACATACGAGAGTTAAAAAGAAGCACAGAGAGCGAAGAGGGGCTGACAGGAGACAGTACAAGAGATGCAGGGAGTTATTGTGATATTAGTGAATCCGCAGTCGCCAGTCCACAAATGGGCAATGCCAAACTGTGTAATGGGTCGTGAACGGCTTTCACACTAAAATCACAAAAGCGAGAAAGACATAAGAGAGTTAAAAAGAAGCACAGAGAGCGAAGAGGGGCTGACAGGAGACAGTACAAGAGATGCAGGGAGTTATTGTGATATTAGTGAATCCGCAGTCGCCAGTCCACAAATGGGCAATGCCAAACTGTGTAATGGGTCGTGAACGGCTTTCACACTAAAATCACAAAAGCGAGAAAGACATACGAGAGTTAAAAAGAAGCACAGAGAGCGAAGAGGGGCTGACAGGAGACAGTACAAGAGATGCAGGGAGTTATTGTGATATTAGTGAATCCGCAGTCGCCAGTCCACAAATGGGCAATGCCAAACTGTGTAATGGGTCGTGAACGGCTTTCACACTAAAATCACAAAAGCGAGAAAGACATACGAGAGTTAAAAGAAGCACAGAGAGCGAAGAGGGGCTGACAGGAGACAGTACAAGAGATGCAGGGAGTTATTGTGATATTAGTGAATCCGCAGTCGCCAGTCCACAAATGGGCAATGCCAAACTGTGTAATGGGTCGTGAACGGCTTTCACACTAAAATCACAAAAGCGAGAAAGACATACGAGAGTTAAAAAGAAGCACAGAGAGCGAAGAGGGGCTGACAGGAGACAGTACAAGAGATGCAGGGAGTTATTGTGATATTAGTGAATCCGCAGTCGCCAGTCCACAAATGGGCAATGCCAAACTGTGTAATGGGTCGTGAACGGCTTTCACACTAAAATCACAAAAGCGAGAAAGACATACGAGAGTTAAAAAGAAGCACAGAGAGCGAAGAGGGGCTGACAGGAGACAGTACAAGAGATGCAGGGAGTTATTGTGATATTAGTGAATCCGCAGTCGCCAGTCCACAAATGGGCAATGCCAAACTGTGTAATGGGTCGTGAACGGCTTTCACACTAAAATCACAAAAGCGAGAAAGACATACGAGAGTTAAAAAGAAGCACAGAGAGCGAAGAGGGGCTGACAGGAGACAGTACAAGAGATGCAGGGAGTTATTGTGATATTAGTGAATCCGCAGTCGCCAGTCCACAAATGGGCAATGCCAAACTGTGTAATGGGTCGTGAACGGCTTTCACACTAAAATCACAAAAGCGAGAAAGACATACGAGAGTTAAAAAGAAGCACAGAGAGCGAAGAGGGGCTGACAGGAGACAGTACAAGAGATGCAGGGAGTTATTGTGATATTAGTGAATCCGCAGTCGCCAGTCCACAAATGGGCAATGCCAAACTGTGTAATGGGTCGTGAACGGCTTTCACACTAAAATCACAAAAGCGAGAAAGACATACGAGAGTTAAAAAGAAGCACAGAGAGCGAAGAGGGGCTGACAGGAGACAGTACAAGAGATGCAGGGAGTTATTGTGATATTAGTGAATCCGCAGTCGCCAGTCCACAAATGGGCAATGCCAAACTGTGTAATGGGTCGTGAACGGCTTTCACACTAAAATCACAAAAGCGAGAAAGACATAAGAGAGTTAAAAAGAAGCACAGAGAGCGAAGAGGGGCTGACAGGAGACAGTACAAGAGATGCAGGGAGTTATTGTGATATTAGTGAATCCGCAGTCGCCAGTCCACAAATGGGCAATGCCAAACTGTGTAATGGGTCGTGAACGGCTTTCACACTAAAATCACAAAAGCGAGAAAGACATACGAGAGTTAAAAAGAAGCACAGAGAGCGAAGAGGGGCTGACAGGAGACAGTACAAGAGATGCAGGGAGTTATTGTGATATTAGTGAATCCGCAGTCGCCAGTCCACAAATGGGCAATGCCAAACTGTGTAATGGGTCGTGAACGGCTTTCACACTAAAATCACAAAAGCGAGAAAGACATACGAGAGTTAAAAAGAAGCACAGAGAGCGAAGAGGGGCTGACAGGAGACAGTACAAGAGATGCAGGGAGTTATTGTGATATTAGTGAATCCGCAGTCGCCAGTCCACAAATGGGCAATGCCAAACTGTGTAATGGGTCGTGAACGGCTTTCACACTAAAATCACAAAAGCGAGAAAGACATACGAGAGTTAAAAAGAAGCACAGAGAGCGAAGAGGGGCTGACAGGAGACAGTACAAGAGATGCAGGGAGTTATTGTGATATTAGTGAATCCGCAGTCGCCAGTCCACAAATGGGCAATGCCAAACTGTGTAATGGGTCGTGAACGGCTTTCACACTAAAATCACAAAAGCGAGAAAGACATACGAGAGTTAAAAAGAAGCACAGAGAGCGAAGAGGGGCTGACAGGAGACAGTACAAGAGATGCAGGGAGTTATTGTGATATTAGTGAATCCGCAGTCGCCAGTCCACAAATGGGCAATGCCAAACTGTGTAATGGGTCGTGAACGGCTTTCACACTAAAATCACAAAAGCGAGAAAGACATACGAGAGTTAAAAAGAAGCACAGAGAGCGAAGAGGGGCTGACAGGAGACAGTACAAGAGATGCAGGGAGTTATTGTGATATTAGTGAATCCGCAGTCGCCAGTCCACAAATGGGCAATGCCAAACTGTGTAATGGGTCGTGAACGGCTTTCACACTAAAATCACAAAAGCGAGAAAGACATACGAGAGTTAAAAAGAAGCACAGAGAGCGAAGAGGGGCTGACAGGAGACAGTACAAGAGATGCAGGGAGTTATTGTGATATTAGTGAATCCGCAGTCGCCAGTCCACAAATGGGCAATGCCAAACTGTGTAATGGGTCGTGAACGGCTTTCACACTAAAATCACAAAAGCGAGAAAGACATACGAGAGTTAAAAGAAGCACAGAGAGCGAAGAGGGGCTGACAGGAGACAGTACAAGAGATGCAGGGAGTTATTGTGATATTAGTGAATCCGCAGTCGCCAGTCCACAAATGGGCAATGCCAAACTGTGTAATGGGTCGTGAACGGCTTTCACACTAAAATCACAAAAGCGAGAAAGACATACGAGAGTTAAAAAGAAGCACAGAGAGCGAAGAGGGGCTGACAGGAGACAGTACAAGAGATGCAGGGAGTTATTGTGATATTAGTGAATCCGCAGTCGCCAGTCCACAAATGGGCAATGCCAAACTGTGTAATGGGTCGTGAACGGCTTTCACACTAAAATCACAAAAGCGAGAAAGACATACGAGAGTTAAAAGAAGCACAGAGAGCGAAGAGGGGCTGACAGGAGACAGTACAAGAGATGCAGGGAGTTATTGTGATATTAGTGAATCCGCAGTCGCCAGTCCACAAATGGGCAATGCCAAACTGTGTAATGGGTCGTGAACGGCTTTCACACTAAAATCACAAAAGCGAGAAAGACATACGAGAGTTAAAAAGAAGCACAGAGAGCGAAGAGGGGCTGACAGGAGACAGTACAAGAGATGCAGGGAGTTATTGTGATATTAGTGAATCCGCAGTCGCCAGTCCACAAATGGGCAATGCCAAACTGTGTAATGGGTCGTGAACGGCTTTCACACTAAAATCACAAAAGCGAGAAAGACATACGAGAGTTAAAAAGAAGCACAGAGAGCGAAGAGGGGCTGACAGGAGACAGTACAAGAGATGCAGGGAGTTATTGTGATATTAGTGAATCCGCAGTCGCCAGTCCACAAATGGGCAATGCCAAACTGTGTAATGGGTCGTGAACGGCTTTCACACTAAAATCACAAAAGCGAGAAAGACATACGAGAGTTAAAAAGAAGCACAGAGAGCGAAGAGGGGCTGACAGGAGACAGTACAAGAGATGCAGGGAGTTATTGTGATATTAGTGAATCCGCAGTCGCCAGTCCACAAATGGGCAATGCCAAACTGTGTAATGGGTCGTGAACGGCTTTCACACTAAAATCACAAAAGCGAGAAAGACATAGAGAGTTAAAAAGAAGCACAGAGAGCGAAGAGGGGCTGACAGGAGACAGTACAAGAGATGCAGGGAGTTATTGTGATATTAGTGAATCCGCAGTCGCCAGTCCACAAATGGGCAATGCCAAACTGTGTAATGGGTCGTGAACGGCTTTCACACTAAAATCACAAAAGCGAGAAAGACATACGAGAGTTAAAAAGAAGCACAGAGAGCGAAGAGGGGCTGACAGGAGACAGTACAAGAGATGCAGGGAGTTATTGTGATATTAGTGAATCCGCAGTCGCCAGTCCACAAATGGGCAATGCCAAACTGTGTAATGGGTCGTGAACGGCTTTCACACTAAAATCACAAAAGCGAGAAAGACATACGAGAGTTAAAAAGAAGCACAGAGAGCGAAGAGGGGCTGACAGGAGACAGTACAAGAGATGCAGGGAGTTATTGTGATATTAGTGAATCCGCAGTCGCCAGTCCACAAATGGGCAATGCCAAACTGTGTAATGGGTCGTGAACGGCTTTCACACTAAAATCACAAAAGCGAGAAAGACATACGAGAGTTAAAAAGAAGCACAGAGAGCGAAGAGGGGCTGACAGGAGACAGTACAAGAGATGCAGGGAGTTATTGTGATATTAGTGAATCCGCAGTCGCCAGTCCACAAATGGGCAATGCCAAACTGTGTAATGGGTCGTGAACGGCTTTCACACTAAAATCACAAAAGCGAGAAAGACATACGAGAGTTAAAAGAAGCACAGAGAGCGAAGAGGGGCTGACAGGAGACAGTACAAGAGATGCAGGGAGTTATTGTGATATTAGTGAATCCGCAGTCGCCAGTCCACAAATGGGCAATGCCAAACTGTGTAATGGGTCGTGAACGGCTTTCACACTAAAATCACAAAAGCGAGAAAGACATACGAGAGTTAAAAAGAAGCAGAGAGCGAAGAGGGGCTGACAGGAGACAGTACAAGAGATGCAGGGAGTTATTGTGATATTAGTGAATCCGCAGTCGCCAGTCCACAAATGGGCAATGCCAAACTGTGTAATGGGTCGTGAACGGCTTTCACACTAAAATCACAAAAGCGAGAAAGACATACGAGAGTTAAAAGAAGCACAGAGAGCGAAGAGGGGCTGACAGGAGACAGTACAAGAGATGCAGGGAGTTATTGTGATATTAGTGAATCCGCAGTCGCCAGTCCACAAATGGGCAATGCCAAACTGTGTAATGGGTCGTGAACGGCTTTCACACTAAAATCACAAAAGCGAGAAAGACATACGAGAGTTAAAAAGAAGCACAGAGAGCGAAGAGGGGCTGACAGGAGACAGTACAAGAGATGCAGGGAGTTATTGTGATATTAGTGAATCCGCAGTCGCCAGTCCACAAATGGGCAATGCCAAACTGTGTAATGGGTCGTGAACGGCTTTCACACTAAAATCACAAAAGCGAGAAAGACATACGAGAGTTAAAAAGAAGCACAGAGAGCGAAGAGGGGCTGACAGGAGACAGTACAAGAGATGCAGGGAGTTATTGTGATATTAGTGAATCCGCAGTCGCCAGTCCACAAATGGGCAATGCCAAACTGTGTAATGGGTCGTGAACGGCTTTCACACTAAAATCACAAAAGCGAGAAAGACATACGAGAGTTAAAAGAAGCACAGAGAGCGAAGAGGGGCTGACAGGAGACAGTACAAGAGATGCAGGGAGTTATTGTGATATTAGTGAATCCGCAGTCGCCAGTCCACAAATGGGCAATGCCAAACTGTGTAATGGGTCGTGAACGGCTTTCACACTAAAATCACAAAAGCGAGAAAGACATACGAGAGTTAAAAAGAAGCACAGAGAGCGAAGAGGGGCTGACAGGAGACAGTACAAGAGATGCAGGGAGTTATTGTGATATTAGTGAATCCGCAGTCGCCAGTCCACAAATGGGCAATGCCAAACTGTGTAATGGGTCGTGAACGGCTTTCACACTAAAATCACAAAAGCGAGAAAGACATACGAGAGTTAAAAGAAGCACAGAGAGCGAAGAGGGGCTGACAGGAGACAGTACAAGAGATGCAGGGAGTTATTGTGATATTAGTGAATCCGCAGTCGCCAGTCCACAAATGGGCAATGCCAAACTGTGTAATGGGTCGTGAACGGCTTTCACACTAAAATCACAAAAGCGAGAAAGACATACGAGAGTTAAAAAGAAGCACAGAGAGCGAAGAGGGGCTGACAGGAGACAGTACAAGAGATGCAGGGAGTTATTGTGATATTAGTGAATCCGCAGTCGCCAGTCCACAAATGGGCAATGCCAAACTGTGTAATGGGTCGTGAACGGCTTTCACACTAAAATCACAAAAGCGAGAAAGACATACGAGAGTTAAAAAGAAGCACAGAGAGCGAAGAGGGGCTGACAGGAGACAGTACAAGAGATGCAGGGAGTTATTGTGATATTAGTGAATCCGCAGTCGCCAGTCCACAAATGGGCAATGCCAAACTGTGTAATGGGTCGTGAACGGCTTTCACACTAAAATCACAAAAGCGAGAAAGACATACGAGAGTTAAAAAGAAGCACAGAGAGCGAAGAGGGGCTGACAGGAGACAGTACAAGAGATGCAGGGAGTTATTGTGATATTAGTGAATCCGCAGTCGCCAGTCCACAAATGGGCAATGCCAAACTGTGTAATGGGTCGTGAACGGCTTTCACACTAAAATCACAAAAGCGAGAAAGACATACGAGAGTTAAAAGAAGCACAGAGAGCGAAGAGGGGCTGACAGGAGACAGTACAAGAGATGCAGGGAGTTATTGTGATATTAGTGAATCCGCAGTCGCCAGTCCACAAATGGGCAATGCCAAACTGTGTAATGGGTCGTGAACGGCTTTCACACTAAAATCACAAAAGCGAGAAAGACATACGAGAGTTAAAAGAAGCACAGAGAGCGAAGAGGGGCTGACAGGAGACAGTACAAGAGATGCAGGGAGTTATTGTGATATTAGTGAATCCGCAGTCGCCAGTCCACAAATGGGCAATGCCAAACTGTGTAATGGGTCGTGAACGGCTTTCACACTAAAATCACAAAAGCGAGAAAGACATACGAGAGTTAAAAAGAAGCACAGAGAGCGAAGAGGGGCTGACAGGAGACAGTACAAGAGATGCAGGGAGTTATTGTGATATTAGTGAATCCGCAGTCGCCAGTCCACAAATGGGCAATGCCAAACTGTGTAATGGGTCGTGAACGGCTTTCACACTAAAATCACAAAAGCGAGAAAGACATACGAGAGTTAAAAAGAAGCACAGAGAGCGAAGAGGGGCTGGCAGGAGACAGTACAAGAGATGCAGGGAGTTATTGTGATATTAGTGAATCCGCAGTCGCCAGTCCACAAATGGGCAATGCCAAACTGTGTAATGGGTCGTGAACGGCTTTCACACTAAAATCACAAAAGCGAGAAAGACATACGAGAGTTAAAAAGAAGCACAGAGAGCGAAGAGGGGCTGACAGGAGACAGTACAAGAGATGCAGGGAGTTATTGTGATATTAGTGAATCCGCAGTCGCCAGTCCACAAATGGGCAATGCCAAACTGTGTAATGGGTCGTGAACGGCTTTCACACTAAAATCACAAAAGCGAGAAAGACATACGAGAGTTAAAAAGAAGCACAGAGAGCGAAGAGGGGCTGACAGGAGACAGTACAAGAGATGCAGGGAGTTATTGTGATATTAGTGAATCCGCAGTCGCCAGTCCACAAATGGGCAATGCCAAACTGTGTAATGGGTCGTGAACGGCTTTCACACTAAAATCACAAAAGCGAGAAAGACATAAGAGAGTTAAAAAGAAGCACAGAGAGCGAAGAGGGGCTGACAGGAGACAGTACAAGAGATGCAGGGAGTTATTGTGATATTAGTGAATCCGCAGTCGCCAGTCCACAAATGGGCAATGCCAAACTGTGTAATGGGTCGTGAACGGCTTTCACACTAAAATCACAAAAGCGAGAAAGACATACGAGAGTTAAAAAGAAGCACAGAGAGCGAAGAGGGGCTGACAGGAGACAGTACAAGAGATGCAGGGAGTTATTGTGATATTAGTGAATCCGCAGTCGCCAGTCCACAAATGGGCAATGCCAAACTGTGTAATGGGTCGTGAACGGCTTTCACACTAAAATCACAAAAGCGAGAAAGACATACGAGAGTTAAAAAGAAGCACAGAGAGCGAAGAGGGGCTGACAGGAGACAGTACAAGAGATGCAGGGAGTTATTGTGATATTAGTGAATCCGCAGTCGCCAGTCCACAAATGGGCAATGCCAAACTGTGTAATGGGTCGTGAACGGCTTTCACACTAAAATCACAAAAGCGAGAAAGACATACGAGAGTTAAAAAGAAGCACAGAGAGCGAAGAGGGGCTGACAGGAGACAGTACAAGAGATGCAGGGAGTTATTGTGATATTAGTGAATCCGCAGTCGCCAGTCCACAAATGGGCAATGCCAAACTGTGTAATGGGTCGTGAACGGCTTTCACACTAAAATCACAAAAGCGAGAAAGACATACGAGAGTTAAAAAGAAGCACAGAGAGCGAAGAGGGGCTGACAGGAGACAGTACAAGAGATGCAGGGAGTTATTGTGATATTAGTGAATCCGCAGTCGCCAGTCCACAAATGGGCAATGCCAAACTGTGTAATGGGTCGTGAACGGCTTTCACACTAAAATCACAAAAGCGAGAAAGACATACGAGAGTTAAAAAGAAGCACAGAGAGCGAAGAGGGGCTGACAGGAGACAGTACAAGAGATGCAGGGAGTTATTGTGATATTAGTGAATCCGCAGTCGCCAGTCCACAAATGGGCAATGCCAAACTGTGTAATGGGTCGTGAACGGCTTTCACACTAAAATCACAAAAGCGAGAAAGACATACGAGAGTTAAAAGAAGCACAGAGAGCGAAGAGGGGCTGACAGGAGACAGTACAAGAGATGCAGGGAGTTATTGTGATATTAGTGAATCCGCAGTCGCCAGTCCACAAATGGGCAATGCCAAACTGTGTAATGGGTCGTGAACGGCTTTCACACTAAAATCACAAAAGCGAGAAAGACATACGAGAGTTAAAAAGAAGCACAGAGAGCGAAGAGGGGCTGACAGGAGACAGTACAAGAGATGCAGGGAGTTATTGTGATATTAGTGAATCCGCAGTCGCCAGTCCACAAATGGGCAATGCCAAACTGTGTAATGGGTCGTGAACGGCTTTCACACTAAAATCACAAAAGCGAGAAAGACATACGAGAGTTAAAAAGAAGCACAGAGAGCGAAGAGGGGCTGACAGGAGACAGTACAAGAGATGCAGGGAGTTATTGTGATATTAGTGAATCCGCAGTCGCCAGTCCACAAATGGGCAATGCCAAACTGTGTAATGGGTCGTGAACGGCTTTCACACTAAAATCACAAAAGCGAGAAAGACATACGAGAGTTAAAAAGAAGCACAGAGAGCGAAGAGGGGCTGACAGGAGACAGTACAAGAGATGCAGGGAGTTATTGTGATATTAGTGAATCCGCAGTCGCCAGTCCACAAATGGGCAATGCCAAACTGTGTAATGGGTCGTGAACGGCTTTCACACTAAAATCACAAAAGCGAGAAAGACATACGAGAGTTAAAAAGAAGCACAGAGAGCGAAGAGGGGCTGACAGGAGACAGTACAAGAGATGCAGGGAGTTATTGTGATATTAGTGAATCCGCAGTCGCCAGTCCACAAATGGGCAATGCCAAACTGTGTAATGGGTCGTGAACGGCTTTCACACTAAAATCACAAAAGCGAGAAAGACATACGAGAGTTTAAAAGAAGCACAGAGAGCGAAGAGGGGCTGACAGGAGACAGTACAAGAGATGCAGGGAGTTATTGTGATATTAGTGAATCCGCAGTCGCCAGTCCACAAATGGGCAATGCCAAACTGTGTAATGGGTCGTGAACGGCTTTCACACTAAAATCACAAAAGCGAGAAAGACATACGAGAGTTAAAAAGAAGCACAGAGAGCGAAGAGGGGCTGACAGGAGACAGTACAAGAGATGCAGGGAGTTATTGTGATATTAGTGAATCCGCAGTCGCCAGTCCACAAATGGGCAATGCCAAACTGTGTAATGGGTCGTGAACGGCTTTCACACTAAAATCACAAAAGCGAGAAAGACATACGAGAGTTAAAAAGAAGCACAGAGAGCGAAGAGGGGCTGACAGGAGACAGTACAAGAGATGCAGGGAGTTATTGTGATATTAGTGAATCCGCAGTCGCCAGTCCACAAATGGGCAATGCCAAACTGTGTAATGGGTCGTGAACGGCTTTCACACTAAAATCACAAAAGCGAGAAAGACATACGAGAGTTAAAAAGAAGCACAGAGAGCGAAGAGGGGCTGACAGGAGACAGTACAAGAGATGCAGGGAGTTATTGTGATATTAGTGAATCCGCAGTCGCCAGTCCACAAATGGGCAATGCCAAACTGTGTAATGGGTCGTGAACGGCTTTCACACTAAAATCACAAAAGCGAGAAAGACATACGAGAGTTAAAAGAAGCACAGAGAGCGAAGAGGGGCTGACAGGAGACAGTACAAGAGATGCAGGGAGTTATTGTGATATTAGTGAATCCGCAGTCGCCAGTCCACAAATGGGCAATGCCAAACTGTGTAATGGGTCGTGAACGGCTTTCACACTAAAATCACAAAAGCGAGAAAGACATACGAGAGTTAAAAAGAAGCACAGAGAGCGAAGAGGGGCTGACAGGAGACAGTACAAGAGATGCAGGGAGTTATTGTGATATTAGTGAATCCGCAGTCGCCAGTCCACAAATGGGCAATGCCAAACTGTGTAATGGGTCGTGAACGGCTTTCACACTAAAATCACAAAAGCGAGAAAGACATACGAGAGTTTAAAAGAAGCACAGAGAGCGAAGAGGGGCTGACAGGAGACAGTACAAGAGATGCAGGGAGTTATTGTGATATTAGTGAATCCGCAGTCGCCAGTCCACAAATGGGCAATGCCAAACTGTGTAATGGGTCGTGAACGGCTTTCACACTAAAATCACAAAAGCGAGAAAGACATACGAGAGTTAAAAAGAAGCACAGAGAGCGAAGAGGGGCTGACAGGAGACAGTACAAGAGATGCAGGGAGTTATTGTGATATTAGTGAATCCGCAGTCGCCAGTCCACAAATGGGCAATGCCAAACTGTGTAATGGGTCGTGAACGGCTTTCACACTAAAATCACAAAAGCGAGAAAGACATACGAGAGTTAAAAGAAGCACAGAGAGCGAAGAGGGGCTGACAGGAGACAGTACAAGAGATGCAGGGAGTTATTGTGATATTAGTGAATCCGCAGTCGCCAGTCCACAAATGGGCAATGCCAAACTGTGTAATGGGTCGTGAACGGCTTTCACACTAAAATCACAAAAGCGAGAAAGACATACGAGAGTTAAAAAGAAGCACAGAGAGCGAAGAGGGGCTGACAGGAGACAGTACAAGAGATGCAGGGAGTTATTGTGATATTAGTGAATCCGCAGTCGCCAGTCCACAAATGGGCAATGCCAAACTGTGTAATGGGTCGTGAACGGCTTTCACACTAAAATCACAAAAGCGAGAAAGACATACGAGAGTTAAAAGAAGCACAGAGAGCGAAGAGGGGCTGGACAGGAGACAGTACAAGAGATGCAGGGAGTTATTGTGATATTAGTGAATCCGCAGTCGCCAGTCCACAAATGGGCAATGCCAAACTGTGTAATGGGTCGTGAACGGCTTTCACACTAAAATCACAAAAGCGAGAAAGACATACGAGAGTTAATAAGAAGCACAGAGAGCGAAGAGGGGCTGACAGGAGACAGTACAAGAGATGCAGGGAGTTATTGTGATATTAGTGAATCCGCAGTCGCCAGTCCACAAATGGGCAATGCCAAACTGTGTAATGGGTCGTGAACGGCTTTCACACTAAAATCACAAAAGCGAGAAAGACATACGAGAGTTAAAAAGAAGCAGAGAGCGAAGACGGGCTGGCAGGAGACAGTACAAGAGATGCAGGGAGTTATTGTGATATTAGTGAATCCGCAGTCGCCAGTCCACAAATGGGCAATGCCAAACTGTGTAATGGGTCGTGAACGGCTTTCACACTAAAATCACAAAAGCGAGAAAGACATACGAGAGTTAAAAAGAAGCACAGAGAGCGAAGAGGGGCTGACAGGAGACAGTACAAGAGATGCAGGGAGTTATTGTGATATTAGTGAATCCGCAGTCGCCAGTCCACAAATGGGCAATGCCAAACTGTGTAATGGGTCGTGAACGGCTTTCACACTAAAATCACAAAAGCGAGAAAGACATACGAGAGTTAAAAAGAAGCACAGAGAGCGAAGAGGGGCTGACAGGAGACAGTACAAGAGATGCAGGGAGTTATTGTGATATTAGTGAATCCGCAGTCGCCAGTCCACAAATGGGCAATGCCAAACTGTGTAATGGGTCGTGAACGGCTTTCACACTAAAATCACAAAAGCGAGAAAGACATACGAGAGTTTAAAAGAAGCACAGAGAGCGAAGAGGGGCTGACAGGAGACAGTACAAGAGATGCAGGGAGTTATTGTGATATTAGTGAATCCGCAGTCGCCAGTCCACAAATGGGCAATGCCAAACTGTGTAATGGGTCGTGAACGGCTTTCACACTAAAATCACAAAAGCGAGAAAGACATACGAGAGTTAAAAAGAAGCACAGAGAGCGAAGAGGGGCTGACAGGAGACAGTACAAGAGATGCAGGGAGTTATTGTGATATTAGTGAATCCGCAGTCGCCAGTCCACAAATGGGCAATGCCAAACTGTGTAATGGGTCGTGAACGGCTTTCACACTAAAATCACAAAAGCGAGAAAGACATACGAGAGTTAAAAAGAAGCACAGAGAGCGAAGAGGGGCTGACAGGAGACAGTACAAGAGATGCAGGGAGTTATTGTGATATTAGTGAATCCGCAGTCGCCAGTCCACAAATGGGCAATGCCAAACTGTGTAATGGGTCGTGAACGGCTTTCACACTAAAATCACAAAAGCGAGAAAGACATACGAGAGTTAAAAAGAAGCACAGAGAGCGAAGAGGGGCTGACAGGAGACAGTACAAGAGATGCAGGGAGTTATTGTGATATTAGTGAATCCGCAGTCGCCAGTCCACAAATGGGCAATGCCAAACTGTGTAATGGGTCGTGAACGGCTTTCACACTAAAATCACAAAAGCGAGAAAGACATACGAGAGTTAAAAAGAAGCACAGAGAGCGAAGAGGGGCTGGCAGGAGACAGTACAAGAGATGCAGGGAGTTATTGTGATATTAGTGAATCCGCAGTCGCCAGTCCACAAATGGGCAATGCCAAACTGTGTAATGGGTCGTGAACGGCTTTCACACTAAAATCACAAAAGCGAGAAAGACATACGAGAGTTTAAAAGAAGCACAGAGAGCGAAGAGGGGCTGGCAGGAGACAGTACAAGAGATGCAGGGAGTTATTGTGATATTAGTGAATCCGCAGTCGCCAGTCCACAAATGGGCAATGCCAAACTGTGTAATGGGTCGTGAACGGCTTTCACACTAAAATCACAAAAGCGAGAAAGACATACGAGAGTTTAAAAGAAGCACAGAGAGCGAAGAGGGGCTGACAGGAGACAGTACAAGAGATGCAGGGAGTTATTGTGATATTAGTGAATCCGCAGTCGCCAGTCCACAAATGGGCAATGCCAAACTGTGTAATGGGTCGTGAACGGCTTTCACACTAAAATCACAAAAGCGAGAAAGACATACGAGAGTTAAAAAGAAGCAGAGAGCGAAGACGGGCTGGCAGGAGACAGTACAAGAGATGCAGGGAGTTATTGTGATATTAGTGAATCCGCAGTCGCCAGTCCACAAATGGGCAATGCCAAACTGTGTAATGGGTCGTGAACGGCTTTCACACTAAAATCACAAAAGCGAGAAAGACATACGAGAGTTAATAAGAAGCACAGAGAGCGAAGAGGGGCTGACAGGAGACAGTACAAGAGATGCAGGGAGTTATTGTGATATTAGTGAATCCGCAGTCGCCAGTCCACAAATGGGCAATGCCAAACTGTGTAATGGGTCGTGAACGGCTTTCACACTAAAATCACAAAAGCGAGAAAGACATAAGAGAGTTAAAAAGAAGCAGAGAACGAAGAGGGGCTGGCAGGAGACAGTACAAGAGATGCAGGGAGTTATTGTGATATTAGTGAATCCGCAGTCGCCAGTCCACAAATGGGCAATGCCAAACTGTGTAATGGGTCGTGAACGGCTTTCACACTAAAATCACAAAAGCGAGAAAGACATACGAGAGTTAAAAAGAAGCAGAGAGCGAAGAGGGGCTGGCAGGAGACAGTACAAGAGATGCAGGGAGTTATTGTGATATTAGTGAATCCGCAGTCGCCAGTCCACAAATGGGCAATGCCAAACTGTGTAATGGGTCGTGAACGGCTTTCACACTAAAATCACAAAAGCGAGAAAGACATACGAGAGTTAAAAAGAAGCACAGAGAGCGAAGAGGGGCTGACAGGAGACAGTACAAGAGATGCAGGGAGTTATTGTGATATTAGTGAATCCGCAGTCGCCAGTCCACAAATGGGCAATGCCAAACTGTGTAATGGGTCGTGAACGGCTTTCACACTAAAATCACAAAAGCGAGAAAGACACGAGAGTTTAAAAGAAGCACAGAGAGCGAAGAGGGGCTGACAGGAGACAGTACAAGAGATGCAGGGAGTTATTGTGATATTAGTGAATCCGCAGTCGCCAGTCCACAAATGGGCAATGCCAAACTGTGTAATGGGTCGTGAACGGCTTTCACACTAAAATCACAAAAGCGAGAAAGACATACGAGAGTTTACAAGAAGCACAGAGAGCGAAGACGGGCTGACAGGAGACAGTACAAGAGATGCAGGGAGTTATTGTGATATTAGTGAATCCGCAGTCGCCAGTCCACAAATGGGCAATGCCAAACTGTGTAATGGGTCGTGAACGGCTTTCACACTAAAATCACAAAAGCGAGAAAGACATACGAGAGTTAATAAGAAGCACAAAGAGCGAAGAGGGGCTGACAGGAGACAGTACAAGAGATGCAGGGAGTTATTGTGATATTAGTGAATCCGCAGTCGCCAGTCCACAAATGGGCAATGCCAAACTGTGTAATGGGTCGTGAACGGCTTTCACACTAAAATCACAAAAGCGAGAAAGACATACGAGAGTTTAAAAGAAGCACAGAGAGCGAAGAGGGGCTGACAGGAGACAGTACAAGAGATGCAGGGAGTTATTGTGATATTAGTGAATCCGCAGTCGCCAGTCCACAAATGGGCAATGCCAAACTGTGTAATGGGTCGTGAACCGCTTTCACACTAAAATCACAAAAGCGAGAAAGACATAAGAGAGTTTAAAAGAAGCACAGAGAGCGAAGAGGGGCTGGCAGGAGACAGTTCAAGAGATGCAGAGAGTTATTGTGATATTAGTGAATCCGCAGTCGCCAGTCCACAAATGGGCAATGCCAAACTGTGTAATGGGTCGTGAACGGCTTTCACACTAAAATCACAAAAGCGAGACATACGAGAGTTTAAAAGAAGCACAGAGAGCGAAGAGGGGCTGACAGGAGACAGTACAAGAGATGCAGGGAGTTATTGTGATATTAGTGAATCCGCAGTCGCCAGTCCACAAATGGGCAATGCCAAACTGTGTAATGGGTCGTGAACGGCTTTCACACTAAAATCACAAAAGCGAGAAAGACATACGAGAGTTAAAAAGAAGCAGAGAGCGAAGAGGGGCTGACAGGAGACAGTACAAGAGATGCAGGGAGTTATTGTGATATTAGTGAATCCGCAGTCGCCAGTCCACAAATGGGCAATGCCAAACTGTGTAATGGGTCGTGAACGGCTTTCACACTAAAATCACAAAAGCGAGACATACGAGAGTTAAAAAGAAGCAGAGAGCGAAGAGGGGCTGACAGGAGACAGTACAAGAGATGCAGGGAGTTATTGTGATATTAGTGAATCCGCAGTCGCCAGTCCACAAATGGGCAATGCCAAACTGTGTAATGGGTCGTGAACGGCTTTCACACTAAAATCACAAAAGCGAGAAAGACATACGAGAGTTTAAAAGAAGCACAGAGAGCGAAGAGGGGCTGACAGGAGACAGTACAAGAGATGCAGGGAGTTATTGTGATATTAGTGAATCCGCAGTCGCCAGTCCACAAATGGGCAATGCCAAACTGTGTAATGGGTCGTGAACGGCTTTCACACTAAAATCACAAAAGCGAGAAAGACATAAGAGAGTTAAAAAGAAGCAGAGAACGAAGACGGGCTGGCAGGAGACAGTACAAGAGATCCAGGGAGTTATTGTGATATTAGTGAATCCGCAGTCGCCAGTCCACAAATGGGCAATGCCAAACTGTGTAATGGGTCGTGAACGGCTTTCACACTAAAATCACAAAAGCGAGAAAGACATAAGAGAGTTAAAAAGAAGCAGAGAACGAAGACGGGCTGGCAGGAGACAGTACAAGAGATCCAGGGAGTTATTGTGATATTAGTGAATCCGCAGTCGCCAGTCCACAAATGGGCAATGCCAAACTGTGTAATGGGTCGTGAACGGCTTTCACACTAAAATCACAAAAGCGAGAAAGACATACGAGAGTTAAAAAGAAGCAGAGAGCGAAGAGGGGCTGACAGGAGACAGTACAAGAGATGCAGGGAGTTATTGTGATATTAGTGAATCCGCAGTCGCCAGTCCACAAATGGGCAATGCCAAACTGTGTAATGGGTCGTGAACGGCTTTCACACTAAAATCACAAAAGCGAGACATACGAGAGTTAAAAAGAAGCAGAGAGCGAAGAGGGGCTGACAGGAGACAGTACAAGAGATGCAGGGAGTTATTGTGATATTAGTGAATCCGCAGTCGCCAGTCCACAAATGGGCAATGCCAAACTGTGTAATGGGTCGTGAACGGCTTTCACACTAAAATCACAAAAGCGAGACATACGAGAGTTAAAAAGAAGCAGAGAGCGAAGAGGGGCTGACAGGAGACAGTACAAGAGATGCAGGGAGTTATTGTGATTGGCTTATCAATATATTTAGTACCAATAATTTTGGTTAAGAGCAATAAAATATTATTGCAAGTAACTTTCCAGTATGCATTCATTTAAAATATTAGATTATTAGAAAACGTAATTGATAGTAAAAGCAATATATGTGTGACTGTTACAATCTCAGCGCTCCCAAACCAATATTAGCGGCTGATTAAAAGACCTAAAGAAAAAACGACTCCTGCTACACAGTTTGAAGAGTCAGAGCCAGTGAGCAGAAAGAGATAAAATACAGTTTGTCAGCAGCAGTCACATTTACAAAAAAGCTTAAAACCATTTAAACATTCAAATGAATGTATTTTGTGAAGTGTATAATGCAAAAAAAAATAGTAAAAGACCCTTCTTATATGAATATTTGTAATTTTCGCTGGTACACTGTATGTATTTATATAGGAGTTCTTTCAGTTGTAGATACGTTAGGTCGGTATGGGAAGGAATTATCACTTTTTCCAGTATAGGTGGCTTTTTGGTACTGTAATACAATACAGGTAGGGGATCGGCTATCTGGGAACTTGTTATCCAGAAAACTCAGAATTACGGAAAAGCCATATCCCATAGAATCCATTTAAATGAAGTATTTTTTTTTTTAAAATGACTTCCTTTTTCTCTGTAATAATAAAATAGTACAGGTATAGGACCTGTTATCCAGAATGCTCGGGACCAAGGGTATTGAGGTTAAGGGGTCTTTCCGTAATTTGGATCTCCATACCTTAAGTCTACTAAAAAATCAATAAAACACTAATTAAACCCAATAGGATTGGTTTCCATCCAATAAGGATTAATTATATCTTAGTTGGGATCAACTACATGGTACTGTTATATTATTACAGAGAAAAGGGAATCATTTAACCATTAAATAAACCCAATAGGGCTGTTCTGCCCCCAATAAGGGGTAATTATATCTTAGTTGGGATCAAGTACAGGTACTGTTTTATTATTACAGAGAAAAGGGAATCATTTAACCATGAAATAAACCCAATAGGGCTGTTCTGCCCCCAATAAGGGGTAATTATATCTTAGTTGGGATCAAGTACAGGTACTGTTTTATTATTACAGAGAAAAGGGAATCATTTAACCATGAAATAAACCCAATAGGGCTGTTCTGCCCCAATAAGGGGTAATTATATCTTAGTTGGGATCAAGTACAGGTACTGTTTTATTATTACAGAGAAAAGGGAATCATTTAACCATGAAATAAACCCAATAGGGCTGTTCTGCCCCAATAAGGGGTAATTATATCTTAGTTGGGATCAAGTACAGGTACTGTTTTATTATTACAGAGAAAAGGGAATCATTTAACCATGAAATAAATCCAATAGGGCTGTTCTGCCCCCAATAAGGGGTAATTATATCTTAGTTGGGATCAAGTACAGGTACTGTTTTATTATTACAGAGAAAAGGGAATCATTTAACCATGAAATAAACCCAATAGGGCTGTTCTGCCCCCAATAAGGGGTAATTATATCTTAGTTGGGATCAAGTACAGGTACTGTTTTATTATTACAGAGAAAAGGGAATCATTT
Organism: Xenopus tropicalis; assembly: GCF_000004195.4. Lineage (NCBI taxonomy): Eukaryota > Metazoa > Chordata > Amphibia > Anura > Pipidae > Xenopus > Xenopus tropicalis. Next base: position 128,296,438 of record NC_030684.2, on the reverse strand, counting down.
AACCATTAAATAAACCCAATAGGGCTGTTCTGCCCCCAATAAGGGGTAATTATATCTTAGTTGGGATCAAGTACAGGTACTGTTTTATTATTACAGAGAAAAGGGAATCATTTAACCATGAAATAAATCCAATAGGGCTGTTCTGCCCCCAATAAGGGGTAATTATATCTTAGTTGGGATCAAGTACAGGTACTGTTTTATTATTACAGAGAAAAGGGAATCATTTAACCATTAAATAAACCCAATAGGGCTGTTCTGCCCCCAATAAGGGGTAATTATATCTTAGTTGGGATCAACTACATGGTACTGTTTTATTATTACAGAGAAATAGGAAATCAGTTTTAATATTCTGAATTATTTCATTAAAATGGAGTCTATGGGAGACGGGCTTTCCGTAATTTGGAGCTTTCTGGATAACGGGTTTCCGGATAAGGGATCCCATACCTTTACTTGATCCCAGCTAAAATATAATTAAACCTCATTAATTGCAAAACAATCCTATTGAGTTAATTTAATGTTTAAATTATTTTTTAGTAAACTTAATTATGGAAAGATCCCTTATCCAGACTACCCCAGGTCTAAACAAAGTTTTACTATGTATCCCTTATTACTATTATAACAATAGATAGTTTCTAGTTACTTTTATTTTTAAACTGAATATGTTCTTTTTTTTCTTTGAATTTAGTATGGGTAGTATTTAGTTATTATTATGTAATTATGGATTATTTTTCACACATATAGAACTTTGGTTATTACTATTTTTCATATGACTTTGTGATTTTCAGATATCAAGGCATAGAAAGTGTTGTTATAGGTATCTTACACCGAAAGAAATGTACTCCTTTATAAGCATAGGTTTCTGCATTGGATAAGTGCATTTAAATTCCACCATAGCATTTGAGTAAATGGATAGGCAGCTTTGGTATATTTACATTTTCTTGCATCCCCCCCCCCTTCCCGTGAAACAAAATGCATGGCAAAATAATAATGTTGCTGGTTTTTTTTTTTGCATGGTAAATTCTGATAATTACTGCGATTTTACAGGGTAAAAAAAAGACCGTGTATCTATATGGCAAAATAAATCACCTAAAATCTAAAAGTGGCCAACAAGTAAGAACCAATAGCAGGGATCCTATCCAACAACTGTAGTTAAAATCCGTGGTGCTTAAGAAATGTAAATGTTTCTGTCAAAATAAAATATATTCAAAACTGTTGCTAAAATAAAGCTCCTGCATTTTTTTTTCAAAAAGATGTTAGAGAAGACTAATAGTTCAACAACCACAGGTTAAATGCCATAAATGATCTGTGTGATAGCAGACTAGGGAACTAGGCTCTAAATCTCACCTTACCTTCATACCAATACATACCAAATTCCCTTTGTTGCTTCTCCTAGCGGGATCCAGCGCAGGGCAGATCTGTCTGTCAGGCTAGTCTGGGGCATCTGAGGCCAGAAGTGCTGTTACTGAGCTTTTACAGGCTGCTAGCATTGTGACATCACCGCTAATAAACAGCTCCTAGCTGCTAGCATTGTGACATCACGACTAATGTTTACTTTGTGCCTCTGAGGCCACAAACAACTCTATAGGCTGCAGCATTGTGACATCACCGCTAATGATGTTACTGTTATTTACTGTTGTTGGGATGCCGGCAGCTACATTTGAAAAGTAGGGTAAACATCCCTGATAAAAACTCTAAGGGGCACATTTACTAACCCACGAATCCGAATCCGAATTGGAAAAATTCAGATTTGAAAACGAACATTTTGCGACTTTTTCGTATTTTTTGCGATTTTTTCGGAGCCTTTACGACTTTTCGGAAATTATCGCGACTTTTTCGTTACCAATACGATTTTTGCGAAAAAACGCGAGTTTTTCGTAGCCATTCCGAAACTTGCGATTTTTTCGTAGCGTTAAAACTTGCGCGAAAAGTTGCGCTTTTTTCGTAGCGTTAAAACTTAAAAGGACTTTTTGCGCAAGTTTTAACGCTACAAAAAAAATCGCAACTTTCGGAATGGCTACGAAAAACTCACGTTTTTTCGCAAAAATCGTATTGGTAACGAAAAAATTGCGGCAATTTTCCGAAAAAATCGCAAAATACCGATCATTACGAAAAAAACGCAATCGGACGCATTCGGCCCATTCGTGGGTTAGTAAATGTGCCCCTAAGTATATGAAACAGTACAATTAAAGACGAATTAAAAAAAAAGTGTAAAACAATTTTACATACGTATTGCACTAATACATGAGATTTACAGTGCTTTGTTTTTGTTTTAAAAATGCAGAAGCACAGAGTTATGACTATTTTAATTGCACCTAATTATAAAATAAATAGTACATTGTTTTTGATTATTGCTTTGTATGGACGAACAGTTGTAAATTAAACCTAGTTTAACCGCTGGGCTGTTATTGATGCTTTTGTGATTCTGGGTCGTCTTTAGAACGACTTTGGAACACGGATGGTTCTAGTTTAACACTTTCATACCCAACTAATAGCACATTTTATTCATTTTGTAACTATAGGTTTTATATGTTATTGCTGTTTCAGTAAGCATGGCTATTTACTAGGGGGTTATTTCTTGTTAGGAAAGTTATTTAATGTTGGTATAGTGCCAGAAAATAATGATGGATTTTATTGCAGCTTATTCCTGTTTAGGTATGGCTGGGTTCATGCCTAGCTGAGAATGGATTTGTCATTATCAATATATTTTACTTATATACCTAATTAATTGGGAACCATTAATAACCATAGCTCTTTTGAGTTTGTTTTTTGGTTACTGCTGTATCAGCAGGTGATTATTTAATGCTACTGGTAATTACTAATTTAAGTGTTTATGGGTTTTGTTTTTGCTATTTATTATATGATGGAAATTACAGATGGTTTTGTTATGTTTTAGGTCACTATGGGTGGAATTAGCAATATTATGGGTGGTTATCAATATATTTAGTACCAATAATTTTGGTTAAGAGCAATAAAATATTATTGTAAGTAACTTTCCAGTATGCATTCATTTAAAATATTAGATTATTAGAAAACGTAATTGATAGTAAAAGAAATATATGTGTGACTGTTACAATCTCAGCGCTCCCAAACCAATATTAGCGGCTGATTAAAAGACCTAAAGAAAAAACGACTCCTGCTACACAGTTTGAAGAGTCAGAGCCAGTGAGCAGGAAGAGATAAAATACAGTTTGTCAGCAGCAGTCACATTTACAAATAAGCTTAAAACCATTTAAACATTCAACTGAATGTATTTTGTGAAGTGTATAATGCAAAAAAAAATAGTAAAAGACCCTTCTTATATGAATATTTGTCATTTTCGCTGGTACACTGTATGTATTTATATAGGAGTTCTTTCAGTTGTAGATACGTTAGGTCGGTATGGGAAGGAATTATCACTTTTTCCAGTATAGGTGGCTTTTTGGTACTGTAATACAATACAGGTAGGGGATCGGCTATCTGGGAACTTGTTATCCAGAAAACTCAGAATTACGGAAAAGCCATATCCCATAGAATCCATTTAAATGAAGTATTTTTTTTTAAAATGACTTCCTTTTTCTCTGTAATAATAAAATAGTACAGGTATAGGACCCATTATCCAGAATGCTCGCGACCAAGGGTATTGCGGTTAAGGGGTCTTTCCGTAATTTGGATCTCCATACCTTAAGTCTACTAAAAAATCAATAAAACACTAATTAAACCCAATAGGATTAGTTTCCATCCAATAAGGATTAATTATATCTTAGTTGGGATCAAGTACAAGGTACTGTTTTATTACTACAGAGAAAAAGGAAATCAGTTTTAAAATTCTGAATTATTTGATTAAAATGGAGTCTATGGGAGACGGGCTTTCCGTAATTTGGAGCTTTCTGGATAACGGGTTTCCGGATAAGGGATCCCATACCTGTACTTGATCCCAGCTAAAATATAATTAAACCTCATTAATTGCAAAACAATCCCATTGAGTTAATTTAATGTTTAAATTATTTTTTAGTAAACTTAATTATGGAAAGATCCCTTATCCAGACTACCCCAGGTCCAAACAAAGTCCTACTATGTATCCCTTATTACTATTATAACAATAGATGGTTTCTAGTTACTTTTATTTTTAAACTGAATATGTTCTTTTTTTTCTTTGAATTTAGTATGGGTAGTATTTAGTTATTATTATGTAATTATGGATTATTTTTCACACATATAGAACTTTGGTTATAACTATTTTTCATATGACTTTGTGATTTTCAGATATCAAGGCATAGAAAGTGTTGTTATAGGTATCTTACACCTAAAGAAATGTACTCCTTTATAAGCATAGGTTTCTGCATTGGATAAGTGCATTTAAATTCCACCATAGCATTTGAGTAAATGGATAGGCAGCTTTGGAATATTTACATTTTCTTGCATCCCCCCCCCCTTCCCGTGAAACAAAATGCATGGCAAAATAATAATGTTGCTGGTTTTTTTTGCATGGTAAATTCTGATAATTACTGCGATTTTACAGGGTAAAAAAAAGACCGTGTATCTATATGGCAAAATAAATCACCTAAAATCTAAAAGTGGCCAACAAGTAAGAACCAATAGCAGGGATCCTATCCAACAACTGTAGTTAAAATCCGTGGTGCTTAAGAAATGTAAATGTTTCTGTCAAAATAAAATATATTCAAAACTGTTGCTAAAATAAAGCTCCTGCATTTTTTTTTCAAAAAGATGTTAGAGAAGACTAATAGTTCAACAACCACAGGTTAAATGCCATAAACGATCTGTGTGATAGCAGACTAGGGAACTAGGCTCTAAATCTCACCTTACCTTCATACCAATACATACCAAATTCCCTTTGTTGCTTCTCCTAGCGGGATCCAGCGCAGGGCAGATCTGTCTGTCAGGCTAGTCTGGGGCATCTGAGGCCAGAAGTGCTGTTACTTTTACGGGCTGCTAGCATTGTGACATCACCGCTAATAAACAGCTCCTAGCTGCTAGCATTGTGACATCACGGCTAATGTTTACTTTGTGCTTCTTTGGCCACAAACAGCTCTATAGGCTGCAGCATTGTGACATCACCGCTAATGATGTTACTGTTATTTACTGTTGGGATGTTGGCAGTTACATTTGAAAAGTAGGGTAAACATCCCTGATAAAAATTCTAAGTATATGAAACAGTACAATTAAAGATGAATTAAAAAAAAGTGTAAAACAATTTTACATACGTATTGCACTAATACATGAGATTTACAGTGCTTTGTTTTCATTTTAAAAAGGCAGGTACTTTGTGTTTCTGGACTTTTCAGTATTTATTTTTGAAGTCCATAACATTGTAAATTGCAAATAGAAACTGGCTTTTAAAATGTAGGCTTTTTAGCTTTCATTCCCTCAGACAGAGGGACACAGACTTCTCTGACTACATGAAACCTTCCCTGCTTATCCCTCATGATATTATTCCTCTCTGCTCAGCACTATGGATTATATTGGCAGCTGTATACATTTTAGTAGATTACAATTTAGACTCTTGCCATTGTCATTCTTTACTCAGTGCCAACTTATACACAAGTTAAAACATATTAAACAACACATTTCGTGCTAAAGCTGCAGGTACTTTTTGGGGTCTGTTAGTAACTGACAATTGTCCGTTGCAAAACTGGGTCACTGTTCATCCCAAGGGATATGTAATCTGGAGCAGGTTTATTTTAAAGTGGAAAATGATTGACTGTTTAAAAACATAACATTAATTTCAGTTCCTGGTCAGTTTGGCCATATCAGATAAGCCATATTTACTGTAGGCAGAATGGGTGTGTATATCAGCACTAGAATTGCGCAGCTCAGTAAAAGGATGGCAGCATAATTGTCTGAGGCACTTGGGCGGCATCTTGTTTGCAAGGTATTTGGTTTATATTTGGTTATAATGTTGCCACCGCAGCACCGTTTTAATGTAAACTAATGATGGGGTCAATTTTCCCAATACGAAAGTCTGAAAAGAATCACTGAGTTAATATTCCAGGTTTAACAGCTTCACATGAATGGAAAGGGGATCAATGGCCCCTAATATCTCCTTTTTCTTCCCATAGAATCGCAGTGCTGGCCCACTGTTACTACCAAAATTGTATTGTTGTTGTATTTAAAATGAAAGAAGACATATAGAATTAGGGGCACATTTACTAATCCACGAACGTCCGAAAAGCGTCCGAATGCGTTTTTTTCGTAATGATCGGTAATTTGCGATTTTTTCGTAAATTGTTGCAACTTTTTCGTAGCCGTTACGACTTGAGCAAATTGTTGCAACTTTTTCGTAGCCGTCGCGCAGAGTATGAAAGTGTCCGATTCATTCAAGCTTCATTATCGTGACTTTCCTTGGGCCAGGTTGGAGCTGCAGAGTGCCATTGAGCCCTATGGGAGACTTTCCTTGGGCCAGGTTGGCGCTGCAGAGTGCCATTGAGCCCTATGGGAGACTTTCCTTGGGCCGGGTTGGAGCTGCAGAGTGCCATTGAGCCCTATGGGAGACTTTCCTTGGGCCGGGTTGGAGCTGCAGAGTGCCATTGAGCCCTATGGGAGACTTTCCTTGGGCCGGGTTGGAGCTGCAGAGTGCCATTGAGCCCTATGGGAGACTTTCCTTGGGCCGAGTTGGAGCTGCAGAGTGCCATTAAGCCCTATGGGAGACTTTCCTTGGGCCAGGTTGGAGCTGCAGAGTGCCATTGAGCCCTATGGGAGACTTTCCTTGGGCCGGGTTGGAGCTGCAGAGTGCCATTGAGCCCTATGGGAGACTTTCCTTGGGCCGGGTTGGAGCTGCAGAGTGCCATTGAGCCCTATGGGAGACTTTCTTTGGGTCGGGTTGGAGCTGCAGAGTGCCATTGAGCCCTATGGGAGACTTTCCTTGGGCCGGGTTGGAGCTGCAGAGTGCCATTGAGCCCTATGGGTGACTTTCCTTGGGCCGGGTTGGAGCTGCAGAGTGCCATTGAGCCCTATGGGAGACTTTCCTTGGGCCAGGTTGGAGCTGCAGAGTGCCATTGAGCCCTATGGGTGACTTTCCTTGGGCCGGGTTGGAGCTGCAGAGTGCCATTGAGCCCTATGGGAGACTTTCCTTGGGCCAGGTTGGACCTGCAGAGTGCCATTGAGCCCTATGGGAGACTTTCCTTGGGCCAGGTTGGAGCTGCAGAGTGCCATTGAGCCCTATGGGAGACTTTCCTTGGGCCGGGTTGGAGCTGCAGAGTGCCATTGAGCCCTATGGGAGACTTTCCTTGGGCCAGGTTGGAGCTGCAGAGTGCCATTGAGCCCTATGGGAGGCTTTCCTTGGGCCGGGTTGGAGCTGCAGAGTGCCATTGAACCCTATGGGAGACTTTCCTTGGGCCGGGTTGGAGCTGCAGAGTGCCATTGAGCCCTCTGGGAGACTTTCCTTGGGCCGGGTTGGAGCTGCAGAGTGCCATTGAGCCCTATGGGAGACTTTCCTTGGGCCGGGTTGGAGCTGCAGAGTGCCATTGAGCCCTATGGGAGACTTTCCTTGGGCCGGGTTGGAGCTGCAGAGTGCCATTGAGCCCTATGGGAGACTGTCCTTGGGCCGGGTTGGAGCGACAGAGTGCCATTGAGCCCTATGGGAGACTTTCCTTGGGCCAGGTTGGAGCTGCAGAGTGCCATTGAGCCCTATGGGAGACTTTCCTTGGGCCAGGTTGGAGCTGCAGAGTGCCATTGAGCCCTATGGGAGACTTTCCTTGGGCCAGGTTGGAGCGGCAGAGTGCCATTGAGCCCTATGGGAGGCTTTCCTTGGGCCGGGTTGGAGCTGCAGAGTGCCATTGAGCCCTATGGGAGACTTTCCTTGGGCCGGGTTGGAGCTGCAGAGTGCCATTGAGCCCTATGGGAGACTTTCCTTGGGCCGGGTTGGAGCTGCAGAGTGCCATTGAGCCCTATGGGAGACTTTCCTTGGGCCGGGTTGGAGCTGCAGAGTGCCATTGAGCCCTATGGGAGACTTTCCTTGGGCCAGGTTGGAGCTGCAGAGTGCCATTGAGCCCTATGGGAGACTTTCCTTGGGCCGGGTTGGAGCTGCAGAGTGCCATTGAGCCCTATGGGTGACTTTCCTTGGGCCGGGTTGGAGCTGCAGAGTGCCATTGAGCCCTATGGGAGACTTTCCTTGGGCCAGGTTGGAGCTGCAGAGTGCCATTGAGCCCTATGGGTGACTTTCCTTGGGCCGGGTTGGAGCTGCAGAGTGCCATTGAGCCCTATGGGAGACTTTCCTTGGGCCAGGTTGGACCTGCAGAGTGCCATTGAGCCCTATGGGAGACTTTCCTTGGGCCAGGTTGGAGCTGCAGAGTGCCATTGAGCCCTATGGGAGACTTTCCTTGGGCCAGGTTGGAGCTGCAGAGTGCCATTGAGCCCTATGGGAGGCTTTCCTTGGGCCGGGTTGGAGCTGCAGAGTGCCATTGAACCCTATGGGAGACTTTCCTTGGGCCGGGTTGGAGCTGCAGAGTGCCATTGAGCCCTATGGGAGACTTTCCTTGGGCCGGGTTGGAGCTGCAGAGTGCCATTGAGCCCTATGGGAGACTTTCCTTGGGCCGGGTTGGAGCTGCAGAGTGCCATTGAGCCCTATGGGAGACTTTCCTTGGGCCGGGTTGGAGCTGCAGAGTGCCATTGAGCCCTATGGGAGACTGTCCTTGGGCCGGGTTGGAGCGACAGAGTGCCATTGAGCCCTATGGGAGACTTTCCTTGGGCCAGGTTGGAGCTGCAGAGTGCCATTGAGCCCTATGGGAGACTTTCCTTGGGCCAGGTTGGAGCTGCAGAGTGCCATTGAGCCCTATGGGAGACTTTCCTTGGGCCAGGTTGGAGCGGCAGAGTGCCATTGAGCCCTATGGGAGGCTTTCCTTGGGCCGGGTTGGAGCTGCAGAGTGCCATTGAGCCCTATGGGAGACTTTCCTTGGGCCAGGTTGGAGCTGCAGAGTGCCATTGAGCCCTATGGGAGACTTTCCTTGGGCCGGGTTGGAGCTGCAGAGTGTCATTGAGCCCTATGGGAGACTTTCCTTGGGCCAGGTTGGAGCTGCAGAGTGCCATTGAGCCCTATGGGAGACTTTCCTTGGGCCGGGTTGGAGCTGCAGAGTGCCATTGAGCCCTATGGGAGACTTTCCTTGGGCCGGGTTGGAGCTGCAGAGTGCCATTGAGCCCTATGGGAGGCTTTCCTTGGGCCGGGTTGGAGCTGCAGAGTGCCATTGAGCCCTATGGGAGACTTTCCTTGGGCCAGGTTGGAGCTGCAGAGTGCCATTGAGCCCTATGGGAGACATTCCTTGGGCCAGGTTGGAGCGGCAGAGTGCCATTGAGCCCTATGGGAGACTTTCCTTGGGCCAGGTTGAAGCTGCAGAGTGCCATTGAGCCCTATGGGAGGCTTTCCTTGGGCCGGGTTGGAGCTGCAGAGTGCCATTGAGCCCTATGGGAGACTTTCCTTGGGCCAGGTTGGAGCTGCAGAGTGCCATTGAGCCCTATGGGAGACTTTCCTTGGGCCGGGTTGGAGCTGCAGAATGTCATTGAGCCCTATGGGAGACTTTCCTTGGGCCAGGTTGGAGCTGCAGAGTGCCATTGAGCCCTATGGGAGACTTTCCTTGGGCCAGGTTGGAGCTGCAGAGTGCCATTGAGCCCTATGGGAGGCTTTCCTTGGGCTGGGTTGGAGCTGCAGAGTGCCATTGAGCCCTATGGGAGACTTTCCTTGGGCCAGGTTGGAGCTGCAGAGTGCCACTGAGCCCTAGGGGAGGCTTTCCTCGGGCCAGGTTGGAGCTGCAGAGTGCCATTGAGTCCTATGGGAGGCTTTCCTTGGGCCAGGTTGGGGCTGCAGAGTGCCATTGAGCCCTATGGGAGACTTTCCTTGGGCCGGGTTGGAGCTGCAGAGTGCCATTGAGCCCTATGGGAGGCTTTCCTTGGGCCGGGTTGGAGCTACAGAGTGCCATTGAGCCCTATGGGAGGCTTTCCTTGGGCCGGGTTGGAGCTGCAGAGTGCCATTGAGCCCTATGGGAGACTTTCCTCGGGCCAGGTTGGAGCTGCAGAGTGCCATTGAGTCCTATGGGAGGCTTTCCTTGGGCCGGGTTGGGGCTGCAGAGTGCCATTGAGCCCTATGGGAGACTTTCCTTGGGCCGGGTTGGAGCTGCAGAGTGCCATTGAGCCCTATGGGAGACTTTCCTTGGGCCGGGTTGGAGCTGCAGAGTGCCATTGAGCCCTATGGGAGGCTTTCCTTGGGCCAGGTTGGGGCTGCAGAGTGCCATTGAGCCCTATGGGAGACTTTCCTTGGGCCGGGTTGGAGCTGCAGAGTGCCATTGAGCTCTATGGGAGACTTTCCTTGGGCCGGGTTGGAGCTGCAGAGTGCCATTGAGCCCTATGGGAGACTTTCCTTGGGCCGGGTTGGAGCTGCAGAGTGCCATTGAGCCCTATGGGAGACTTTCCTTGGGCCAGGTTGGAGCTGCAGAGTGCCATTGAGCCCTATGGGAGACTTTCCTTGGGCCGGGTTGGAGCTGCAGAGTGCCATTGAGCCCTATGGGAGACTTTCCTTGGGCCGGGTTGGAGCTGCAGAGTGCCATTGAGCCCTATGGGAGACTTTCCTTGGGCCGGGTTGGAGCTGCAGAGTGCCATTGAGCCCTATGGGAGACTTTCCTTGGGCCGGGTTGGAGCTGCAGAGTGCCATTGAGCCCTATGGGAGACTTTCCTTGGGCCGGGTTGGAGCTGCAGAGTGCCATTGAGCCCTATGGGAGACTTTCCTTGGGCCGGGTTGGAGCTGCAGAGTGCCATTGAGCCCTATGGGAGACTTTCCTTGGGCCAGGTTGGAGCGGTAGAGTGCCATTAAGCCCTATGGGAGACTTTCCTTGGGCCGGGTTGGAGCTGCAGAGTGCCATTGAGCCCTATGGGAGACTTTCCTTGGGCCGGGTTGGAGCTGCAGAGTGCCATTGAGCCCTATGGGAGACTTTCCTTGGGCCGGGTTGGAGCTGCAGAGTGCCATTGAGCCCTATGGGAGACTTTCCTTGGGCCGGGTTGGAGCTGCAGAGTGCCATTGAGCCCTATGGGAGACTTTCCTTGGGCCAGGTTGGAGCGGCAGAGTGCCATTAAGCCCTATGGGAGACTTTCCTTGGGCCGGGTTGGAGCGGCAGAGTGCCATTGAGCCCTATGGGAGACTTTCCTTGGGCCAGGTTGGAGCTGCAGAGTGCCATTGACCTTTCCTTGGGCCGGGTTGGAGCTGCAGAGTGTCATTGAGCCCTATGGGAGACTTTCCTTGGGCCAGGTTGGAGCTGCAGAGTGCCATTGAGCCCTATGGGAGACTTTCCTTGGGCCAGGTTGGAGCTGCAGAGTGCCATTGAGCCCTATGGGAGACTTTCCTTGGGCCAGGTTGGAGCTGCAGAGTGCCATTGAGCCCTATGGGAGACTTTCCTTGGGCCAGGTTGGAGCTGCAGAGTGCCATTGAGCCCTATGGGAGGCTTTCCTTGGGCCGGGTTGGAGCTGCAGAGTGCCATTGAGCCCTATGGGAGGCTTTCCTTGGGCCAGGTTGGAGCTGCAGAGTGCCATTGAGCCCTATGGGAGACTTTCCTTGGGCCAGGATGGAGCTGCAGAGTGCCATTGAGCCCTATGGGAGACTTTCCTTGGGCCGGGTTGGAGCTGCAGAGTGTCATTGAGCCCTATGGGAGACTTTCCTTGGGCCGGGTTGGAGCTGCAGAGTGTCATTGAGCCATTGAGCCCTATGGGAGGCTTTCCTTGGGCCAGGTTGGGGCTGCAGAGTGCCATTGAGCCCTATGGGAGACTTTCCTTGGGCCGGGTTGGAGCTGCAGAGTGCCATTGAGCCCTATGGGAGACTTTCCTTGGGCCGGGTTGGAGCTGCAGAGTGCCATTGAGCCCTATGGGAGACTTTCCTTGGGCCGGGTTGGAGCTGCAGAGTGCCATTGAGCCCTATGGGAGACTTTCCTTGGGCCAGGTTGGAGCTGCAGAGTGCCATTGAGCCCTATGGGAGACTTTCCTTGGGCCGGGTTGGAGCTGCAGAGTGCCATTGAGCCCTATGGGAGACTTTCCTTGGGCCGGGTTGGAGCTGCAGAGTGCCATTGAGCCCTATGGGAGACTTTCCTTGGGCCGGGTTGGAGCTGCAGAGTGCCATTGAGCCCTATGGGAGACTTTCCTTGGGCCGGGTTGGAGCTGCAGAGTGCCATTGAGCCCTATGGGAGACTTTCCTTGGGCCGGGTTGGAGCTGCAGAGTGCCATTGAGCCCTATGGGAGACTTTCCTTGGGCCGGGTTGGAGCTGCAGAGTGCCATTGAGCCCTATGGGAGACTTTCCTTGGGCCAGGTTGGAGCGGCAGAGTGCCATTAAGCCCTATGGGAGACTTTCCTTGGGCCGGGTTGGAGCTGCAGAGTGCCATTGAGCCCTATGGGAGACTTTCCTTGGGCCGGGTTGGAGCTGCAGAGTGCCATTGAGCCCTATGGGAGACTTTCCTTGGGCCGGGTTGGAGCTGCAGAGTGCCATTGAGCCCTATGGGAGACTTTCCTTGGGCCGGGTTGGAGCTGCAGAGTGCCATTGAGCCCTATGGGAGACTTTCCTTGGGCCAGGTTGGAGCGGCAGAGTGCCATTAAGCCCTATGGGAGACTTTCCTTGGGCCGGGTTGGAGCGGCAGAGTGCCATTGAGCCCTATGGGAGACTTTCCTTGGGCCAGGTTGGAGCTGCAGAGTGCCATTGACCTTTCCTTGGGCCGGGTTGGAGCTGCAGAGTGTCATTGAGCCCTATGGGAGACTTTCCTTGGGCCAGGTTGGAGCTGCAGAGTGCCATTGAGCCCTATGGGAGACTTTCCTTGGGCCAGGTTGGAGCTGCAGAGTGCCATTGAGCCCTATGGGAGACTTTCCTTGGGCCAGGTTGGAGCTGCAGAGTGCCATTGAGCCCTATGGGAGACTTTCCTTGGGCCAGGTTGGAGCTGCAGAGTGCCATTGAGCCCTATGGGAGGCTTTCCTTGGGCCGGGTTGGAGCTGCAGAGTGCCATTGAGCCCTATGGGAGGCTTTCCTTGGGCCAGGTTGGAGCTGCAGAGTGCCATTGAGCCCTATGGGAGACTTTCCTTGGGCCAGGATGGAGCTGCAGAGTGCCATTGAGCCCTATGGGAGACTTTCCTTGGGCCGGGTTGGAGCTGCAGAGTGTCATTGAGCCCTATGGGAGACTTTCCTTGGGCCGGGTTGGAGCTGCAGAGTGTCATTGAGCCCTATGGGAGACTTTCCTTGGGCCGGGTTGGAGCTGCAGAGTGCCATTGAGCCCTATGGGAGACTTTCCTTGGGCCGGGTTGGAGCTGCAGAGTGCCATTGAGCCCTATGGGAGACTTTCCTTGGGCCAGGTTGGAGCTGCAGAGTGCCATTGAGCCCTATGGGAGACTTTCCTTGGGCCGGGTTGGAGCTGCAGAGTGCCATTGAGCCCTATGGGAGACTTTCCTTGGGCCGGGTTGGAGCTGCAGAGTGCCATTGAGCCCTATGGGAGACTTTCCTTGGGCTGGGTTGGAGCTGCAGAGTGCCATTGAGCCCTATGGGAGACTTTCCTTGGGCCGGGTTGGAGCTGCAGAGTGCCATTGAGCCCTATGGGAGACTTTCCTTGGGCCAGGTTGGAGCTGCAGAGTGCCATTGAGCCCTATGGGAGACTTTCCTTGGGCCGGGTTGGAGCTGCAGAGTGCCATTGAGCCCTATGGGAGGCTTTCCTTGGGCCGGGTTGGAGCTGCAGAGTGCCATTGAGCCCTATGGGAGACTTTCCTCGGGCCAGGTTGGAGCTGCAGAGTGCCATTGAGTCCTATGGGAGGCTTTCCTTGGGCCGGGTTGGGGCTGCAGAGTGCCATTGAGCCCTATGGGAGACTTTCCTTGGGCCGGGTTGGAGCTGCAGAGTGCCATTGAGCCCTATGGGAGACTTTCCTTGGGCCGGGTTGGAGCTGCAGAGTGCCATTGAGCCCTATGGGAGGCTTTCCTTGGGCCGGGTTGGAGCTGCAGAGTGCCATTGAGCCCTATGGGAGACTTTCCTTGGGCCGGGTTGGAGCTGCAGAGTGCCATTGAGCCCTATGGGAGACTTTCCTTGGGCCGGGTTGGAGCTGCAGAGTGCCATTGAGCCCTATGGGAGACTTTCCTTGGGCCGGGTTGGAGCTGCAGAGTGCCATTGAGCCCTATGGGAGACTTTCCTTGGGCTGGGTTGGAGCTGCAGAGTGCCATTGAGCCCTATGGGAGACTTTCCTTGGGCCGGGTTGGAGCTGCAGAGTGCCATTGAGCCCTATGGGAGACTTTCCTTGGGCCAGGTTGGAGCTGCAGAGTGCCATTGAGCCCTATGGGAGACTTTCCTTGGGCCAGGTTGGAGCTGCAGAGTGCCATTGAGCCCTATGGGAGGCTTTCCTTGGGCCGGGTTGGAGCTGCAGAGTGCCATTGAGCCCTATGGGAGACTTTCCTCGGGCCAGGTTGGAGCTGCAGAGTGCCATTGAGTCCTATGGGAGGCTTTCCTTGGGCCGGGTTGGGGCTGCAGAGTGCCATTGAGCCCTATGGGAGACTTTCCTTGGGCCGGGTTGGAGCTGCAGAGTGCCATTGAGCCCTATGGGAGACTTTCCTTGGGCCGGGTTGGAGCTGCAGAGTGCCATTGAACCCTATGGGAGACTTTCCTTGGGCCGGGTTGGAGCTGCAGAGTGCCATTGAGCCCTATGGGAGACTTTCCTTGGGCCGGGTTGGAGCTGCAGAGTGCCATTGAGCCCTATGGGAGACTTTCCTTGGGCCGGGTTGGAGCTGCAGAGTGCCATTGAGCCCTATGGGAGACTTTCCTTGGGCCAGGTTGGAGCTGCAGAGTGCCATTGAGCCCTATGGGAGACTTTCCTTGGGCCAGGTTGGAGCCTACGGAACAAGGAAATAAAAGCTGCATTTAAAAAATTAGTACGGTGTGTTTGTAAGTAAGAGAAACACCCTTGTGTAACATAAATACAGTGGTAAATGTGGCCTTCAAGTGAAATAACAGCTGTCATGTTACACATGCATTGTTGTTTTCAGCTTTGCCTTTCATTTCATTTGTTCCCATCTCTCTCCCCGTAGTTTTCTCATTTTTCTGTCTGTGTGGTTAACTCCACCCCCAGCAGTATCTCTAGACTCCATTTTATGTACACACATAAATTTGCTATTATGATCTTTTGACCTTAAGTGTTCACTGTTGTCAAGATCTTCACAGTTTGGAATAAACTTCTCAATGATCTCCAAGGTGCCATTCTGAGTCAACTGTCTGCCAACACTACTGAGGTTGTAAGTTATTGCTATCTCAAGACAACTTGATAAGTTATAGAGATCACACTTCAATGCTTATAATGGAGAGGCAGAATAACAGCTGTAAACACCAGCTTTATTGTAGACCTTCTGTTTCTTCATTGTATATGATGCAACTTAATCGTGTTTTTGGAAACCCCCACAAAAAAATGAATCAGTGAACTGCCACTCTGTTAATAGTTAGGATTCCTTCTCCTCCTCTAATCCACTCAACCCCCTTCCTTGGGAATTTGCTTTGGCTGTTGGCTCCTGGGCATGCTCAGTTCTTCCCAGCTCAGATTACTAAACACACCATCAGTCTAGCAGCCAATGAGGAGATGGCTCTGCTGGTTCCCATAGATACTCTGCTCTATCTGTCTGTTACTATTTTTCCTCCTAACCTCCTGTCCTGAGCTCAGCTTAACCATTACTGTGCTTAATCAAAGTAGAACTTTTAATCACAGTAAGTTCTGTCTGTGTAAGCCTGCATTCGTTATTGCATGAACTTACAGGGGTCTTCTCCAATCCACAGCTCCGTGTAGCTGCACTGAGAAGCACAGCTTCAGCTATTATCCCTGTCAGTGCAGCGACATGGAGCAGAAGATGAGAACTGATTTTCTTCTCTTTACCTGAATACAAAACACAGGTGGAAAGAAGCAGACCATACGCCAGCTGTGACTTTGGCCTTACAGGAATCAAAGAGGGCATCAGGCTCCTGTTACTGCTACTCCCCTGCCTGTGGTTGATCCCCTTTAATCAAACAGAGGCAACTGGGGAAGCTACACCCATGCTTGCTGCATTCAGCCTCAGACTATTCCAGGAAGCAGATAGCAAACCTTGTTTGCCTAAAAGACCTTGAGAACGTTGCCGATTTAAAGAGCTTCATAAAAAACTTATATGAGTTTTGAGGAATACTGTGCAAAAATTGTATAAACAATTGTGAATCCATTACCATCTTTTTTGTTTTTGTTCAGTCAACTGCATAACAGATATTCATCAGCAGAAATGACCAAACTGTTTAGCTGATGCTCTATGGGGGGGGGGGCAAAATAGTGGTTATGGGACCAAGCCAGTAGCCCACCAATAAAGACTCAAAGCTGATATGTCTGAAAACCACTCTAATATTTCATACTGTACCACAATATTACTCTTTGATGTTATAGTTAAATCATTACAATATAGTATGTTTATTTTATCTACTAAAATGCTATTCACTGTTTCTTTAGACCAGCATTGCATTGGGCTATTTTACTCACAGGAAATTATAGTGGTTTGCTTCCCTTGCGGCAGGCAATGTTTTATTTGGTATTTTTACAAACAAAATATATGAATTTATAGTTTACTGGATATAAGCTTGTAAACTGGGATCCTAGAGGGATGTAGCAGGTAGAGGAACATTAGGATATAAAGAAGCACTGGCCCCTGTAACCAGATACATGCCGGGGAGGAACTGTGCCGTAATCTGGTGAGTAATTCCTGCCAGGGATGGATTTCTCTCTGAGGCGCCCCGAGGCTGCCCCTGTGGGTGTCCCCCTCTGCGCATGCGCGAACACGCCCCCCAGTGTGCATGCGCAAACGCTCCTTTAAACTCCCATACGGAGCAGTGGGGAGAGGTCCCAAATTTAAAAATTTTCTTGCGGTGGGGCGGCATGCCACCCCTAAACTTCTGCCGCCCTGGGCCCGGGCCTTTGTGGCCTCTCCACAAATCCGGGCCTGACTGTAACAGGAAGTAGTGTGGGAGCAAAAGGCAGAACTCTGCCCATTCATTGGCTGATGGGGCCTAGCATGTATGTGTGCCTTGGCTTGTTTGTGAGGGGGGTGGCCCTAAGTACCTGAAGTGGCAATTTTCTATTTAGGATTACCCAATGGCACATACTTTCAAAGAAGTTTATTTTTATACAAATGGCTTATTTAGATGGAGCAGGGTTTCACATAGGGGTTTTTAATTGTTCGGAGTTTTAGTTTTCCTTTAACATGTATTTGTAGCATAAGTCTGGGTGTGTGTACCAAAGAAAAGAGATAAGGCTGAGACAGAGTTATATTTTATATTAAACTGATAACATGATTGTAGATTGTAAGCTCTTTTGGGCAGGGCCCTCTTCACCTCTTGTATCGGTTATTGATTGCTTTATATGTTACTCTGTATGTCCAATGTATGAAACCCACTTATTGTACAGCGCTGCGGGATATGTTGGCACTTTAAATGTTAATAATAATAATAATAATAATAATAATGTAGATTGTAAGCTCTTTTGGGCAGGGCTCTCTTCACCTCTTGTATCGGTTATTGATTGCTTTATATGTTACTCTGTATGTCCAATGTATGAAACCCACTTATTGTACAGCGCTGCGGAATATGTTGGCGCTTTAAATGTTAATAATAATAATAATTACACTTTTATTATATAAGTAATTATAATAATTTTACCTTTTTATTCCTCTCTCTTATCTTATTGGTCTTGTCATTGTGTGAGCTGATTTTCATGTTGGCTGCACATACCTATACAAGTATGGGATCCCTTATCCAGAAACTCGTTATCCAGAAAGTTCCAAATTACGCAATGGCCGTTTCCCCATAGACTCCATTATAAGCTAATAATTCTAATTTTTAAAAATGGTTTCCTTTTTCTCTGTAATAATAAAACAGTACCTGTACTTGATCCCAACTAAGATATAATTACCCCTTATTGGGGCAGAACAGCCCTATTGGGTTTATTTAATGGTTAAATGATTCCCTTTTCTCTGTAATAATAAAACAGTACCTGTACTTGATCCCAACTAAGATATAATTAGCCCTTATTGGGGCAGAACAGCCCTATTGGGTTTATTTAATGGTTAAATGATTCCCTTTTCTCTGTAATAATAAAACAGTACCTGTACTTGATCCCAACTAAGATATAATTACCCCTTATTGGGGCAGAACAGCCCTATTGGGTTTATTTAATGGTTAAATGATTCCCTTTTCTCTGTAATAATAAAACAGTACCTGTACTTGATCCCAACTAAGATATAATTACCCCTTATTGGGGGCAGAACAGCCCTATTGGGTTTATTTAATGGTTAAATGATTCCCTTTTCTCTGTAATAATAAAACAGTACCTGTACTTGATCCCAACTAAGATATAATTACCCCTTACTGAAGGCAAAACAATCCTATTGGGTTTATTTAATGGTTAAATGATTTTTAGTAGAATTGAGTTATGGAGATCCAAACAACGGAAAGATCTCCAGGTCCCAAGCATTCTGCATAATAGGTCTTATACCTATACAGGTATCAGACCCCTTATCCGGAAACCCGTTATCCAGAAAGCTCCGAATTACGGAAAGCCTGTCTCCCATAGACTCCATTTTAACCACATAATTCAGAATTTTAAAACTGGTTTTCTTTTTCTCTGTAATAATAAAACAGTACCTTGTAATTGATGCCAACTAAGATATAAATAATCCTTATTGGATGCAAAACAATCCTATTGGGGTTAATTAATGTTTTATTGATTTTTTAGCAGACTTAGGGGCACATTTACTAATCCACGAATCCGAATCACGAATGGGAAAAAATCGTATTGGAAACGAAAATTTCGGAAGATCGCAAATATCACGAAAATGCTTATGAAAAAATCGTATTAGTCACGATAATATCGTATTGGCGATCCGAAAGTCACAAAATTTTCGTACCAAACAATTGTTAACAGCGGTAAAACCTTTCCGATTATTTCGTGCAAACGTCCGAAAAAGTCGTGCGTCGTACGAAAAAGTTGTGCGGACGCCCGAAAAAATCGGCAAAAATACGCTCGGATCGTTCGCATGAACGCTCGAGCGTTCGTGCTTTTGTAAATGTGCCCCTTAAGGTATGGAGTTCCAAATTACGGAAAGACCCCTTATCCGGAATACCCTTGGTCCCAAGCATTCTGGATAATGGGTCCTATACCTGTACTGTATTGCCTGCTGTGATTTGACCTTGATTTGACTATTAACTTGCATAGTCTGCAACCTACCCTGACTATTTGCCTGTCGTACAAATATCACTTATTTGCTACTACCCTGATCTTTACCTCACACGAGTTAGCGCTCACAAATACACCAAAACCGTGGTTAAAATAAACCAATTTGTATTTATTAAAAAGTGCTGTTACATAAATTAATGATTTTTTTAAAAATCCCTCTAAAAAATCCAATACATCATATACATTAAATTACACAAATGAGTAAAAAAACCCTTTAACAAATTCTATACAAGATGGGTAGTTACAACGAACAGGATCATATTATACACAGTAGCCAGGAATTAAGGAGAGCTTGTGGGTTAATATGTGATTATACCAGTTCCTAAACCCAAGGTACAGTTTATTTACCAATTCCACATTCCCATGTGGGTATTGGTTAAATATATATACCTCAAGGTACAGGGTTAATAGCCACCCTAATGGAGTCACTACTAGAGATAATTAGCAACTCCCTAGCAGTCTATTACCATAAAAACTCAAGCATGTAGGTAGAGGATATTATCCTTAATCAAACCCAACATACAGCAACGACTGCATCCGAAGCATTTGTACATGCACAGATATCGTTTTTTCGGCTTAAACTGGACCTTCTGACGTGTGTATCTTGACTTCCTGATGCATGTAATATATAGTAGTGTGGGACCCGACTCGTACCTGTGACATCATCACAGGAAAAACAAACGGCGCGAAGGCGCTAAGGAGTCTAAGCCTCTCTCTCCGCACCCAAAGTAAGTTCCCGGCCGGGACAAGGGGTATGTGTTTGGAATAAGCCTTTTTTCTTTTTTGCTTAACCCTCTTACTTAAGATCTACTCTCCACTGTATATCTTAGTGCCTATCACGGTTTTTTCACTACAGGCTAAGCTTTATGCGTGCATTTTTAGTGCCCTAAGCGGTTCCAGCGGTTCCATTTAGTTATATCTATAGGGTTCCCTATAGAGAGTGGGACAAGGTCGTTGCTGTATGTTGGATACGGTTTATTTATATATAACTACCCTGATCTTTGACCTGTTCTAGACTCTCCTTCTCATGTCTGCTTTTATGTCAGAAGCAAGGTCTTTGTAGTTCCAAAGGGTGTGCAGTAGTTTCATTTATAATAATAAGGTCACTCTTGCTTGATATACATATAAACAAATGTTTATGCACTCTTACCTGTTTTCACAGCGCCTATAAATTTTTTAAACGCCACCCTTATTTCAGAGTTCCTCAGACTATATATAATAGGATTAGACTATGGAGTCACCACAGCATACAGCACAGAATCAACCTTATTTGTTTTCAAATAATTTCCATTAGGAGGAGCCACATAAAGGCCAATTAAAGTCCCAAAAAATGTACACACCACTGTCAAGTGGGAGCTGAAAGTAGAGAAAGCTTTCTTCCTTCCTAAGGTCAATGGAATTCTGAGGACGGTGATAAAGATACAAATGTAAGTTTTAACAATCAATAAAATGGGAATCACAGCCGCAGGCGCCGCAATCATTATTTGCTCCAGTTCTGCAGCAGAAGTGTCGGAACAGGAAAGTTGCAAGATGGGAAAAAAATCACAGAAGAAATGGTCAATGATGTTTGGGCCACAGAAATTTAATCTGCCAATCATTGAGGACACTGCAGTTGAAATTGTTATACTAAAAAACCAACATAATGTCACAAGCTGATGCTGAAGCTTCTTGTCCATTATAGACATATATCTAAGTGGGTTACAGATGGCCAAGTACCTGTCATAGGACATGACTGCAAGGAGAAGGCTTTCTGAGGCTAATGCTGTTCCAAAAAAATTAAACTGTGTGATACAATCAGCTACAGACAAGATTACCCCTCCTCTCAATATGCCACAAAGCATTATGGGAACAATAGTGGTGGTCAACAGGATATCAGACATAGAGAGGTGACTGAGGAAGAAGAACATAATTGAAGAAAACAGCAGCACTCGGGTTGTTTTGAAAAATGTGAATCTTTACTTAAGTGCTGCTGTTTTCTTCATTTTTGAATTTATCTGCCCGGGCAGTGGGTACAGCATGCACCTGGGGCTGCAAGAAGCTATTTTCACTGTGTAAGCACATGTTAACTGATTCTATGAGGAAGAAGAACATGGGATGATGAAGGGTGGGACTTGAAGACACCAGTGTCACTATAATAACATTTCCTATTAGCGTTAAACTGTACAGGATAAATATCAATAGAAAGAGAGGAATTTTCAAATAGGAAAATACATGAAATCCCAAAAGAATAACAGGCCTGGGTGTGGTCTGGTTTCTAAAATCCATTACCTTATGAGGAAACAAGATGAAGAGATTATTTGTTCAATAAATTTATAAAAAATGTAGAATTACTTAGTAACATAATAAGTTATGCTGAAAAGAGACACACATCCATCAAGTTCAAACATAATGCCTATATATAACCTGCCTAACTACAAGTTGATCCAGAGGAAAGCAAAAAAACCCATCTGAAGCCTCTCTAATTTGCCGCAGAGGGGAAAAAATTCCTTCCTGAATAGAATTAAATGGGCTGCAAAGTTTTGTGTCATCTGAAAACGCTGATACTGAAGTATTTAGATAAAAAGAGAGAGAGATGCTATTGTGATCTCCAGGGCTCTAAATGTTTTGAATATGTTTCCCATACAAACATTACTATTTAATATTCTGTCCACATTTCATGTTTTACTGCACTTTTTAAGAAGATACTTTGAAACTTTAAAAAGAATAGTTACTGAATTGTGAATTGTGACTGTATTTGGAAAACACATAGCAGATACAGGGCTAATATTTCATCTCAGTCAGGTGATTAGGTGGCAGTTAGGGTAGAGCTGCCTGTAGAGGTAAGAGGGGGGTGCTACAGTACTTGGGGGTTCTAGCTATACCCAGTGTGTGAGAGGAAGCCTGAGAGAGAACAAAGGGACCCATGGAGCCTGTGACAAAAAGAGAGAGAGCCTGAGCTGAGAGACAAAGTGAGTCCCAATGGGGGACAGACTGTTCCATATTCATATGACTGGTGCCATATGAAAATAAGCACCTTGATGATGTATTTTTATAGTTGAATAAAGTAAAGGCAGCCTCCTATTTCTCTGCATTTTTGTGTCCCTATCTCTTCCCTGCATAATGACTACCATTATAAAAGCTAATCTTCCCACAAAATATTTTCACCCAAATCACATAATAAATACCTCAAACATTATTGTGAATGCATTGTGACAATTAACAAATGGCGATATACTGTTTTTGTTCACTGATAAATATAGTCCATAATGTGCATACCAGTGTTCTGTGCAGAGCTAAAATGGGTAGGAACACGTTAGGTTTAGTTGAACTGGACTGTGTGCTGAGGGTGCTACTAGAAGAGCGCTGCTATGTGTGCCAGTGTCTGTTGCCTGAATAGCGGTGGCTTCTGCCATGGGTTCATACTGGATTGGGGAACAATTGCTTTGCTTGAGTCCTGACACATCTCAAAAGTGGTACCTGCCACAACCAGAGCAAAACAGTTCATACATAATATTGTGGTACTGTAAGTTACTGAGCTTTCCCCTACAGTTCCTGCTGCGTGGTGCCTACTGTGTGCCGGGTTCAGGGTGACTGCTCCTGCTTAGGCTTTTCTAAGTAATGATTTTACCTTACCTTAAATGTACCTTCCATTAGTCACTATGTTCACTTCAAGAAGATGAGCCCAATATTCTGGCTTTTTGATAGGAAAGGAATCTGTATATCCTGAGAAGATGAATCTGCAACTAGAAGATACTGGATCTGGAGCAATTTACATAGGGCCTTTTTGATGAATTTGTGTTCAGATTTTCTAGGTACCATAAGTGATCTGGTCAGATTTTGAGTCCACTTGCATTCTGATCTGCAAGAGTTGGGTTGCTTTTATATCTTCATACAGCCTTGTGGAAATGGAAATGTAATGATGCAGGGACTATGCAAGAAATACACAAAGGTATAATTAAATTGTGATATATTTTTAATAATTTCCCTCTTGGAAAAATGCCTTCATGTACATTTGTAAATTAGGATTTTATATCCCTGGAACTTGTTTTCTATGGCAGTTAATATGGGCTTCCTAATTCAAAGACATTCATCCAACTATAGGTTATCCTGGACTGGATGCCAAGGAATCCCACCAGTAGGTATAACCATGGAACAGAAATGGTGCTGAGGCATCATTATTCTATTTATGTTGCAGATAAGGATAATAAGATAAACCCATTCTGCTATTACTCACACCCAGTAAATCAACTACAATAAAATGGCCCAAATTAATATTTAGCACATTAAACCACAACTGCAGCAAATTACAATTTTGCCACAAAAACCATAAAAAGCTCTTTCTTCAATTTCTAAAACAAAGGAAGGTACAGTGAAAAAATGGTGCAATTAGCTTCTTTACCCAAAATGTACTATTGTTTCCCAGCATTCGAATGAAATCGAAACAGTCCAACTTAAATCTTTGCACCCAAAGCTGGTGGCTACATTGAGTGCATTTGGGCTTAAACGGAGTATCTAATATTTGCCTAACAAATGGTAAAGTGCATTAGGTCATGGTCAGAAAATATTGCACCCCTTGTCCATTATATTAGGTGATTTATTATGGGCAAGATTTATTTTATTATTACAACGTGCAAAAATATTGTGCAAATGGCTTTTTTTTCTCCAAATGCTTTGAAGAAAGGTTCTTCAAAGAAGAAACTAGAGAATTAAAGGTTTGCAAAACCTTTACCCTCCTACTAGAGTTTACAAAATATCCACAGCAACAACATGAGCTCTTTGAGTGTGTTTTTACTACTCCACCACACAATGACTCCAATAAACAACTCCATACAAGGAGCACTCTCACCTTCTTATGATTACCCTATCCAAATACTAAAACCATTTACTCCATACCTTCCCTGCAACATCTTTTTCCTCAAATGCAGTGTTTTTGTGGTTGCAAGGGGCCATTGCAGCACATTCCACAATTGCATCTGACTGCAACTGTGCATCACAGATTGGGCTCAATTGTGCAGAAGTCCGTCTGTCGTCATTTTCATCAAGTTGTTGAAAGATACTAGTGATTGTAAACCAGGCACTCCAATAAATGTTTCCGGTGCTCTAATGTTTTCAGGAAAGAACTTATTTTATAAAAAAAACACAGTAGCACTACTCAGAACAGCTTCACGCAGTACAGCCCTATTCTGGGGTTATATGCCTTAAATGTGTAGGGACCCATAGGGTTAAATGGCCCCTATGGCTTTAAATCCCTACAGGTTCAGTTCCCTTAGTTGCTGGGTAGAAGGGAATGTATCTAAGTGAGTTCATTAACATGTGTGCTATTGGTTAGAAGGTATAGTGACCACATCCTGCCTGACTTTGGTATAGTGTTGGGAGAGGAGTGGCACCTTCCTGTTGTTTGCTTCCACCTTAGGGACAAGGTGGATGTGTGCTGAGAGCCCAGGGCATGGGCCCAGGCCCAGTGAAGTCGGGGAACAGGGCCCCGTGAATGAGGCATTAGATAGTGGCAGGTGTAGCTCCCTTTATAGTACCACTCTAGGAGTGTAAGGCAGTTAGGGCTGAGCTAGAATGAGCAGCATGAGCTCCTGCATAGGATTTGCAGTTTTTCTGGAGATAGTTCTCCCAGGCCACATTGCCTGTAGTGTAGGGATCCAAGTGAATAGGGAATCAGGATAGAGAATTCCCTGAGGGATCCACTACAGGGTGTGTCGCAGAGGTGAAGGGAGATTCCTGCCAGTCTGCCCGCAGGAGAGTGTGAGTCTGAATATACACTCGGTATGTGTTGCATGTACCAATGGCCTCTGAAGCTGTATTGTAAGTAAACCCTGTGGATGTTCAATAAACACTTATTATTTTGTTATTTGCAAGAACCTCTGGCGCCCTCTGGTTTCATTTTTCTGCATAGCAGCAAGAGAGGTGTAGTTGCACAACACCCTCACCTTCCTCTTCCACTTAGCGAAGGCCCATTCTGGGTAAGAGAGTACAGTGTAACCCATGTTCTACTGGTACTAGTCCGGGAAAACAGCTATTGAGCTGAAATAGGTGTTACAAATGTATTCTGGGTAGTGCCACTGTTTTTTTCTACTAATGACTGTAATCCAACAACTGCTGGTAGGATAAAGTTTGGACATCTCAAACATGAAAGGCTCTTAACCCATGCATATATGTATGAAATAGAATTTAAGTCCCTATGTATATCAAAAGCTTATTTAGATGTGGAATGTGCAACCTGCAACTTTATCAGTATCCAGAAGCACTCATGGCACAAAGTCTGTGACCAGATACAAGAGATACAAGAGATAAAGCTCAGACTGGATCAGAGTGGTATTTTATTATGGCTTAAGAGATATTATATAAAGCATTTATATACCATTTCTTATGGGTTATGTAGAAAAGCTGCACAAGGGCACTTCAGAAGTCTTCTGGATAGCTTGCGTTACTATTGGGTCCTATTTCTAGCTGCTCTCTTGCAACCTGTTTGCCATATATTCAATTATAATCAGCTCAGTTTGGACATTTTACATATATTATAAATATTGACATGTTTTTTAAATGCCGACCTTAGTTCTGAGTTCCTCAGACTATATATAATAGAATTTGACAATGGAGTCACCACAGTATACAGCACAGAAACAACCTTATTCGTACTCAACAAATTTCCACTGGGAGGAGCCACATAAAGACAAATTAGGGACCCAAAAAATATACACACAACCGACAAGTGGGAGCTGAAAGTAGAGAAAGCCTTTTGTCTCCCTGAGGTGGATGGGATTTTGAGAACTGTTATAAAGATACAAATGTAAGTTCCAACAATAAATACAACTGGCATCACAACTGTAGGCACCGCAATCAGTATTTGCTCCAGTTCTACAGCAGAAGTGTCGGAACAGGAGAGTTGCAAGATGGGAAAAAAATCACAGAAGAAATGGTCGATGATGTTTGGGCCACAGAAATTTAATCTGCTTATTGCGAAAGTTCCTCTGGTTAAAATTGTAAAGCTTAAAAACCAACATAAAACCACAAGCTGAACACGAAGCTTCTTGTTCATTATGGACATATATCTAAGTGGGTTACAGATGGCCAAGTACCTGTCATAGGACATGACTACAAGCAGATAACATTCTGAGGCTAATCCCGTGCAAAAGAAATTTAACTGTGTGATACAACCAGCTAAAGCAATGGATACCCCTCCTCTCAATATCCCACAAAGCATTATGGGAACAATAGTGGTGGTCAACAGGATATCAGACAAAGAGAGGTGACTGAGGAAGAAGAACATGGGATGATGAAGGGTGGGACTCAAAGACACCAGTGCAATTATTATAATATTTCCTATTAGTGTTAAACAGCACAGGGTAAGTATCAACAGGAAGAGAGGAATCTTCAGATTGTAAAATACATGAAATCCCAAGAGAATAACGGGCCTGGGTGTGGTCTGGTTCCTTATGTTCATTACCTTATAAAGAAAACAGATGCAGCGTTAAAATAAACACTTCACTAAATCATGTTTAAGATTATTTTGCATTGGATTTCTCCCTCCTTTGAAACATTTTTGTTATTCCTTCCATATCCAACCTCTTTATTTGCCATTCCCATCTTCAGTTTCATTTCTGCTCTCACATTTTACTTGCTTCCTGATGTTCTCATTATGTTCTAAGATCAGGATACAGTGTTTCTAGACAATGGTTACAGCTCTATGGAACCTTTTATTACATTGCCTCCTTTACTACACATAAGATATATTTAGTGATGCAGAGCAAAACTGTTGAGAATGATAGTTCTCTATCAAAGTGTAAAATGTGTTGAGGTTTTTTTCATACAAACAAGGCTGTGAAATATGTTCATACTTATTTCCACCCAAAATTCTATTGACACGTCTTTAAAGATTCTCATCCAGGTCATGATATACAGCAGTGATCCCCAACCAGTGGCTTGTGAGCAACATGCTGCTCACCAACCCCTTGGATGTTGCTCTCAGTGCCCCCAAACCAGGGAGTTATTTTTGAATTCCTGACTTGGAAGCAAGTTTTCGTTGAATAAAAACAAGATTTCCTACCAAATAAAGCCCCCTGTAAGCTGATAGTGTGCATAGAGGCTGCCTAATAGCCAATCTTAGCCCTTATTTGGCTCCTCCATGAACTTTTATGGTGCTTGTGTTGCTCTCCAAGTCTTTTTACATTTGACTGTGGCTCATGAGTAAGAAAGGTTGGGGATCCCTGATATACAGTATCAAATGATGAAGAAGGCAAAGTGCAAAAATATTGTGCAAATGGAGAGATCTTGAAAAGTGAGCAGCTTCTTCTTTTGACACATAAACTGGAAAATGAGGTTCAATGTTGAAAAGTAGAAAGTTATGCACTTTGGTAGAAATAATATAAATGTGAATTATACACTAAATGGTAGTGAGTTTGGGGAATCCTAATTGAGAAGGATCTGGGGGTTTTTGTAGATAACAAGTTGTCTAATTCCAGGCAGTGTCATTCTGTGGCTACTAAAGCAAATAAAGTGCTGTCTTGTATAAAAAAGGGCATTGACTCAAGGGATGAGAACATAATTTTGCCTCTTTACTTGGAAGGGTTGAACTTGGTGCATTTGGTCTTTTTGAAACCCAACTTAACTATGTACAATAACTATAATTAATTAGGAAAACTATTATTGATAATTACAGTATAACCCATAATGTACATGTCTGTGTTCACATGCAGGGCTAGGTTCAGTTAAACTGGGCTGCATGTTGGAGGCTCTGCTAGAAGAGCATTACTATATGTGCCAGCCTCTCTTTCTTTGAGTTCGATGGGGGCTTAATAGTGGCTTCTTCAGTGGGTAGCACAACAGAGACCGTTTCCGCACACCTTGGCTCTCCAAACTTGAACACCGGTGCACACTGCTAGAGGGTTCGGCACCCTCCCAAAACTACAAGGCAACAAAAAGCAAAGGCACTCAGGGCTACAAGGGAACAAACCCTTTAAAAATTTATTGCGGAGGTGCAACGTTTCGGAGCAAAAATAGCCCCTTTATAAAGCATGCTTGATAAAGGGGCTATTTTTGCTCCGAAATGTTTCACCTCCGCAATAAATTTTTAAAGGGTTTGTTCCCTTGTAGCCCTGAGTGCCTTTGCTTTTTGTTGCCTTCTTCGGTGGGTAGGCAATATATTGGAAACGGTTTTTGGGCAGAAACCTTGCATTTTGTTATCATGACAAATCAAAATCAGTACCAAATCAGACCTATTCTCACATACTATTCTTAGGGATCCACGGTTTGCTTGTCTCCCCCACTTTGACCTTTCTAAGTAATGTATTTAAATCATCTTAAATATATAATTTCTTGTTTTCAGCTGAAACTAGGTTGAAGCCTTGCTTTTTGCTAGAAAATGAATCCTTGGATCCTTAGAAGGTGAATCTGGAAGAGGATTGTGGTGTCTGGAATAATTCTGCGACAGGGCCCATTAATACTGTAACACCTATTTCAGCTCAATAGCTGCTTTCCCGGACTAGTACCAGTAGAACATGGGTTACACTGTACTCTCTTACCCAGAATGGGCCTTCGCTAAGTGGAAGAGGAAGGTGAGGGTGTTGTGCAACTACACCTCTCTTGCTGCTATGCAGAAAAATGAAACCAGAGGGCGCCAGAGGTTCTTGCAAATAACAAAGTAATAAGTATTTATTGAACATCCACAGGGTTTACTCACAATACAGCTTCAGAGGCCATTGGTACATGCAACATATACCGAGTGTATATTCAGACTCACACTCTCCTGCGGGCAGACTGGCAGGAATCTCCCTTCACCTCTGCGACACACCCTGTAGTGGATCCCTCAGGGAATTCTCTATCCTGATTCCCTATTCACTTGGATCCCTACACTACAGGCAATGTGGCCTGGGAGAACTATCTCCAGAAAAAACTGCAAATCCTATGCAGGAGCTCATGCTGCTCATTCTAGCTCAGCCCTAACTGCCTTACACTCCTAGAGTGTACTATAAAGGGAGCTACACCTGCCACTATCTAATGCCTCATTCACGGGGCCCTGTTCCCCGACTTCACTGGGCCTGGGCCCATGCCCTGGGCTCTCAGCACACATCCACCTTGTCCCTAAGGTGGAAGCAAAAAAACAGGAAGGTGCCACTCCTCTCCCAACACTATACCAAAGTCAGGCAGGATGTGGTCACTATACCTTCTAACCAATAGCACACATGTTAATGAACTCACTTAGATACATTCCCTTCTGCCCAGCAACTAAGGGAACTGAACCTGTAGGGATTTAAAGCCATAGGGGCCATTTAACCCTATGGGTCCCTACAATACAATAAAGCTTAATGCAGTATACTAAGTACAATGAGAAAAAGGGTGCATTGTGCACACATACTGTACAAAATTGTAAACGCTCTAAGAGCGTAAACTTAAGTTGAATTTCTCAACTACCAAGAACTAAGTAAATAAATATAGCTAATATATTGGGCTAATGTATAAATTACCAGCTGGCCAATTAGGCTATAATTAGCACGATCTGGCCACAGAGTTAAATGTATCCACCTATTTAATAAATAGAAAATGGAATAAATACAAAATGGAATAAATACCAAACGGTTAGTCCGACCCGGGTGTGGAAACCCCGAGTCAATCGCTTAAGATCTGGATATAATCAGCAAATAGTTCGGAAGCAGAGAAATCAACAAATGCTCACCAAAGTCCTGTAGTGGTCCGGGTGCTTGCAGCCCCGAACCCGCAGCTGTAGGGAGATTTTCACCAAATTTTGAAACGGACGACAAGCATTCCAGACTCAGAGGGATCTATAAAAACTTATACTTTATTCCAACATGTTTAAAAACAAAAGCCTGTGCACACATAACCTAAAGTATATATAGATTTGCTCTTACATTTCAACACTAACTGTTGGGGTGTTGCTGAGCTGGCCAAGGAAGCCACGTTGCAGGGAACAGGTTATTCTACTCAAAATAGCAAATTT
Source organism: Xenopus tropicalis (assembly GCF_000004195.4). Lineage (NCBI taxonomy): Eukaryota > Metazoa > Chordata > Amphibia > Anura > Pipidae > Xenopus > Xenopus tropicalis. Next base: position 128,266,277 of record NC_030684.2, on the reverse strand, counting down.
GTTTAGCTTACCTTAAATTAATGATTCCCTTTAGTTCAGTTCAAGTAGATAAGTCAAAGATTTTAGCTTTTTTTTGCTTAGAATGGAGGTGAATGGGCTACAGTTCCCTCTCATAAGCCATGGCCGGGGGTTTCCTTATATTCAATCAGCAAAGCAGGTCAGGTTGTGAATCTTTTATTTGTTCAGCCAATACTTTTATTTCCTAATAGAGCCCCAGAGACAGAAATATAATAATGCAGGGAATTTGGAGGAAATACACAAAGGTATAGTTACATTATAATATGTATGTGACATTGTTCCACTGTGAGTATTGGGTTTATCATATGCATTGGTTGTGTCACAGGCACAGAAATACTATATGGCTTATTGTACACTATTCTATGGGGGGCCATATATGTATCCATATAACCTTAACACTTCATATATATATATATGTATATTTAATAAAGTGTGAATAAAGAGTGAATTCACCAAAATTGACCTCATTTAGTCAGGTGTATTTTCACAATAATTTTACTGGGAAAAATGTGCACTATAAGGAAATGACGTCTGTATAAGCACAGAGGAGACATTGATAATAAGATGCAAAAGTGGCTGCTCTCAGGATCAGACTGGGGGGTGCAGGGCCCACCGGGGCTGCCGCCGCAGGGGCCCCGTACCCCCACAAGGAATCCCCACCATGGACCCTGCCTGCTCTATATTTTTAAGGGTAGTTTGCCAGCCTGAACCTGGAGAAACTTATGTTAGCAAAAACACTTTAGTAAACTGGCAAATATTTGTTGGACATATTTCATCTTGAGAAAAGATTTCAGTTTAAACCAATGCAAAGACTATTTACCACCAATACGAAGTTAATTCTCCAAAACTTGTTATACTCTCTTTTTATGAACTAGCAATGTTTTGGAGATTTTTCGTTATTTGTGGAAATACTCCAAAATTTTAACATTCGCCCTTTAGCTGAATATATGCCCCCATACTGTTATTATAGCTTTGCTGTTAAAGAGCATATCTTTATTATAATTGTAAAACCCAAATACCTATTTTAAAAAAAAGTATTCACAGGACCAGATACATTTTGAAAATAATTGAACAGGTACAAAAAAAAAAGATACAAATGAACCCAAATATTTATATAATCCCACTAATACACTCCCCTGACTGGGCCCGAGTAAGCACCATTACCACTAACAACAGCTCATTAGTCCAGTATTGTAGTGGGCAGTAAATAATAAGGGCTACACCTTGCTTCTGAAGGATAGGGGAATGAGAAAAGAAGCTGGGGTATGTTTGTACATTAAGGAGGAACTTAATGAGGAGAATGAGAGGGTTAAAGTCTTATGAGTTGAACATTTCACAGTTTGTATGGAAACAGGTACAGTATATTAATTGTAGGGGTGTAACCTCATGGAGATATCCTTGTGTCATATCTTTATTATATGTAATATATATATACATTGTAATGTGTGTGTAATGTACATAAAGGATACCATCAAGATACAGCAGATGCAAGCTTTATGGCTGATTTAATATAACCGGACATGATATAACACTGCCAGACCGGTTCATGGAAACATTTTTTTCCCTCTGATGCAATTGGGAGAGGCTGCAGAGAGTTTTTTTCCACCTTCTTCTGACTTACCTAGTAGTTAGGCAGCTTTCACAAAAAAGTTGAACTTCATGGGCATGTTTCTTTTTTTCAAACTCATTTACTATGTTACTATGATATACAGTAGTTAGAGTCCAATAAAGTTGATCTTCATAGTCTAAAAAGGTCCATTAAGGAATTTTCTGACATAGACTCAAAAGGGCTCATTTATAAATAGTAAGGCTGGATGTACAAACATGGCTTCCTACAAAACCAAGAATAACTCCTTCTCTTAACCTTCAAAGCCCATCATTCCTCTGCGCCTCACTACATCTCTACCTGTGTCTCCATACTCCGTGTAGACATCAGAATTTTAAATTTAAGCTATATCAATGGTTATACTCAAATTACAAAGATTCGAACTGGACTCTAGCACAGAACAGCTGACAACAGGGTCAAAGGTTATTATATTTACCAAGGTTTAGACACAAAAAAAAACCAGGCAGCTGTTGTCCTCACTCTATAGCATTTTTAGTTTCAAGTTGCAAATAGCCTTAAAAACACACCTACTGCACAGATACCATTTTGGACACTGTGCTGATATAGCTGTACCTCATTTGGCAAATTGTACCGATGCAAGAAATGGTTTTACTAAAGATGGACAGAGAGACGCAATTATTCCAAAACAAGGATGATGATTGGATGCCACAAGATCTGCCCTATGGATGAAGAAATTGTTAAATGGTAACATGCTGTATGGCTTGTTTATCAACAGTTGAGTTTGATTTTTTTTCTCAATTTGAGTTTTTTTTGTGCTTAAAACATGAATTTGAGTTATGGTTCCAAAACTTGAATGCCTGGTATTTATTAAGTGCAAAAAAACTTGAAAAAATTTGGCATCTAAAAGCTTGCGAGGTTCCATAGACGTCAATGGGAGTTGTCATAGGCAAAGTAATCCATATTCTCAAACTTACATTTTTCGAGATATTCAAGTTTTTTTATCTGAACGAGTTTTCCTTATTAATAAATAAGCTACCATTGGATTTGCAAGTTTATTCACTTTAGAAAAACAAACTCAAATATTGATAAAAAACGCCCTTATGTATTACTGTATAATACTCTGTATTAATGTATGTTTGAAATAAAGCTGTCTGGTTGATATCCTAAGTAAATCTGAATGGTTCAAGTCAGGGCCAGGGGGAACTTAGGGGCCAGGCAAGTACTTATTCAAATTCAAAAGTGACTTACTCACTGTGGGCGAGAATCTTATATCCCTGGAGGATAATATGAGCATAATTTCAACATTTCGCCAAGAAACCGCTTGGTTGCACCCCCACTACTACTGCCTTGCTGCCCCTCAGTCTCTTCAGAACTAAACAAAAATACTCCCTATTGGAGCACTCACCCAGCACCTGATCTGGGAACTGGCACTTATATTATAGTGTCACCCACTGTGACCTACAGCACTTATATTTGCCCATTTGTGTCTGTTAGTTACCCTCCCATATAGATTGTAAGCTCTACGGGGCAGGGACCTCCATCCTCTTGTGCCTTTGACTCTTACACTCCCATATAGATTGTAAGCTCTACGGGGCAGGGACCTCCATCCTCTTGTGCCTTTGACTCTTACCCTCCCATATAGATTGTAAGCTCTACGGGGCAGGGACCTCCATCCTCTTGTGCCTTTGACTCTTACCCTCCCATATAGATTGTAAGCTCTACGGGGCAGGGACCTCCATCCTCTTGTGCCTTTGACTCTTACCCTCCCATATAGATTGTAAGCTCTACGGGGCAGGGACCTCCATCCTCTGGTCTCTTTGATTCTTAACTTTTTGAAACCATACCTTGTATTTATTTGTATTATCACTCTTTGTATTTATTATTATAGCCTTCTGTTTGTTGTATTAATGTATTGTTGTACTGTACACTGCTACATACATAATGTTAAATAAATAAAGATATACATACATACATCCATAAAAACACAGGTCCAATCTGCCATTTTTGCATTTTTCAGTCATCAGTTTTTTATTGTACTTATATACTTTTCTAAGGCCATCCTGATCTCATGGTTTCTCAGACTGTATATGATGGGGTTAAATAAGGGAGTGATTATAACATAGAACAGAGAAATTAACTTATTTGCATTTAGGGACGTTCCTCTGGAAGGAACTACATAAATAGCAATCAATGTACTAAAAAAAGTGCTAACAATGGCCAGGTGAGAGCTACAGGTGGAGAAGGTTTTCTCTCTTCCAGATTTGGAAGAAATTCTGAAGATGCAGATGAATATGTGAATGTATGTTACAGTGATGTATCCAAGTGGGAAAACAGCTACAGAACTGCCAATTATAGCCTGTTCCAGTTCCACAGCAGCAGTGTCTGAGCATGAAAGTTGAAGAATGGGATCAAAATCACAAAAGAAATGATCAATAGCGCTTAGGTTGCAAAAATCCAACCTGGTTAACATTACTACTGTCCCCAGTGTAACTGTGAAACTCACAGACCAACAGACAATAACAAGCCAAAGTGGGAGCTGATTGCCCATGATAGACGCATAGCGCAAAGGGTTGCATATGGCCAGCTGCCTATCATAAGACATCACTGCAAGAAGGAGACATTCGAAAGTCACAACTGTGCCAAAGAACTGAAACTGGGTCATGCAGGCCGCCATGGTGATGGATATTGGTCCACTTTTTATGACATATAACATATTAGGGACAATATCTGTGGTGAGACAAATGTCAGACAAGGAGAGATGCGTGAGGAAAAAGAACATTGGATGTTGAAGGGTTGGACTTCCGTAAACCAATGCAATAATTATCAGATTTCCTGTTAGTGTCAAACTGTACAGTAAAAAAATCAAGATGATTATGGGTATTTTGAAATGTGGAGGCATCTGAAAGCCCAAAAGAAGTATTGATTGAATTGTGGTCTGGTTTTCTCCATCCATCAGCAGATAGCTAAAAAACAGAACTCTGTAGAGTGTTATAATATCATTAGATCTTTTGATGCAATCAAGAATAATGTAAAACTTTGTCATAAAAGACTATTAACATCTATGATATATTTATTTATTATACTGACTAGAACATGTAGGTGCTATCAGTCAGCTCAGTCATACCATAAACCAGTGCTGTCCAACTTCTGTTGTACTGAGGGCAGGAATTTTTCCGACCTACGTGGTGGAGGGCCGATAATGGAAGCCAGTTTTGACCACTCCCCTTTTTGAAACTGCACCCACTTGAAACCACACCCATGTTATCACATGACCATACCCATATTAATGGTTGTAGTACAGCAAAAACCTGCCATACTCTGCCTGCCCTACCCTGCCTGTGTGTGCCATACTCTGCCTTCCATACCCTGCCTGTGTGTGCCATACTCTGCCTTCCCTACCCTGCCTGTGTGTGCCATACTCTGCCTTCCCTACCCTGCCTGTGTGTGACATACTCTGCCTTCCCTACCCTGCCTGTGTGCCATACTTGGCTGGTTTGTGCCATACTTGGCCTGTGTGTGCCATACACTGCCTGTGTGTGCCATACTCTGCCTTCGCTACCCTGCCTGTGTGTGCCATACTCTGCCTTACCTACCCTGCCTGTGTGTGCCATACTCTGCCTTCCCTACCCTGCCTGTGTGTGCCATACTCTGCCTGCCCTATGCTGCCTGTGCGTGCCATACTCTGCCTTTCCTACCCTGCCTGTGTGTGCCATACTCTGCCTTCCCTACCCTGCCTGTGTGTGCCATACTCTGCCTTTCCTACCCTGCCTGTGTGTGCCATACTCTGCCTTCCCTACCCTGCCTGTGTGTGCCATACCCTCCCTGCCCTATGATGCCTGTGTGTATGGCACACACAGGCAGCCTACAGTGACACAATGCTGGCACTGCTCCAACAGTCTGCACAATAACTATATTTTAAAAAACTTTTTAATTGCAGTACCACCTCAGTATATGTTCTTTTTGTAGTGTGCAGGGATTATTTGTGGGTTTCTACTGCTCTGAGGTGTGAACAGGGGACCAATGTGGGTGATTACAGCCTGAGTCTGAGGTGTGAACATTGCAGGGGGTGAACAATGCAGAGATTAAAAGGTGTGAACAACACAGGGGATTACATATTTAAACAATACAGAGGGATTACAGCCTGAATCTGAGGTGAGAACCATGCAGGGGGGGGCAGTTAATCACAGTACTGATACCATTTAAATCTTACACAAGAGTAAGCCATCAAAGCAGCCAGACAGGTGGGGGGCCACACAGAGGGGGGTTGCGGGCCGCCAGTTGGACAGCACTGCCATAAACTATAACCATTCCATCAAGATACATACAGTAATGGGGGCATTTACTAATGCTCAATTTTTTTGGTTCAGGTTTTTTGCCGCCGAAACTTGATTTTGATGCATAAAAAAAAAACTGTGATTTTTTTTTTCCCTGATTTATTATGCGACAAAAAACGCAACAATTCCAAATGCAAAAATACTGCGGGCCTGATTCACTAAAGTGCGATAAAAATTATCGCACACTTTTTTGCATTAGATAAGTCACGATAATTAGCGTGCGATTCACCATAGTATTATCGCGTGCGTTAAGTCGCCATTTTCGCATGCCTGACGTCCTCCCCAAGTGCGTATAAATTGAACGCGTCAGGGGAGGAACAGTCAGTAGGGGGAGCGCCAGCAAAGGTTGGACTGGGCCGCTGGGGCCCACTAGGGCCGAGGCCCACCGGGATTTTTCCCGGTGTCCCGGCGGCCCAGTCCGACCCTGGTCTAAAATCTCCCACTTAATTTAAGCCACTTTAGCAAACGGACCCCTAAGTATTTGCCTAAATATTCTTAAATGCCCCCCCCCCATTTTATTATCTCTAGCACTTCTTTTTTTTTCTTACTTACATTTTTATTGGTTTTTGGGGTCTTTTTTTGCAAATAAACATTTATACAGCACCTCTCTAGCACTCAGTGCTCTCCCAGGGCAAAATGTCGGCAGTTTTATGCTGCCAATTGTCGCGTGCGTAATGTCGCGACAATTAGCGCATGCGATAAATAGCGTGCATGCGAAAAATACCACGCACGTTATTTATCGCGTCAAAAATATTGCATGAAATACCGCGGGTAAAATAGCGCAAGTGTACTGATAGTGAATCGTGCGAAAAGTCGCGAAAATTAAGATGCGATAAAAGTTTTAACGCGCGCTATAAATAGCGCATGTTAAAACGCACTTTAGTGAATCACCCTGCATCTTTAACCTGTCAAGATCAGGTAGAAGTCAATGGCAAATGTCCATTTTACAACTGGAAGATCTGTTTTTGCACTGTAGGTTTTCATGCATTTCTGGCGCTGGCTTTTGTGCCACTACACGAAAAAGTCACGGTTTTAGAGTGACATGTTAAAAAAAATCTGCATTTTTTTGTGTTTTTCTAGTCTTTTTTCATTCATGCTTTTTCAATTGGGATTTTTTAGTAAATGAAAGCCATTTGTGGAAATGTGTTTAGTAGTGGTTTTTAAAAAGATAAAACCATGAAAATCCAAATGTAAATATACCCTAAGTGGTTTTTAAACAAAATATAATCAAACTATATAACATATAGAAAACACATCATACTTTTACATATAGTAAAATATAAATATTTCCAAATGTAAATTGATAACGATGTACAAACATTTTAGTGAGATACAAGGTAGACTAGATAGACTAGGTTTGGACAAATATGTTTTTGCTTTGCCTTGATGAAAAAAATATTGCTCATGAATTTAGAGATTTTCAAGCAAGCTTTGCTTTACCATTAAAGTCGGAACAAAAGGCAATATGATACAAATACTCTTAGGTATTTTAATGCTCAAGAAAAACCTAGTAACAAATTATAAATATCTGGGGAATAAAAAAAAGTAAGAAACCACTCAGCAAAATGTCTCATATTTTTTAAGTTGTCTGGTGTGCCAGAGATACAGTAACTGGTAATGTGGACAAATAGATTCTACATGCAGCAGTTCCTACACAGGGTATTCCTTCTTGTTATAAAAAGACAACCCATTAAGGACATTACCCATTGTGAATCTGTAGGATACGCTTTGCTTTGGTAAAGAGCAAATAGAATGAGGGAATACAGTGAGCTTGATGCAGCCAATCGGGATATAACTGGAGATTTCCCAGCTAACCTCAAAGTAATAGGGTTTTTCCAAACTACCTGACCAACTATAAGCAAGTGTTTGCCCTCCGATCCATTTCAAACCCCATAGTAGATTACAAGAACTGCTTACAAAGAGGATGAGTATGATACAGAACATAGTCCAATCACTATGTTCTGTATCATACTCATCCTCTTTGTAAGCAGTTCCTGTAGTCTAGGCTTTGAAATGGATCGGAGGGCAAACACTTGCTTATATTTGGTAGTAGTTCTGATTCCTTTGAAATTAAATTGAGTCATTATTACCAATCAATCCTAATGGGTTTAATTAATGTTTTAATTAATGTTTTATTGATTTTTTAGTACACTTAGGGGCTGATTTACTAACCCACGAATCCGACCCGAATTGGAAAAGTTCCGACTTGAAAACGAACATTTTGCGACTTTTTCGTATGTTTTGCGATTTTTTCGGATTCTGTACGAATTTTTCGTTTCCAATACGATTTTTGCGTAAAAACGCGAGTTTTTCGTATCCATTACGAAAGTTGCGTAAAAAGTTGCGCATTTTGCGTAGCGTTAAAACTTAACGCTACGAAAAATGCGCAACTTTTCGCGTAAGTTTTAACGCTACGCAAAATGCGCAACTTTTTACGCAACTTTCGTAAAGGATAGGAAAACTCGCGTTTTTACGCAAAAATCGTATTGGATCCGAAAAATTCGTAAAGAATCCGAAAAAATCGCAAAACATACGAAAAAATCGCAAAGTACCGATCATTACGAAAAAAACGCAATCGGACTCCATTCGACCCGTTCGTGGGTAAGTAAATCAGCCCCTTAAGGTATGGAGATCCAAATTACAGAAAGACCCCTTATCCGAAATACCCTTGGTCTCGAGCATTCTGGATAATGGGTCCTATACCTGTATTTAAAAAATGATAGTTGGATATTGGGCTGTAACCAAAGTCATACTTCCAGCCAAATAAAGGTTTTCCAAGTTAGCTGCCCTAAAACATACACTGAAAAAGGGTTTTCCCATTAAGAAAATATAAAAAGGAATCTCCCTAAAGATATGTATTTTCTTATATTAGTTACTTTCTGAATTAATTTAGAAACGTGTACATTTTAGATAATCGTATTCCAAGCCATATATTTGGATACACAACAATCTCTAGTTGGTGGGAAAGCTTTCTAATGCAGACTTATGGGGTATGGGGGCATATTTCTGCTGCAATCAAATTTGAATGTATTCACACAATTTGTTAAACTAGATAAAAATGTGCCTGATATCAAACGGAGCCAGCGATTTTTCCTGTACATAATGCAACTTACTAATATTCCTCACCTCAGACTTCTTTTATATATCCAAATGGTTTGTGTGTAAAGGAAGAATCTGGAGCAGATTGGTGCTAAAGGAATCACAGTTCATTGTGACACTGACCCATGTATAGGGATCTTTATTTATATTTTCTATAAGGTCCCTGAGGATTAAATACAGTAATGAATTAAATACTGAAGAAGTACAGTCAGGGGAATTTATTGTTACATGACTTCCATGTTAAAATGGTTCTAGTATAATTGGCATTATCTCGAATAAATAGATGTAAAGGGCAACTACACATCTGAGAAATTATGGTTTATTTGTAATATCATAATTTTCCTAATACATGCCCCAGGGCAATGATGGTGGGCAGCACACCAAGAAAGGCTGCAGTACATATGAACTGTGCCCCATATGTCTGGGCAGAAGTAAACACAGGGAAACTTGTACAGAATTTAACCTAAAGCAATAATGTTGGGTGGCTCATTTCTTGAATTGTATGCTGATGGTTTGGTTGTGGCCTTAAAGGAACAGTAACACCAAAAAATGAAAGTGTATAAAAGTAATAATATAATGTACTGTTGCCCTGCATTGCTCCAACTGTTGTGTTTGCCTCAGAAACACTACTATAGTTTATATAAATAAGCTGCTGTGTAGCCATAGGGGCAGCCATTCAAAGGAGAAAAGGCACAGGTTACTTAGCAGATAACAGATAAACCCCCATTATATTGGGCTTATCTACTAGTTATCTGCTATGTAACCTGTGCCTTTTCTCCTTTTTTCCAGCTTGAATGGCTGCCCCCGGGGCTACACAGCAGCTTATTTATATAGTAGCTTTTGTGTAGCAAAAACACCAGTTTTTTTGAGAGCAACAGCACATTATATTTTAATTACTTTAAAACACTTTAATTTTTTGATGTTACTGTTCCTTTAATAAGGTCCCTCTTCGGTCTGGTTTCATTCAAGTTGCTTGTAGAAAAGACCAATGCACCTTAGTAAATTTAGCATGCCATGGTATATGAAAAAGTGAAAAAATGCTCTAATATATTTAAAATGTGTATAATACAATACATCCTTATCAGTGTTCCCTCTAACTCCTTCTTGGCTATGTGTGAATCAAAAAATTATTTTGTGCGCATATTTTAAACCAGTGTGCTCAGGTCAGAATAGATGCAACATTTTGTTTTATTGTACAAAATTCTTGGTGCTCACCACATTAAAGGGATACTGTTGTGATTTTTATGGGGTACTTCTTATTTCTAAATGACACTGTTTACATAGAAAATAATTCACTCTACCATTTAAAATTTTATTCTTGAATCAACAAATATATTTGTAGCTGTAATATTGGTGTGTAGGCGCCATCTCAGTGCATTGTGCCTGAGTCTGAGCTTTCAGCCAGCGCTACACATTAGAACTGCTTTCAGCTAACCTATTGTTTCTCCTACTCCCATGTAACTGGAGGAGTCCCAAGCCAGACTTGGATTTCTTACTATTGAGTGCTATTCTGATACCTACTGGGAGCTGCTATCTTGCTCCCTTTCCATTGTTCTTCTGATCGGCTGCTGGGGGGAGGAGATATCACTCCAACTTGCAGCGCAGCAGTAAAGTGTGCCTGAGTCTGAGCTTTCAGCCAGCGCTACACATTAGAACTGCTTTCAGCTAACCTATTGTTTCTCCTACTCCCATGTAACTGGAGGAGTCCCAAGCCGGACTTGGATTTCTTACTATTGAGTGCTATTCTGATACCTACTGGGAGCTGCTATCTTGCTCCCTTCCCATTGTTCTGCTGATTGGCCGCTGGGAGGGGGGGGGATATCACTCCAACTTGCAGCGCAGCAGTAAAGTGTGCCTGAGTCTGAGCTTTCAGCCAGCTCTACACATTAGAACTGCTTTCAGCTAACCTATTGTTTCTCCTACTCCCATGTAACTGGAGGAGTCCCAAGCCGGACTTGGATTTCTTACTATTGAGTGCTATTCTGATACCTACTGGGAGCTGCTATCTTGCTCCCTTCCCATTGTTCTGCTGATTGGCCGCTGGGAGGGGGGGGGGATATCACTCCAACTTGCAGCGCAGCAGTAAAGTGTGCCTGAGTCTGAGCTTTCAGCCAGCGCTACACATTAGAACTGCTTTCAGCTAACCTATTGTTTCTCCTACTCCCATGTAACTGGAGGAGTCCCAAGCCGGACTTGGATTTCTTACTATTGAGTGCTATTCTGATACCTACTGGGAGCTGCTATCTTGCTCCCTTCCCATTGTTCTGCTGATTGGCTGCCAGAGGAATTAGGTTCTTAATTAAAGAATAATATATTCTGTCCTCCATCTACATGCACCTTGATGAAAACCATAGAACACACTCCAGCAAGAAAACATTCAACATTGCTCTGTGTGCCATTGCTATACTTTAGCATATATGAGATCAATGAAATAGGGACACTAATATAGAGATTCGTATATTACAACATATTTTTAAATATGCTCCTACAAAATGCATCATTATAGGCTAGGAGTGAACTGGTAAATTAATGTTAGTTATGAGATGGTATGAAAAACTAGCCAACAGTATTTCATATAAGCTTTTGCACAGATTGCTAACCGTTTAGCCATTTTGCTCTTTCCACTTTTCCTAGGAATTTGTTGAAATTTGAATGTATTTATAAAAGTCAGAACATTTTTAAAAGTCTGTGATTTGTAGGACTTTATGAAATTTTGGAATGGGTATATTGTATTTGTCATGCAATTTATGGTAAGTATTGTGATTTGATAGAATATCTTTCAAAAATAAAATATGTTTGGGAGTGATTTATCAACATTCAAATTTGATTTGTTTTTTTTAAAAATTCAAAGTTTTTTTGCACTAAAACTTGCACAATTTGAATTATGGTTCAAAAACTCAAATGTCTGATATTTATTTATTAAAGGAGAATGCAAGTCAAAATGTAAAAAGCTTTCTGCCCAATAGTCCTCCTATTGTTTAGTAAAAACGCCACACTTTTGGCTCACCTAATCAAATATTTACTCAGTCACATTTACTTCACATTTTCTAGAACAGGCAGCCATCTCTAAAAAGGTATTCTCCCTTCCTTTCCCTCCTTGCTTCATACTGCACATGTGTTTCATTCCCTCCCCCCCTCCCCTCTGCCAGATCCGCTTCTGATTGGCTGGTGGGCATGTGTAGCTCAGAACAGGAGACAGGATCAAGGTACCAACATGCTCAGAGAATAGGAAGGCTGCTGCTGGCACCTACAGGAAGGGGAGAGAGATTTCAGTGATGTCACTGTAGGCTTCACACTGCTGTAAGCTGCCAGCACCATATCTCAGAGAAGCAAGCAGGGATCTGGGAATTTAGGTGTGCAGTAAGTACTGTATATACTCGAGTATAAGCCTAGTTTTTCAGCACCCAAAATGTGCTGAAAAAGTCACCCTTGGCTTATACTCGAGTCTGGTGCCATGGGTTCCTCCAGACTAGCACCCTCTCTCCTTTGTGTGCAAATTAGGCCACCCGCAACCAGACCCTCCAGTGCCCTGGTCTAGGCTCCCACTAGCAATACTTATTTCCCCTTACATCTCCTCCGGGACCGGGTCTGCTGCCAGTTTGCCAATGTGCAATGAGCGTGGGGTAGTACTCATATTGTTTTTGTTGACCCTCTTCTCCACTTACAGAGCTAGTTTACTGTTTTTCTTTGAAATAAATATTGAAAAACATATACCCCACTGATGCCTCAATTAATGTAATTTTATTGGTATTTATTTTGATTATTGAAACTTAGCGGTAGCTGCTGCATTTCCCACCCTAGGCTTTTACTCAAGTCAATAAGTTTTTCCAGTTTTCTTAGGTAAAATTAGGTACCTCGGCTTATATTCGGATCGGCTTATACTCGAGTATATGTTTAGGGTCGTTGTCCTGCTGGAATGTGAACCTCCGCCCCAGTCTCAAGTCTTTTGCAGACTCCAACAGGTTTTATTCCAAGATTGCCCTGTATTTGGCTCCATCCATCTTCCCATCACCTCTGACCAGCTTCCCTGTCCCTGCTGAAGAGAAGCACCCCCAGAGCATGATGCTGCCACCACCATATGTGACAGTGGGGATGGTGTGTTCAGAGTAATGTGCAGTGTTAGTTTTCCGCCACACATAGCGTTTTGCATTTTGGCCAAAAAGTTCCATTTTGGTCTCATCTGACCAGAGCACCTTCTTCCACATGTTTGCTGTGTCCCCCACATGGCTTGTGGCAAACTGCAAACGGGACTTCTTATGGTTTTCTGTTAACAATGGCTTTCTTCTTGCCACTCTTCCATAAAGGCCAACTTTGTGCAGTGCACAACTAATAGTTGTCCTATGGACAGATTCCCCCACCTGAGCTGTAGATCTCTGCAGCTCCCCCAGAGTCACCATGGGCCTCTTGGCTGCATTTCTGATCAGCGCTCTCCTTGTTCGGCCTGTGAGTTTAGGGGGACGGCCTTGTCTTGGTAGGGTTACAGTTGTGCCATACTCCTTCCATTTCTGAATGATCGGTGGAACAGTGCTCTGTGGGATGTTCAAGGCTTTGGAAATCTTTTTGTAGCCTAAGCCTGCTTTATATTTCACAATAACTTTATCCCTGACCTGTCTGGTGTGTTCTTTGGACTTCATGGTGTTGTTGCTCCCAATATTCTCTTAGACAACCTCTGAGGCCATCACAGAGCAGCTGTATTTGTACTGACATTAGATTACACACAGGTGCACTCTATTTAGTCATTAGCACTCATCAGGCAATGTCTATGGGCAACTGACTGCACTCAGACCAAAGGGGGCTGAATAATTACGCACACCCCACTTTGCAGTTATTTATTTGTAAAAAATGTTTGGAATCATGTATGATTTTCCTTCCACTTCTCACGTGTACACCACTTTGTATTGGTCTTTCACGTGGAATTCCAATAAAATTGATTCATGTTTGTGGCTGTAATGTGACAAAATGTGGAAAAGTTCAAGGGGGCCGAATACTTTTGCAAGCCACTGTATTATGGCTTCAGTTAAACATGAGTTTTCTACTTTTCAGATACACCTCTTAACTCCCCACTAAGTATTATCCCTTATAATACATGAGTGATACTCAGAGTTCCCTGTATAACTCAGCCTGCAGCCTTGTGCCTTTATATGGGCACAGAACCCCTCAGTGACTGCTAATATCCTTATCATTTACAGTAGGGGGTACATTATCCCTTATAATACATGAGTGATACTCAGAGTTCCCTGTATAACTCAGCCTGCAGCCTTGTGCCTTTATATGGTCACAGAACCCCTCAGGGACTTCTAATATCCTTACCATTTACAGTAGGGGGTACATTATCCCTTATAATACATGAGTGATACTCAGAGTTCCCTGTATAACTCAGCCTGCAGCCTTGTGCCTTTATATGGGCACAGAACCCCTCAGTGACTGCTAATATCCTTATCATTTACAGTAGGGGGTACATTATCCCTTATAATACATGAGTGATACTCAGAGTTCCCTGTATAACTCAGCCTGCAGCCTTGTGCCTTTATATGGGCACAGAACCCCTCAGTGACTACTAATATCCTTATCATTTACAGTAGGGGTACATTATTTGCCATCCTCTTCTGGCTCTTTCCAGCTTTTCAAATGGTGGTCAAGAAACTGTTCCTCGGATAGGCTATAATTTTATCATAATTGTTACTTTTTATAACTTATCTTTTATTTTAGACCCTCGTGTATTTGTAATTCTGTCTCTTAATGAAACCACTGCCTGGTTGCTAGGTTAAATTGGAGCCTAGCAACCAGATAGCTTCTGAAATTCCAAAGTATAAAGCATGACAACCAATCACTAACTGTTGCGGAGTAGCACTCTAACATCATATTTTAAGTTTATTTAAATGCAAACAACCTCTTTAATTCTCCCATTTTCTTTTCAATTTAAACTAAGACGGAGAGCTTTTAATATTCACATGCCTTGTTTATAAACAGTGTATGTTATCAGTAAGTCACAGGTGCCTTTCACGTGTTCTTGAACAGGTTGTGTATCTTTTGATGGTATCAGTAAGAGTGTCAGCAGGGAACTGCATTTGTTCAACTGAAGCGTTGGACACATATTAAAATGTAAAGGAATAAATGTATATATTTTTTAATATGGGGGTGCTGGTCAAGTTTTTTGTTGTTGAATATACAGGTATGGGACCTGTTATCCAGAATGCTCGGGACCTGGGGTTTTCCTGTACTTTGGATCTCCATACCTTAAGTCTGCAAAAAAATCATTTAAATATTGAACAAACCCAATAGGCTTGTTTTGCCTCCAATAAGGGGTAATTATATCTTAGTTGGGATCAAGTACAGGTACTGTTTTATTATTACAGAGAAAAGGGAATCATTTAACCATGAAATAAACCCAATAGGGCTGTTCTGCCCCCAATAAGGGGTAATTATATCTTAGTTGGGATCAAGTACAGGTACTGTTTTATTATTACAGAGAAAAGGGAATCATTTAACCATTAAATAAACCCAATAGGGCTGTTCTGCCCCCAATAAGGGGTAATTATATCTTAGTTGGGATCAAGTACAGGTACTGTTTTATTATTACAGAGAAAAGGGAATCATTTAAACATGAAATAAACCCAATAGGACTGTTCTGCCCCCAATAAGGGGTAATTATATCTTAGTTGGGATCAAGTACAGGTACTGTTTTATTATTACAGAGAAAAGGGAATCATTTAAACATGAAATAAACCCAATAGGGCTGTTCTGCCCCCAATAAGGGGTAATTATATCTTAGTTGGGATCAAGTACAGGTACTGTTTTATTATTACAGAGAAAAGGGAATCATTTAAACATGAAATAAACCCAATAGGACTGTTCTGCCCCCAATAAGGGGTAATTATATCTTAGTTGGGATCAAGTACAGGTACTGTTTTATTATTACAGAGAAAAGGGAATCATTTAAACATGAAATAAACCCAATAGGGCTGTTCTGCCCCCAATAAGGGGTAATTATATCTTAGTTGGGATCAAGTACAGGTACTGTTATATTATTACAGAGAAAAGGGAATCATTTAACCATGAAATAAACCCAATAGGACTGTTCTGCCCCCAATAAGGGGTAATTATATCTTAGTTGGGATCAAGTACAGGTACTTTTTTATTATTACAGAGAAAAGGGAATAATTTAAACATGAAATAAACCCAATAGGGCTGTTCTGCCCCAATAAGGGGTAATTATATCTTAGTTGGGATCAAGTACAGGTACTGTTTTATTATTACAGAGAAAAGCGAATCATTTTCAAAAATTAGAATTATTTGCGCATAGTGGAGTCTATGGGAGATGGCCTGTTCGTAATTTAGAACTTTCTGGATAACTGGTTTCCGGATAATGGATCCCATACATCTACTTGATATAATGCTGCAGACATTTTACGTTAGATCTTTATCAGTTTTCATAATGGTACAGGTATGGGATCCCTTATCCCTTGATCCCAACTAAGATATAATTACCCCTTATTGGGGGCAGAACAGTCTTATTGGGTTTATTTCATGTTTAAATGATTCCCTTTTCTCTGTAATAATAAAACAGTACCTGTACTTGATCCCAACTAAGATATAATTACCCCTTATTGGAGGCAGAACAATCATATTGGGTTTATTTCATGTTTAAATGATTCCCTTTTCTCTGTAATAATAAAACAGTACCTGTACTTGATCCCAACTAAGATATAATTACCCCTTATTGGGGGCAGAACAGTCCTTTTGGGTTTATTTCATGTTTAAATTTTTCCCTTTTCTCTGTAATAATAAAACAGCAGCTGTACTTGATCCCAACTAAGATATAATTACCCCTTATTGGGGCAGAACAGTCCTATTGGGTTTATTTAATGGTTAAATGATTCCCTTTTCTCTGTAATAATAAAACAGTACCTGTACTTGATCCCAACTAAGATATAATTACCCCTTATTGGGGGCAGAACAGTCATATTGGGTTTATTTAATGGTTAAATGATTCCTTTTTCTCTGTAATAATAAAACAGTACCTGTACTTGATCCCAACTAAGATATAATTACCCCTTATTGGGGGCAGAACAGCCCTATTGGGTTTATTTCATGGTTAAATGATTCCCTTTTCTCTGTAATAATAAAACAGTACCTGTACTTGATCCCAACTAAGATATAATTACCCCTTATTGGGGCAGAACAGCCCTATTGGGTTTATTTAATGGTTAAATGATTCCCTTTCTCTGTAATAATAAAACAGTACCTGTACTTGATCCCAACTAAGATATAATTACCCCTTATTGGGGGCAGAACAGCCCTATTGGGTTTATTTCATGGTTAAATGATTCCCTTTTCTCTGTAATAATAAAACAGTACCTGTACTTGATCCCAACTAAAATAACTGTAAGATGAACATCATACTTTCTCCCAAGAATTCTCTCTGTTTGAGCTCTGGGAAATTATACTTATCTAATATATCCATTACTCCTTTTAGTCCAGAATGTTCTATAGAAGTATAAGGGGATGAAAAATCAGCAGGTACCAGTATTAAACCGGGTTCCCAACTGGTACCAATTTGATTACTGAACTCTAGTCTTAAATGTGAGGGTACTACCGGTTGTAAGAATAGATCAATAAATAACAATCAGGATGTTAGGCTAATGCGAGATGAGGCGTAGGGCTGATATTTTTGGCAAGTGGAAAAGCGCTTGCTGAAAATTCCGCCCTACGCCTCCTACATGTGCCTGCTACTTGTGCCTGCACCTGAATAAATGAGATATGCTCGGGTGCAGGCACATGTAGCCGATATACGCATAAAAACACAAGACAAGCATTCTCTCACATTTTTATGTGTATATCGGCTACATGTGCCTGCACCCGAGCATATCTTATTCACTCAGGTGCAGGTACATGTAGGAGGCGTAGGGCGGAATTTTCAGCAAGCACTTTTCCGCTTGCCGAAAATATCCACCCTTCGCCTCGTCTGGCATTAGCCTTAGGGAGGCTATCCCAGAGATTATGGGGCGGCCTTCTGGGTTTATTAGACTTATTTTGGTAGATGGTAAAATATTGCCTTCCTTGGATGTCTTACCTATAAATAATCAAAATCCTTTTGTTGTATTCCATTTTAAACACCTCTGTAGGGTCACTTTTCAGTTTCATTTGTATTGACTCATCTCCCAACAGCCTATAGGCTTTGTCTAGATAATCTTTCTGGCTCTGGATCACCACTTCTCCCTTGTCTGCAGATCTAATAATAATCTCTTTCGTTTTAGGGCTGTGACAGACGGGGAGATTAGTCGCCACGCCACAAACCTTGTCGCGGGCGACTAATCTCCCTGGGATGGCATCCCACCGGCTAGAATGTAAAACGCCGGTGGGATGGCATACGTGGCGCCGCAATTTGCCGAAGTCGCGGAAGTTGCCTTTAGTGGAAACTTTGCCAATTTCGGCTCCACATATGCCATCCCACCGCGATTTACATTCTAGCCGGTGGGATGGCATTTCGGGGAGATTAGTCGCCCGTGACAAGGTTTGTTGCGCGTCAACTAATCTCCCTGTCTGTCACAGCCCTTAAAGAGGAGAGTGCTTCTCTTTCTAGAGATGTTAAGTCGTCTCTCCAAAATATTTCCTTCATTCCTAATAGTTCCCCTATTACTAGTTTCTCAAACAATAAAATATAAGGGCTTTTAGCTTCATTCGGGTAAAAGTTTTGATGTTTCCCGTAAATTAGTGCATACCTTCAGACCATCTACTCCCTGGGATTCACTTAAAGGAACAGTAACACCAAAAAATGAAAGTGTTTTAAAGTAATTAAAATATAATGTACAGTTGCCCTGCGCTGGTAAAACTGGTAAGTTTGCAACAGAAACGCTACTATAGTTTATATAAATGAGCTGCTATGTCTACATGGGGGCAGCCATTGAAGCTGGGAAAAAGGAGAAAAGGCACAGGCACATAGCAGATAACAGATAAGCTTTGTAGAATATAATGGGGTTTTATCTGTTATCTGCTAAAGTAACCTGTGCCTTTTCTCCTGTAAATGGCTGCCCCCGGGGCTACACAGAAGATTTATTATATAAACTATAGTAGTCTTTCTAAGGAAAACACGCCAGTTGTACCAGTACAGGGCAGCATTACATTATATAGTACTTACTTTTATACACTTTCATTTTTTGGTGTTACTGTCCCTTTAATAGACTATGCATAAGTATCAAATTACTGATGTCATTTTTTATTAGAAAGCTCATTTCTGTTTCTATATCTTGATTTTTCTGCTTATTTTTTTCAATGCAAAAAAATCTTTAAGAGTAAGTTTCCTCACAAATAGACAATTCAAATTTGCTTAGATTAGACCTAGGGGCAAAATTCAGCCCCTTATTTATCAGGCTAATTTGACCCAAGGTCAGGCATATCTGGGATGGATTAAAAATACCATATTTATACAGTTCCTCTGGATTAATATTTTTTGTATAGTCTTTTAGTTTTCGTAACCCGACTTTGCGTCCAGGTCTGTTTCCTCTAGTTCATAGTGTGGGTTGTTCTCCATTACTCTCATTCTCTTTAATCGTGCTTCCATTCTCCATGTTCTTTCTTTTCCTCCTTTCATATTTCCCATCCTTGATATTTTCTTTTTTTTCTGGAAAAGGGGATGGTGTAATCTTCTTAGAATCATCTAGTGACATGGATCTCTGGAGTCTATCTGAAAGAGGTAAGTATCTATAATTAGACACTCATATTACTCGCTCATTCTCACCCTCCTTTTTATTTCTTTGTATTCCTTGAAATGTGGGAAACCTCTTGCTCTCATTATTACTCCTTATATACTCCCCATTTCTTTTCATATTTCCCTCTGATTTCCTCTTATTACTCGCAATATCCTGACTCCCCACTATTCTCCAATTTTCGTAATAATCCATTCTATTGTTTTTGTGTTTGTATCCCTTCTCTCCACTAATTCTATTTCTATTGTGTGTGGACTTATTCACTTGGTTTCCTTTCCGTTGATTCCACTTTTTTTATTTTTCTGTCCCTCTCAAATTTGTTTTCTTTCTGCTATTTCCGTATCTACACTATTCACATGTTTTTCTAATCCTCTCTTGGAATCCTGATATAATTGTGACATTTTTCATCTCTACCATTTTTTCTTTCTGTTCTTTTAGTTCCTCCGCTATTTGTCTTAACCTACTCTGTTTTTCTTTAATGATTAATTCCATAATTTGTATTGAGCTCTGATTAAGGATTTCATATTTTTAAAGAAAATATGAACAGGGTACTTTTTCTATGTCTAGTGGACATAGAGACACACTTTCTAACACAGGCACCAACAGAAGTTTTAACACCATCCCCTTCCCCTAAGGGCAGATATAGGTCCAGTGCCACCCTGGGCACCAGACCTAAATACGCCCCTAGTACACTACTACAAAATATGTATAAATATATATCAAGTATAGGCATAGGTATGCCTATATTTGAGTAATTTCCAAGGCTTTTGTGATCTTAAAGGGGAACTATCATGACATTTATAATGACTGAAAAGATTCATGCCATCAAATTATGAAACTTTCTCAATATAATGTATTAACATTTTTACCGTATATACTCGAGTATAAGCCGAGTTTTCCAGCACTCAAAATGTGCTAAAAAAGGAATCCTCGGCTTATACTCGAGTCAACTAGTAGCAGCGCATCAGTTTCAGGCAGGATGCAGACACGTTGAGCCGCCGGCAACCCCCCAGAGCCCCCCCTGCGTCGCCCAAGCACTCTAAATCAAACAACTGCATACAGGCATCAACCTCCCTCCCCCGTGTCTCTCCTACCAATGTGCACGTCGCCTGCATGTCACTCTCTGTCCTATGTTGCGCCTCCGGACGCTGTCCCGAGCTCTCACAATCCTACCGAACTTACTAGTACCGGCGCATCAGTTGCAGGCACTGCACGGTACTAGTAAGTTCGGTAGGATTGTGAGAGCTCGGGACAGCGTCCGGAGGCGCAACATAGGACAGAGAGTGACATGCAGGCGACGTGCACATTGGTAGGAGAGACACGGGGGAGGGAGGTTGATGCCGGCGGCGCGACCTGCCTGCATACAGTCCACAAGAGACAGTGCTCGGGTGACACACGGGGGGTGGTGCTGGCGGCGCGTGTGCCTGCATGTAGTCAGTAGGAGATAGTGCTCTGGTGATGGGGGGGATGCCGCCGGCGCGACCTGCCTGCATGCAGTTGATAAGAGACAGTGCTCGGGTGACACACGGGGGGTGTGGAGGTTTTGCTGCCCACGCGACCTGCCTGCATGCAGTCTGTAGGAGAGTGCTCAGGTGACACACGGGGGTGGTGAGTTGCCGGCAGCGCGACGTGTTTGCATGCTCGCTACAGCCACGCAAAATGTCGTTTTGAATAAAAGAGAATCACAGCACAAGTTGTATGTTACAAAATGGTGTTAGAATTTACAGAATTTATTGGCTGAGAGGGCATGTAGTAAGATATGAGGTAAGCAGAAGTTTTGATAATTGGAATTTCTTATGGTATCAGTTTTGCTTTTCGACGTGTAGAAAAAACTTATTATTGAAACTTAGCAGTAGCGGCTGCATTTCCCATCCTAGGCTTATACTAGAGTCAATACGTTTTTCCAGTTTTCTTAGGTTAAATTAGGTACCTCGGCTTATACTCGGGTCGGCTTATACTCGAGTATATACGGTATACAGTTTTTAAAATATTCTAGTTATCATAGTGGTCCCTATGCAGCTGGTTCTCTCCTACCTAGCCTCTGGCCAGCTGTGAAGACAGGGTCGGGTTCATTTAACTGACAGGTCTGCCTCTCCCTCATTGGCTGTCAGTGCAGTCAATCATCAGCTCTGCAAAGCCTACATCAGTAGTTCAGTGGCTTCACAAGTTTTGTTCTTGGTCAGCTTTGCACACAGCTCCTTTCCTCTGTAGATCTGACCAAGAACGGCCAGTGCTGGCTTTACATACACTTTTGGAGGGCGGAGGTGGCTGGGTCAGGGCAGGGAGAGCAGGAGTTTAGGGTGAATCTATCAGAGAATGGAGCCTTTGGAAGTTGGTGGGAGGCAGGCAGGCAGGCCAGGAGAGAGCAGGAGTTTTGTGAGTGGGTCTGAGAAGTATAATAAGTTTTTATATTCATTCTTTATTTTGGTTGTCCCCATTATATTGTGAATTTTAAATTGTATATATTAAAGGTTAAGTTTTAAGTGCACAAAACTATATTCTGTGCATATTGGGAATACTGAGGCGGCAAACACCACGCACACATGATTCTCTCTTTGCACACGGTAACTATTATCCAATAAGAAGGAAGCCACTGAACGGCCATTTGCTGGCTTTGCAAGAAAATATAATAATCTACAAAACCTTAACCTTTGAAGTGCCACAGATAGCAGATTCTACGTTCTGCAGTACTTCCAGGTGGAGGGGCAGCTTTTAAAGGAGACATATCATATAAAATTAAGAATGTAAATGTAATTTATACTCCTCCAAATATAGAAGGATTATGCTTAAAAGAGTTGTGTTTCGGACTGAAGGGTATATAGTTGGTGGGAAAATGCTTTGCATTCAGCATAAGGGAGGGCGGGGCATAGCTACTGGTTTTGTGACATCACAGCAAGGTGTTGCCCCTCCCATTCAGCAATGACTTGAACTGGCTCTCAGAGAAAGGATCATAGTAACATAGTAACATAGTAACATAGTAACATAGTAAGTTGGGTTGAAAAAAGACATACGTCCATCAAGTTCAACCATAATGCCTATACCTAACCTGCCTAACTACAAGTTGATCCAGAGGAAGGCAAAAAACCCCATCTGAAGCCTCTCTAATTTGCCTCAGAGGGGAAAAAATTCCTTCCTGACTCCAAGATGGCAATCGGACCAGTCCCTGTATCAACTTGTACTAAGAGCTATCTCCCATAACCGTGTATTCCCTCACTTGCTAAGAATCCATCCAGCCCCTTCTTAAAGCTATATAATGTATCAGCCAGTACGACTGATTCGGGGAGGGAATTCCACAACTTCACAGCTCTCACTGTAAAAAATCCTTTCCGAATATTTAAATGGAACCTCCCTTCTTCTAAACGGAGTGGGTGCCCTCGTGTCCGTTGGAAGGACCTACTGGTAAATAAAACATTAGAGAGGTTATTATATGATCCCTTTATATATTTATACATAGTTATCATGTCACCTCTTAAGCGCCTCTTCTCCAGTGTAAACAGACCCAACTTGGCCAGTCTTTCTTCATAACCGAGACTTTCCATACCCTTTACCAGCTTAGTTGCCCTTCTCTGGACCCTCTCTAGCTCAATAATGTCCCGTTTGATCCTAACAGTCTGTAATATTATTTAAAAAGTAAGCATATTTGGTCAACACATATATTTGAGTATATTATTATTTTCATCATATCTTTCCATCTGGACAATTTGATTTTCACGATAGTTCCCCATTAATATCTACAGCTCATTTAACGTATGCGTCTGTATATACTTATGTATATGCAGGTATACTGTATCTGTATGTGGGTATATGTGTGTGAGTGTGTGTATATATATATACATACACATACAAGATACAAAAGATATTAATTATAAAATGATTAAATTATTTGAATCTAAATTGGCATTTTTTTCTCATAAAGGAACCAATAACACTGAAAATGCTAAGGATGATGATCCAACTGAAAAAGATGAATTTGGTTCTGGACAGCCAAAAGAGCCAATGGGAAGCCTCCAAAGATGGCAGGACAGTGGTGTTAGGAGTATACTCCTGACCAGGGAAGTTTTTAATGTAGAGGAGCACCCGCTTAAAGAACAAGGTCAGTGCCTGACAAAAACCCCCATTGATTTTTTTTAGTTTCCTTGTCCTTTAATGTTTTAAGGCAAAGAAGAGAAATATGATTTAAATCTTAATTTAAATGTTCTTCTCTTACAGGAGAAATTAATATTGAAAATACAACTGAGAATGAGGCCCTAACAAAAGAATGCAATGACAGAGGTAGGAATGTGTATATTACAACCATCTTGCGAACGCCATAACATGAAAAAGGGCTTGTTCCCCTTCCAAACACTTATTTCGGTTCCTTTATTACAGAGAGTACACCAGAAATAAAGACTTTTTCAATTGCCTTCTATTTTTTGTTTTTCTAATTTTAAGGTGAAGTACCCCTTTAAAAAATGTATGGGACCTGTTATCCAGAATGCTTGGGACCTGGGGTTTTCTGGATAAGGGATCTTTCTGTAATTTGGATCTCCATAACTTAAGTCTGCTAAAAATCATTTAAATATTGAATAAACCCAATAGGATTGTGTTTCCTCCAATAAGGGGTAATTATATGTTAGTTGGGATCAAGTACAGGTACTGTTTTATTATTACAGAGAAAAGGGAATCATTTAACCATTAAATAAACCCAATAGGGCTGTTCTGCCCCCAATAAGGGGTAATTATATCTTAGTTGGGATCAAGTACAGGTACTGTTTTATTATTACAGAGAAAAGGGAATCATTTAACCATTAAATAAACCCAATAGGGCTGTTCTGCCCCCAATAAGGGGTAATTATATCTTAGTTGGGATCAAGTACAGGTACTGTTTTATTATTACAGAGAAAAGGGAATCATTTAACCATTAAATAAACCCAATAGGGCTGTTCTGCCCCCAATAAGGGGTAATTATATCTTAGTTGGGATCAAGTACAGGTACTGTTTTATTATTACAGAGAAAAGGGAATCATTTAACCATTAAATAAACCCAATAGGGCTGTTCTGCCCCCAATAAGGGGTAATTATATCTTAGTTGGGATCAAGTACAGGTATTGTTTTATTATTACAGAGAAAAGGGAATCATTTAACCATGAAATAAACCCAATAGGGCTGTTCTGCCCCAATAAGGGGTAATTATATCTTAGTTGGGATCAAGTACAGGTACTGTTTTATTATTACAGAGAAAAGGGAATCATTTAACCATGAAATAAACCCAATAGGGCTGTTCTGCCCCCAATAAGGGGTAATTATATCTTAGTTGGGATCAAGTACAGGTACTGTTTTATTATTATAGTATAGTGTGACATTTATATTATATATATACAGTATAGTGTGACATTTATATTGTATAGATACAGTATAGCAGAGATCCCCAACCTTTTATACCCGTGAGCCACATTCAAATGGAAAAAGTGTTGGGGAGCAACACAAGCATGGGAAAAAGTTCCTGGGGGTGCAAATAAGAGCTATAATTGGCAATTTGGTAGCCCCTATGTGGACTGATAGCCTACAGAAGGCTCTGTTTGGCTTTACACTGGGTTTTATGCAACCAAAACTTGCCCCCAAGCCAGGAATTAAAAAATAAGCACCTGCTTTGAGGCCACTGGGAGCAACATCCAAGGGGTTGGGGAGAAACATGTTGCTCACGAACCACTGGTTGGGGATCACTGCAGTATAGTGTGCCATTTATATTGTATATATACAGTATAGTGTGACATTTATATTGTATATATACAGTATAGTGTGACATTTATATTCTATGTATACAGTATAGTGTGCCATTTATATTGTATATATACAGTATAGTGTGCCATTTATATTGTATATATACAGTATAGTGTGACATTTATATTCTATGTATACAGTATAGTGTGCCATTTATATTGTATATATACAGTATAGTGTGCCATTTATATTGTATATATACAGTATAGTGTGACATTTATATTCTATGTATACAGTATAGTGTGCCATTTATATTGTATATATACAGTATAGTGTGTCATTTATATTCTATATATACAGTATAGTGTGCCATTTATATTGTATATATACAGTATAGTGTGACATTTATATTCTATGTATACAGTATAGTGTGACATTTATATTGTGTATATATACAGTATAGTGTGACATTTATATTGTATGTATACAGTATAGTGTGACATTTATATTGGATGTATACAGTAAAGTGTGACATTTATATTGTATGTATACAGTATAGTGTGACATTTATATTGTATATATACAGTATAGTGTGACATTTATATTGTATGTATACAGTATAGTGTGACATTTATATTGTATATATACAGTATAGTGTGACATTTATATTGTATGTATACAGTATAGTGTGACATTTATATTGTATGTATACAGTATAATGTGACATTTATATTGTATGTATACAGTATAGTGTGACATATATATTGTATATATACAGTATAGTGTGACATTTATATTGTGTATATATACAGTATAGTGTGACATTTATATTGTATATATACAGTATAGTGTGCCATTTATATTGTATATATACAGTATAGTGTGCCATTTATAGTGTATATATACAGTATAGTGTGACATTTATCTTCTATATATACAGTATAGTGTGCCATTTATAGTGTATATATACAGTATAGTGTGACATTTATCTTCTATATATACAGTATAGTGTGCCATTTATATTGTATATATACAGTATAGTGTGCCATTTATATTGTATATATACAGTATAGTGTGACATTTATCTTCTATATATACAGTATAGTGTGCCATTTATAGTGTATATATACAGTATATAGTGAGTGGGCCCCTAAGCTCAGGTAAGTGCCAGCAGCACAGAGTATGGGCAGGGAATCAGCAGAAAAGAAGATGGGGGGCTACTGGGGCATCTTTGGGGGCACAGATCTTCCCTGCTAAAGGGCTGTGGGTGCCTTGGGACCCAAAATATAATGTACAACATTTTTACCCTACTTCTTTAGCTAAGCTTTAGTTCTCATTTAAAGGCATAACAATACCGCAGATCGGATCATTGATCTCTACTAGTTCGTGCATACATCACAGCCGCGGTACAAGCACTCTCACTATTAGTGGAATTATTCAATCAAATATACGAGTTGTGAAGATGATTTTTGCAGCCTGCCAGAGTACTGAGAGCTGTGGATGTAGTGAACTTAATATATTATTTTCACAATAGAAGACATATATAAGGAAATATTTCTTTTTATATAAACTATTTATTCTCTGCATTTAAATTTCATGATAGTTCCCCTTTGATGATTACTTAAAGGAACAGTAACACCAATAGATGAAAATGTTAAAGTAAATATAATCTAATGTATGGTTGCCCTGCACTGCTAAAAGTTGTTTGCTTCAGAAGCACTACACCCAAGCTGCTGTGTAGCCATTGGGGCAGCAATTTAATTTGCTAAATGGTACAGGTTATATAGATAAAAACAATCAGCGCACCAGAGGAACAGAGCTTCCATTTGAAGCAGCGTAGGGGGCTCCTCACGGTGAGGGCAGTGAGGGGGTTGGGGAATGCCCTGCCGGGGGATGTTGGGTAGGGGGCTCCTCACGGTGAGGGCAGTGAGGGGGTTGGGGAATGCCCTGCCGGGGGATGTTGGGTAGGGGGCTCCTCACGGTGAGGGCAGTGAGGGGGTTGGGGAATGCCCTGCCGGGGGATGTTGGGTAGGGGGTTCCTCACGGTGAGGGCAGTGAGGTTGGGGAATGCCCTGCCAGGGGATGTTGGGTAGGGGGTTCCTCACGGTGAGGGCAGTGAGGTTGGGGAATGCCCTGCCGGGGGATGTTGGGTAGGGGGTTCCTCACGGTGAGGGCAGTGAGGATGTGGAATACCCTTCCTAGTGATGCTGTAATGGCAGATTCTGTTAATGCCTATAAGAGAGGCCTGGATGAGTCCTTAACCAAGAATAGTATTCAAGGCTATTGTGATATTATCTATTTAATTTAATATATGTATGTGTCTGTATATTCTTATATATATGGGTATATGTATATACGTAAGGTATGTATATATACCGTATATACTCGAGTATAAGCCGAGGTACCTAATTTTACTTAAGAAAACTGGGAAAACTTATTGACTCGAGTATAAGCCTAGGGTGGGAAATGCAGCCGCTACTGCTAAGTTTCAATAATCAAATTATTGAATAAAAGGACACTCACAAGTGCTTACATGACTACCATAATAAAAAACACAAGGTGTGGGCTGGAAAATGAGACGCATCCAACATAAGATAACCACATGCAAGTTTGTACAGGTTAATATCTCATTTAATTTTTGTAGTGTCTAGGTAATGATAGTCCTGCACAGTTTTGCCCTGTTAGGATATGTTGCCATAACTGTATGTTATGCCATACCCGCTGGAGTAATAATGCTGCAGAATGCATATCTCTCTATGATTACTGCTTCTCCTGCCACACTGCTATAAAATAAGGGCTGCACTGCCAACACATTACTAACAGGGAACTCAGCCCTTGACTTTTACCGAGTGTTGCTTGGCTTTGTCAGTATTCAGCTCCACCTCACCCCAGGTGGGCTATCATTAACCCTTTCCCTGCCAAGCACGTAGGTACTACGGTGTTTTAAAAAAGGCAGTTTCCTGCCGACACCGTAGTACCTACGTTTTCTTTCCCTATCTCACTCTCTCTGCATCGGCGGCAAAAGCCGCCGGTGCAGAGAGACAGAAGTGACCCAAACCCCTTCCGCAACGAGCGGAGGGGGTTGGGAGGGATGGTCCTGCGATGCGATTATCGCAGGACCATCCTACAAGCAGCAGATGCGATCGCATCGCATCTGCTGCTTGTACTGCTTCCTGCTTCCCCCCTGAGCCGCCTCCCACTTACTTCCTTTCGACGACTGCAGCATGGAGGAGCAGGGAACCGATCTGATCTTCAGGACAGGTAAGTGTGAGTTTATTTTTGTTTATACACACTTTTACACACACTTACATACATTTATATACATTTATACACACATACAACACAATTTAGCACAGGTTTTTTTTTTTTTCCCCCCACTTTGCACACTTATATACACTCATATACACACTGTCACACAATTTTTACATGTGCACATGTATACACAAACTCACAAAAACTTTTTAAAAATTTTTTTTATTTTTTTTTCATTTTACTTCTTTTTTTTTTTTTTAATTCCCCCAAAAACTGTTTATTTTGACAGCGTGACTATTGGATCAGATATTCTGACCACTAATTACACTGTCATGTGACTTATTTTGTTGTTTCACTGATTTGCACATTTTTATCCCTATATTAGTGTTCCTGATCTGTTTTAGCATAGCTTTGCCATGTGTAACTTTGGTGTACAAAAATAACTTTACCTATTTTGAATTCATCAGAATGTGTACTTTCCAAAAATATATGGTTTTCTGGGGGTCCCTGTGTAGTTTGGGGGTCTTACTGCATATAATAGGCCATCAGGGGGCTCTGTGTGCAAAAGCTGAGTTGGCAGGCGAGAAATCCATATGTGCTATTTTCATTTTGGGGTCAGTACATACCGCAGACTTTGGTGTATCTATGCATATTGGGCATCAAACTGTTCAGTAGGCCTCTGGTGTTCCTATTTGGGGTGACTTGCCTTTGTACGCAAGAAATTGTGCGAGATAAATGCGGCAAACTGCAACATTTTTATGCGATTTTCTCAAATGTCATAAAAACCACTAACTTTAGGAAAGCTTTGCAGATTGGTACTTTGGTGTAGAAAGGACTCTTTACCCTTGTTGGATTTGTCAGAACGTGTACTTTCCAAAAATATATGGTTTTCTGGGGGTCCCTGTGTAGTTTGGGGGTCTTACTGCATATAATAGGCTGTCAGGGGGCTCTGTGTGCAAAAGCTGAGCTGGCAGGCGAGAAATCCTTATGCGCTATTTTCATTTTGGGGCCAGTACATACCGCAGACTTTGGTATATCTATGCATATTGGGCATCAATCTGTTCAGTAGGCCTCTGGTGTTCCTATTTGGGGTGAGCTGCCTTTGTACGCAAGAAATTGTGTGAGATAAATGCGGCAAACTGCAACATTTTTATGCGATTTTCTCAAATGTCATAAAAACCACTAGCTTTAGGAAAGCTTTGCAGATGGGTACTTTGGTGTAGAAAGGACTCTTTACCCTTGTTGGATTTGTCAGAATGTGTACTTTCCAAAAATATATGGTTTTCTGTGGGTCCGTGTGTAGTTTGGGGGTCTTACTGCATATAATAGGCTGTTAGGGGGCTCTGTGTGCAAAAGCTGAGCTGGCAGGCGAGAAATCCTTATGCGCTATTTTTATTTTGGGGTCAGTACATACCGCAGACTTTGGTATATCTATGCATATTGGGCATCAAACTGTTCAGTAGACCTCTGGTGTTCCTATTTGGGGTGTGTTGCCTTTGTACGCAAGAAATTGTGTGAGATAAATGCGGCAAACTGCAACATTTTTATGTGATTTTCTGAAATGTCATAAAAACCACTAGCTTTAGGAAAGCTTTGCAGATTGGTACTTTGGTGTAGAAAGGACTCTTTACCCTTGTTGGATTTGTCAGAATGTGCACTTTCCAAAAATATAGGGATTTTAGGGGTCACCCTACATTTCTGCAGCTTCTACCCCTCATAAAACTGCCATGTGTTTATGAATTAAAGATAAGCCATGAAATTAGTGTGCACAAGGTATATTTGGGGGTCTCTAAGTGCCATGTGCTTTAATAAACCTATGTACAGTGGGCATCAAACTGTTCAGTACACCTCTGGGGTTCATATTTAGGGTGTTTTATCTTGGTACCTAATGACCTGTAGAAAATAGGATGCTGTATAGTGGAAGTTTTGAGGTGATTTTTGGAAATGCCATAAAAATCATCAAACTTAGGAAAGCTTTATGGCTTGGTACTTTGGAGTAGAAAGACATGGGTACCCATTTTAGATTCGGGGGGATGTGTACTTTCCAAAAATATATGACTTTCTGGGGTGAATGTACTTTTTACTAGCATTATCCCACATGTAATGATGTAAATGTATTGATTTTGCAGAAGCTGAAATGACAGAAATGATAGTTCATATGGGGGTATGTTCTCATTGGGGCCCCTACATGCCACATACTTAGGTAAACCTATACATATTGGGCATCAAACTGTTCAGTGGGCCCCTGGCGTTCATATTTAGGGTGTTTTATCTTGGTACCTAACACTATGTGGGAGATAAGATTCTGGAAACTGGAAGCTTTGAGTGGATTTTTGGAAATGTTATCAAAATTGCCAACTTTAGGAAAGCTTTGCGGCTTGGTACTTTGGAGTAGAAAGACATGGGTACCCATTTTAGATTCGGGGGAATGTGTACTTTCCAAAAATATATGGCTTTCTGGGGTGAATGTACTTTTTACTAGCTTTATCCCACATGTAATGATGTAAATGTTGATTTTGCAGAAGCTGAAATGACAGAAATGACAGTACATATGGGTATATGTTCACATTGGGGCCCCTACATGCCACATACTTAGGTAAACCTATACATATTGGGCATCAAACTGTTCAGTAGACCTCTGGGGTTCATATTTAGGGTGTTTTGTCTTGGTACCTAATGACCTGTAGAAAATAAGATGCTGTATAGTGGAAGTTTTGAGGTGATTTTTGGAAATGCCATAAAAATCGTCAAACTTAGGAAAGCTTTATGGCTTGGTACTGTGGAGTAGAAAGACATGGGTACCCATTTTAGATTCGGGGGAATGTGTACTTTCCAAAAATATATGACTTTCTGGGGTGAATGTACTTTTTACTAGCATTATCCCACATATAATGATGTAAATGTATTGATTTTGCAGAAGCTGAAATGATAGATCATATGGGGGGGTGTTCTCATTGGGGCCCCTACATGCCACATACTTAGGTAAACCTATACATATTGGGCATCAAACTGTTCAGTGGGCCCCTGGCGTTCATATTTAGGGTGTTTTATCTTGGTACCTAATGCTATGTGGGAGATAAGATGCTGGAAACTGGAAGCTTTGAGTGGATTTTTGGAAATGTTATCAAAATTGCCAACTTTAGGAAAGCTTTGCGGCTTGGTACTGTGGAGTAGAAAGACATGGGTACCCATATTAGATTCGGGGGAATGTGTACTTTCCAAAAATATATGACTTTCTGGGGTGAATGTACTTTTTACTAGCTTTATTCCACATGTAATGATGTAAATGTTGATTTTGCAGAAGCTGAAATGACAGAAATGACAGTACATATGGGTGTATGTTCACATTGGGGCCCCTACATGCCACATACTTAGCTAAACCTATACATATTGGGCATCAAACTGTTCAGTGGACCCCTGGCATTCATATTTAGGGTGTTTTATTTGGTTACTTTATGACCTTTAGGAGTTAAGATACTATAGACTGGAAGCTTTGAAGCGATTTTAAAAAAAATGTCACAAATTTTGATAAAAACCAATAACTTTAGGAAAGCATTGCGACTTGATAGTTTGGAGTAGACAGACAGTTGTGCCTATTCTGGATTCCCCAGAATCTCTTCTTTCTAAAAATGTAAAATTTTCTGGGATAAACTTTCTGTTAGCGGAATTTTTCGCCTTAAAATCTAAAGTATGCAGCTTTCTGGAGCAGTGCTTTGGAAATTTGGTAGTGTACTGCTGGGAGTTTGTGACCTATACAAGTGAGAAATCTCCATAAAACTATATATATTTGGTATTGGCACGTTCAGGAGACATGGGACTTTCCAAATCAGGTGTATTTTCATGCATAAAATATTTTTTGTTTCTGGTATATGTGTTTATATTATGGAAAATATAATTTTTTTTCATTTTTTAGACATTTAGAAGCCTATATCTTGTTACAAAATTGGAATTACACAAAGATTCTACCATATTTTAAAAGCTTAGGTTGTCCTGAAAAAAATAATATATTGTTTTCCTGGGTAAACTAAAAGTTCCCCCAAGGAAAGGCCCCTAAAGTGAAACAGTGCAAAATGTTCAAAAACTGTCTGGCAGTAGAAGTTCCGCTTTGTTCAAAACGGCTGGCAGTTAAAGGGTTAAACAAATTCTGTTAGATAAAAAAACAACAATAGGGAAATGTACACTGTGAGTCAGAGCAGTTTTAGTTAAAGTCAGTAAAAGAAGGTTGATTTTAGATAAATATGATACTGATGGATCAAGACAGAGAGAGCGTCGCTCTGGTTACAATCAAGTTTTTCTACAGAAGACTGATGTACAGATAAATTTTGCTGTTACATTAAAAGCATTTGGAGCATTCGTCAAACAAAATGTGAAGCGATCATTCTCTGAGAGTAAATGGCGCACCCCCTACCTGCCCATTCCATCGTCAGAGCTTGAATGTGGGGCGCACGGTGCGGCGACGGCGGCCGTCAGCAGAGCACATCAGAGCACAAACGAAGGGGAAGGGTGCGCCGCGCACCCTCACGGCGTGGCGCCGGAGCGTGCAAGCGTGTCGCGCGCACACGGGGGAAGCGCCATTCATGCGTGTACACGCACCGCGTGCTTTGCTGACGGATCTGCAGGGAGGACAAGTAAGCCAGCTTGACTCGAGTATAAGCCGAGGATTCCTTTTTTAGCACATTTTGAGTGCTGGAAAACTCGGCTTATACTCGAGTATATACGGTATATGGTGTTTTTAGGAAAAAAATAAAATTATTTAAATTTTAACTTGCGTTTTTTTATTTCTTATAGGAGACAATACCATTGAAAATACAACTGAGAATGATGATCTAATCAAAAAAGATGATGATGCTGGAGGTAGGACTGTGTATATTAGAATCATCTTGTGAAAGACATAACATGAAAAATTAACCCTTTAGCTGCCAAGCATGTACCCCATATGTTCTTGGGTAGATAAAGGTTTCTCTCTTCAGAGGCGGCACACTATCGCGTCTGCTATCTGCTTGCTCTGCTCCGTCCTTCCCCCCCAGCACTGCCCACTCACTTCCAATCTGACTATGTATGGAGTACCCTTCGGGATCCACCAAGCGATCCCTGTGTCTTTCCTGCCCAAGAATAGGTTATTTGCACTATTACACACACATACAGCACACAATTTAGCACAGTTTCTTTTTCATTTTGCACACTTATAGACACTCATATACACACTTACACACTGTCACACCACTTTTAGATGACAGGGGGCTCTGTATGCAAAAGCTGAGTTGGCAGGCGAGAAATCCATATGCGCTATTTTCATTTTGGTGTCAGTACATACGGCAGACTTGGATATATCTATGCATGTTGGGCATCAAACTGTTCAGTAGACCTTAGGTGTTCCTATTTGGGGTGATTTGCCTTTGTATGCAAGAAATTGTGTGAGATAAATGCGGCAAATTGCAACATTTTTAGGTGATTTTCTTAAATGTCATAAAAACCACTAACATTAGGAAAGCTTTGCAGATTGGTACTTTGGTGTAGAAAGGACTCTTTACTCATGTTGGATTTGTCAGAATGTGTACTTTCACACATATATGGTTTTTAGGGTTCGCTGTAAATTTAGCGGGTCTTTCGGCACATAATACGTAACAGGGGGTTTTATTTGCAGATGCTTAGCAGCTGAGAGAATTCAAATGCACTAATTTTTATTTGGGGTCCGTATATACAGTGGAGGAAATAATTATTTGACCCCTCACTGATTTTGTAAGTTTGTCCAATGACAAAGAAATGAAAAGTCTCAGAACAGTATCATTTCAATGGTAGGTTTATTTTAACAGTGGCAGATAGCACATCAAAAGGAAAATCGAAAAAATAACTTTAAATAAAAGATAGCAACTGATTTGCATTTCATTGAGTGAAATAAGTTTTTGAACCCCTTAAGAGTTCTGGCTCCCACAGAGTGGTTAGACACTTCAACTCAATTAGTCAACCTCATTAAGGACACCTGTCTTAACTAGTCACCTGTATAAAAGACACCTGTCCACAGAATCAATCAATCAAGCAGACTCCAAACTCTCCAACATGGGAAAGACCAAAGAGCTGTCCAAGGATGTCAGAGACAAAATTGTAGACCTGCACAAGGCTGGAATGGGCTACAAAACCATTAGCAAGAAGCTGGGAGAGAAGGTGACAACTGTTGGTGCGATTGTTCGAAAATGGAAGGAGCACAAAATGACCATCAATCGACCTCGCTCTGGGGCTCCACGCAAGATCTCACCTCGTGGGGTGTCAATGATTCTGAGAAAGGTGAAAAAGCATCCTAGAACTACACGGGAGGAGTTAGTTAATGACCTCAAATTAGCAGGGACCACAGTCACCAAGAAAACCATTGGAAACACATTACACCGCAATGGATTAAAATCCTGCAGGGCTCGCAAGGTCCCCCTGCTCAAGAAGGCACATGTGCAGGCCCGTCTGAAGTTTGCCAATGAACACCTGAATGATTCTGTGAGTGACTGGGAGAAGGTGCTGTGGTCTGATGAGACCAAAATAGAGCTCTTTGGCATTAACTCAACTCGCTGTGTTTGGAGGAAGAAAAATGCTGCCTATGACCCCCAAAACACCGTCCCCACCGTCAAGCAAGGGGGTGGAAACATTTTGCTTTGGGGGTGTTTTTCTGCTAAGGGCACAGGACAACTTATTCGCATTAACGGGAAAATGGACGGAGCCATGTATCGTGAAATCCTGAACGACAACCTCCTTCCCTCTGCCAGGAAACTGAAAATGGGTCGTGGATGGGTGTTCCAGCACGACAATGACCCAAAACATACAGCAAAGGCAACAAAGGAGTGGCTCAAGAAGAAGCACATTAAGGTCATGGAGTGGCCTAGTCAGTCTCCGGACCTTAATCCAATAGAAAACCTATGGAGGGAGCTCAAGCTCAGAGTTGCACAGAGACAGCCTCGAAACCTTAGGGATTTAGAGATGATCTGCAAAGAGGAGTGGGACCAACATTCCTCCTAAAATGTGCGCAAACTTGGTCATCAATTACAAGAAACGTTTGACCTCTGTGCTTGCAAACAAGGGTTTTTCCACTAAGTATTAAGTCTTTTTTTGTTAGAGGGTTCAAAAACTTATTTCACTCAATGAAATGCAAATCAGTTGCTATCTTTTATTTAAAGTTATTTTTTCGATTTTCCTTTTGATGTGCTATCTGCCACTGTTAAAATAAACCTACCATTGAAATGATACTGTTCTGAGACTTTTCATTTCTTTGTCATTGGACAAACTTACAAAATCAGTGAGGGGTCAAATAATTATTTCCTCCACTGTATCACATACTTTGGTAAATCTATACATATTGGGTATCAAAATGTTTAGTAGCCCTCTGACGTTCATATTTAGGGTGATGTGTCATTGTATGTCGGAAATTCTGTGAGATAAATGTGGCAAATTGCAACAATGTTGGGCGATTTTTAGAAAAGTAATAAAAAACACTAATTTTAGGAAAGCTTTGCAGATTAGAAAGGCTTCTTTACCCATATTGGATTTGTCAGAATATGTGCTTTCCAAAAATATATGGTTTTCTGGGATTTTCTGTATAGTTAGGGGGCGTTACAGCACATAATCCACAGTCTTTGAACTTTTTTTTTTTGGCAGCTGAGAATTCATATGAACTATTTTCATTTGGGAGCCTCTGTACACCACATACATTGGTAAATCTTTGCATATTGGGCATCAGACTGTTCAGTAGACCTCTGGAATTCATATTTATGGTGATGTGTCACTGTATTTAAGAAACTTTGTAAGATAAATGCGGCAAATTGCAAGAATTTTAGGCGATTTTCAGAAAAGTAATAAAAACTGCTAACTTTAAGAAAGCTTTGCAGATTGGTATTCTGGAGTACAAAGGCTTTACCCATGTTAGATCCATCAGAGTGTGTATAATACACAACCTAGGGGTCTTATTTGCCAAAGCAGAGTCGGCACCAGAGAAAATTTTCATTTTGAGTCTGTTCATATCACATTTTGGTAAATCTTTGCATATTGGGCATCAAACTATTCAGTAGACATGGGTACCCATTTTGAATTCAGTGGAATGTGTACTTTCCAAAAATATAAGGCTTTCTGGGGTGAGCATAATTTTTTGTAGCTTTATCCCACATAAAATGATGTAAATCTGTTGATTTACATTTCAGCAGGAGCTGAAATTACAGAAATGAAAATCGCTAAATTTAGGAAAGCTTTGCGGCTTGGTACTTTGAAGTAGAAAGACATGGGTACCCATTTTGAGTTCAGAGGAATAGGTGTTTTCCAAAAATAAATGGCTTTTTTGGGTGAGCGTACTTTTTGTAGCATTATCCCGCATAAAATGAAGTAAATGTGTTGATTTTGCTGGAGCTGAAAAGATAGAGCATATAGGGGTATTTTTGTTTTACGGCCCCTACATGCAACATACTTAGGTAAACCTATACATATTGGGCATCAAACTGTTCAGTGGACCCCTGGCGTTCATATTTAGGGTGCTTTATTTGGTTACTGTATGACCTGTAGGAGATAAGATAGTATAGACTGGAAGCTTTGAAGCGATTTTTCAAAAATTTCACAAATTTTGATAGAAACCAATAACTTTAGGAAAGCATTGCAACTTAGTAGCTTGGAGTAGACAGACAGTTTTGCCTATTCTGGATTCCCCAGAATCTGTTCTTTCCAAAAATGTATAATTTTCTGGGATAAACCTTGTTAGTGGAATTTTTGGCCTTGAAATCTAAAGTACGCAGCTTTCTGGAGCAGTGCTTTGGAAATTTGTGACCTATACAAGTGAGAAATCTCCATAAAACTATATATATTTGGTATTGGCACATGGGACTTTCCAAATCAGTTTCTGGTATATGTGTTTATATTATGTTTTTTGTTTTTTTTATTCTTCATTTTTTAGACATTTAGAAGCCTATATGTTGTTACAGAATTGGATTTACACAAAAAAATTCTAGCGTATTGTGAAAGCTTATGTTGTCCTGAAAAAAATTATATATTGTTTTCCTGAGTAAACTAAAAGTCCCCCCAAGGAAAGGCCCCTAAAGTGAAACAATGCAAAATGTTCAAAAAATGTCTGGCAAATTCCGCTTTGACCGAATAGTTGGCAGTGAAGGGGATAAAGGGGTTGTTCCTCTTCCAAACCCTTTTTCCGTTCACTTGTTTACAGATAGTACTCCAGAAATAAATACTTTTTTTTTCTCTTTGTTAAAAGCTTTTGTAGCCCAGCTGGTTTCCTTGAAAGTAAGCCTATTTTCCTGCTTTATGTGGATTTTCACTGTTGATATAAGGACTGCAGCAGTATTTATAGTAATAGGAATGAAGGGACTACAGATCCCAGAAAGCCGTGCTCTGGAGAGGATGTGCTCCAAAAAAGGAAGAGGAAGAAGGGAGGAAGTGGATCTGAGGACCTGAGGGGTGGAGAGCTGCCAGAGATCTCTGCTAAAGGCCAGAGTATGTGTGTGATGCTGCATGGGAGACAGTGACAGAGACCCCCCTGCGCAGTGTGGGAAGCTGAGTGAAATCCTGCCAGCACCATTCCTACTCACCAGCTCAGCACTGAAGGGAGACCTGCGCTCCCAAACAAGTTTCCTGTCTCACATCTCAGTAGTAAGTGTGCCACAGTACTGACATACAGGTAACTAACATACAGTATATATCTAACTGGTGCAGCAGCAGTAACACTGGGATATCCTGTACAATATAGTTCCCTCATACAGACTTTACAGGAGGAACAATCTGTGTCAGTTGTCACAGGAGATACAGACTGCACCAAGCCCCTGTGGGACTATTATTAGTGACCAACACAAGTGGATTACCGTGAAAACACTACTTAGAATCACAGATAATTGTGACAGTACACATTTGAAGCTATAATAAAAAAAAGTACAAGCATCCTGGATGTAAATTGTTGTTTAAGGGCCCCAACGCTGCCAGCTTATAGGACATTAGGGGAGCTCCCAAACACCCACGTTTTTGAATTTTAGGTGTTTATTTACTTTGTTGTTAGAACTTAACTGCTTGTGCAGTTTACATTGCATTGCACTGTAATTGCCATTGTTGCCTGTTCTGCATTTATCTGCATTTAATTTTTCTAACTCATTTTCAGCCCAGTTCCTGTGTAATAAATGTGGTTTTACTTCCTGTTTGTGTTGGTATTTACTGGGAATCTTTGGGGTGTCACCACAGTCACAACTACAGTACATCAAGCCATACCCTAGGGTGGGCTACACTTTTTATCTTTTTTATTTTTCTAAAATTGAAGTTTAAACTTTATTGTTCTTCTTTCAGGTGATTCAGTCTTACAGCTCAGTAATTCAGGTGCACTCTGATGTGTGGAAGGTTAGTGCCTATTATATCAATTACAACAGTTTCCATCAATGAAACTCGGGGATTCTGCTCGCTAGGGTTAAAGTTAAGAAATGTATCAAGTTGGTGTACCCCCCGCCCTTCCAAAACTGCTCCAGGGAGAGGTGAGAAAAAATAAAACTTCAGTGGTAGAAAAACTGTCAAAAAATAGAAGGCAGTTACAAAAAATATTTATTTTACTTTCACTCTCCATCAACAACTTTACTAAAAAAAGTTTTTGGAAGGTGAACAACCCCTTTTAACAACAGTGTATAATTTATTTTATTCAAAGGGTCAGGATACCCCCTTTTTAACATTGTTTGTTTAATTAAATAGGGCTTGTGCTGAACATACTTTTTACCTATTGTTTTAATTAGAAAGTATATATTTACGTATTTGTTATTTCTTTCTCTAAACAAGGCAAAATTTTAAAATGAAACCTAGGCTGATGCCGTACAGGTCTGATTTTCAGCCTGCAGAAAAACGGACGCCGATAATCATCCCCTCTGCTGGCATCACCGCCCTCCCTTGCCTGTACCCGGAACCATTGTGTCGGACTGTGTGCAGGGACACATGATGGATACCGGCTCTGGAATGCAAACTCTCCAGTGTTTTGCCAGTATCTGCAGCCTAAGGGGTATATTTATCATGCTGTGTAAAAAGTGGATCAAAACATCCTACCCCCTTTTTTTAGTCTACTGGAAATGGTGAAAGCGGCATCCCCAAGGGATATTGTCATAATTTTTATGGTATACTTTTTATTTCTAAATTACACTATTTACACAGCATTTAATTCACTCTGCCGTTTGAAATGTTATTCTTCAACCAACAAATGTATTTTTGTTTATTCGGTCACACTGGCCTGGGGGCGGGGCAACCCTTCCATAAGCTGGAGTAGAAATGAAAACAGTACTCTAGCCTAGTGATGTGTGGGCCAGCTTGACACCTGCGGCTCAGGCAGGGTCGGTTTAGCTCAGTAAATATTTAACGCTGAATTCTGCCCTAGGCCTTCCCCACGACTTAACGCTGTCCCCAAACTGCTCTGGGAGCCCCCGATTTATATAGTCACTCCAGCCTGCCGCCTCTGGTGACATCACAGATAGGTTGGATAAGCCCCTTATCTATTTTATTTAGTGATTATACTGGCTCATCTGGGGTTAATATGCTTGTTAACCACTTTCTGTAGTAATTATACTGGCATGTTTGGGGTATGTTTTGTTAAAATAGGTGTAGTATTTAGGAATGTGTCACAAAGTGCACATAACCAACAAAAAATAGAGTCTCTCTTTTATACCCCATCGTGTCTTTCTCTTTTTATTTCCTCTCTTCAACAGCAACTTACCCCTTTTATATACAAAGGCAAATCTGTAAATGTGTTAGCATGATATTTGCCTTTTGCAATGCTTCCATAGGCTGGAGTACAAATTAAATGAGTATAAACCGTACTCTAGCCTAGTGATGTGGAGGCAAATCTGTAAAGGTTTTACCATGATACTTGCCATGATAGTTTGACACCTGTGGCTCAGGCAGGGTCGGAAAAGCTCAGCAAATCTATAGCGCTGAATTCTGCCCTTGGCCTGCCCTGCCCCACGACTTAACCCTGTCCCCAAACTGCTCACTCCAGCCTGCTGCCTCTGGTGACATCACAGATAGGTGGGATTAGCCCAATGTCTATTTAATTTAGTGATTATACTGGCTTATCTGGGGTTAATATGCTCGTTAACCATTTTCTTTAGTAATTATACTGAACGTCTGGGGTATGTTTTGTTATAATGTGTAGTATTTAGGGATGTGTAACATTCTTTCAGTGCTGCTTACCTCAACAAATATGAAATGTTACTTTGGCTGTTTACAGTCTCATTTCCAAATCTAAAAGGCCTCTTTGTAATAATATTTGTAATATCTATTCCTTCCCTTAGCTGCACGAAGACTGCAAACCTAAAAATAATTTCACCACCTTTCATTATCCTGTCCATTTCCAGATCTATACATTCCTTGCTGGTGCCATAGAGAAGCCCTGTCTGAGAAACACCCTCTGAGTGACAGTAACAAGACTTACACAGAGTGGGGAGTCACCTTCCCTTATACTGGCAGAGATCACATTGCGAACTATTTGAGCTCAAGCAAAGGTAAGGGGCAGTATGATATATATATATATGTTATATATAGTTTTAAGAAAAATTTAGCAAAAGGAATATTCTGTAAATATTCTGAATTTATCTATTAAATGACTTGAAAAATGCTGTGCAGTGGGTAAGTTGGCAGCACTCTGGGTGCTTGATCTTTGATGTTGAGTTATTCCCGAGGAACAAGGATGCAATGTAGTGTAGTGTACAAAAGGGAGGAGTGTGGGTCTAAAGGACTAATATAAAACTGGTCCAGTAGTCTGTTCCAAACTAGGGTATAGGGCTTTAGTTCTGAGAAATGGAAAACAGGTATTTGTTTTAATGTTTTTTTTTTTAGGTATTATTGCTGCCTGTTAATTCTTCCTTCTCCTTACCTTCTAATGTTGCATTAGCAGAGATATAAAGAGAAATGGTAGGCAAAGAAGAGGTAACAGTTGGCTCCTTGCAGGGCACTGTGACATAATTGCAATTTCCCAAGCACTCCTTCAGTGTTTTTTGGTTGGTACAGTTTTTTGAATGGTGTCTGGCCAAACGCTGTAAATATAACAATAGTCTTTGTTATGCCTTTATTATATTTTGTGAGAAAATATATTCTCATTGTGTGCATAGGAGCTTTTTCTTCGAATGGAAGCTACATTACCCTGGTGATGATACAGAGGAAGATGGGAGAGAGAATTGTAGCAGTATTAGTCTGGGGCTTCGTGACAAGTGCAGCTTGAAATACCCTGAAATTGCTGTGGGCCCAGATAGGCGAATGTCATCCATTACACATACAGAAAAGAAAGGATTGCATTAATTTCAAAGCTGACCGTAATTGGCCTTAAGTTTAGTACCTCCTGATGTAACTTGATTTGGCAATAAAAATGCATTTCACTCCAGGAACTTTTAGAGCCACAGCTTCACACTTTAAAAATGTAGTTCAGGTTGTGTTTAGTATCCAGAGGAGGCAAACAACACATAGAAAGGTTATTTACAGTGTACCAGTACAGCTATAGGTTCTTTTATCCAGAAGCCCGGTATCCAGAAATCCCTAAATT